>NC_141065.1:47639529-47859529 GCF_041138505.1 Cibotium barometz
ATCTTGTGTCTCATGCAAACTCAAGGATTAGATGCACTTATAATTACAAATGTAGACGAACAAATCAAGGATGGTAGCTTGTTAGTAAAAGTACTTTTTATGAGCATTATCATCATGATTTAATTGGAAATGTTTATCAAGATGTTCCACGGCGGTTTTCTCAAGAAGCACAACCAAGTGTTTTACTAGTTGAAAATATTGAAAGAGAAGAAATCAATCAAAGAAATTTAAACTCTCCTATAAGGCCTCAAACGAGGCAAAGAAACTTTCTTTCAAGGCCTCAAAGGAGGCAAAGAAAGATTTGGTGTGATTGCAATTTGTATTGTCATGGAGGACGCAATGTTCCTCCATCTACATTTTCAAAGCACCAAAAGTTAAAGAATAGATTTATTGGACTTAGAGGTAACCTAGAATTATCTCCTCCTATATATACACCTAACCAAAGATATATTGAAATGAATATAGCTTCAATGCATGAGAATGCATGCTTCGAGAGGATTGATGAAGAAGAGATCCCTCCAAATATAAACCTAGAACATGAAGGAGCCACAAGGTATTAGCTTACAGGACAAGATATTAGAAAGAATTGTAGACCTTCAATCCCTTTGGGTCGATTATCACGTCTTAATTGATTTACAAAATAAGATGCTTCATTTGCTATTTATAGATATGGCAGGATCAAGAGTCAACTCTAAAAGTGGAATTGCTAAAAAAGAGTCTCTTAGTGAACTGTTAGTGCAACTACCATCATCTTGGGATGGAGATCTTGATGGTACTCAAGTTCCTACTAGTTGTTGGGACCAACTAAATTCATTGTTTAAAGGTATTGGAATGGTGTCTGTACAACGATACAAGATATGCATGGGAGTAGATGAAAATATTCATAAGCCCGAGCTACTTTATCCGAGTAATGAGGATAATTATAATGGAAATCGTGTGTACTGTAATTGTAGTGGAGAGGGCAATAAAAAGAAACTCAAGCGCGATTGTGGAACTTGTTGTGAGAAGTGTAAAATTTGTGGTGCTCCAAGAAAAGAAATGCTCGCATTTGATTACGTTCCTATTGGTGAACAACTCAAATTGCTAGTCAAGAGTAGAAGCATTTGTCATGACTTTATGAGTATGTGGCACATGAAACAAAGATGGTTAGGCAAATATTCATGCGAACAATTAGAAAGCATTCATGATTTTTGGGATGGATCTAAATGTCGAGATGTTCAAGACTTTTAGAATCCAAATGCTTTTTATGAGTTGCCTATTGTTTGTGCAAATGTCGCATGCAAATGTCGTAAAAAGAAATACACCATCTTTCCTCAAAATAATATTTCAAATATATTACCAACATCATGGATGGAGAATCGCCAAGAGTATAATTTTGTATGTAAGCAATGTCGTCTACCGATTCAAACTTCAAAGAAAACATGCAAGGGAGATCCTAGAAATTTTGCCTTATTATTACATTGGGATGGTTTTCAAGGACAACTCAAAAAGATTGTGGAGCTAATGAAATGAAGATTTTAAATGCTACATATGGTTTAAGCTTAGGAGTTTTACCCATTTTATTTATACCTTTTAGTTGTTAAAAAATCATTCGTAATTCAAGTGATGTTTTTGGTGCATTTTTTAAGCCATTAGTAAAAGAACTTGAAAGCTTATTCATTGATGGTATTGATGTGGTGTATAATTATCCCCTTGAAAGAATTTTTGATAATCGACACACGAGGAAAAAAGGGAATGTAAGATAAGAGGGTTATGATGGTTACTAGGGATCACCCACCACAATGTAAACTTGGTCTTTTCAAAGATGGAGGGCAATCATTTTGTCGAAGGGATAAAGCTAAAGCTACCTTAGATAATAGTAGTCCAAGATTTATAGGTCGTTATGTATATGACCAAAATAGATTTCAAGCAAGATATCCACCTGAAAAAAGAGACATTTCAGAGATGGTGGAAGCTATTGAGGAAGCAGAGAGAGAATACACAGCTAATGATAGAGAAGCTACTTTAAGAAAAACAGGGTTATTAGGTAAATCTATCCTATGGAGGCTATATGATCTCTATGGTTTTGATTTATCACTTGATCTAGTGTATGATGTCATGCATATATTCTCTTTGAATATTTTTAAAAAGTATATTTCTTCTCTATTTTTAAAGAATTATAGTAATTCAATGAAGAAAGAAATCGATGATGCAGTATTCAAAGTATCCAAAGTAGTGCCACCTACAATTCGGTATGGTCGATGGCCTAAGTCTCCTAGTAAGTACTTTGAGAGTTTCAGGTGAGACTATGGATGGTCAAAAGAAAGTATGGAAGTTGTGAGGACTTTGTTACAATCATGGAGAGTCCGAAAAGAAGAGTATACAAAGCCAAATTCTTCTCCTTTGGAACATGTTGCAGGTATATCAATATCAAACTTTTTTGATAGTTTTTATATCTTTTACATGATAATATTAAGTCTAATTAATTTAATTATATCTTTACAGGTAATGGAGAGATCTTAGATGATGTTGTAAGGCATGGTCTACATGATCACTTTTGGTGTTATACCTTTGAGCGTAATGCGTCTCCTTATGTTGCGATTAAAACTAATAATCTCAACAATGAGGTGAGTTATGTACATCACTATACTCATGTTCTTTTCACCAAAGCCTATAAAGCCATGAAATTTGATAGAGATCATCTATTACCTAATGAAAGATTACTACTAGAATTGCACGAGGTTCTAGTTACACCAAGTGGTTTTGTGGTGGCCGACCATGAAACTCATGTGTTTGCCATGGCATAAAGATGGAATTTTGAGGTTTCATAAGCTAATAAAGCTAAAAAATTATGGAGTGATATGAGAAAGTATAGACAAGATTGTTATTGTGAAAGTGTGATAAAGAATAAGGGCATTGCAATTACAAGACAAAGACATGAAATTCATGATGCAAGCATAGATGAGATAAGATATGCAAAGAAATTTTGGAATATTGTCAATGAAATCTTAGATGCATTCCAAGTAACATGCTATAAAAGTGTATTTTGTTGAGAGAATTTTGTTGAGAGAGGGAGAGAGACGAGACAAGAGACACCACATACGCTCCACAAGAATGAATCATATTAGTCACAAGTCACATATATATAGGCAGCAAGACCTAGAGTGAGTTAGGGCTAGCTATATATAGCTCCAACACCCCCACTTAAATAAAGGTCTCCAGCCTGCAAGTAAAAAAACCCTTGGGAGCACAAGGGAAAAACCCGAGCTCCTACATATAAATGTACAATGCCACCTTAAAGTCCATGTGCAATGTGCTTCTATATACAAAGTACAAAGAATAAATGTGCATGATGTGAAG
Source organism: Cibotium barometz (assembly GCF_041138505.1). Taxonomy (NCBI): domain Eukaryota; kingdom Viridiplantae; phylum Streptophyta; class Polypodiopsida; order Cyatheales; family Cibotiaceae; genus Cibotium; species Cibotium barometz. Next base: position 47,642,869 of record NC_141065.1, read on the forward strand.
TAATGTGTGAAGTGTCCTGAAGTCTATAGGCTATGTACAAGTCTAGACAAAATTGACATGACGTGAGATGTGCTAATCTCCAAAAAGAGAGGCTGTCGCAACTCCAAGTTTTGATCACAAAAGTGTAAACCGAGCTTCATGGAGTCCTTTGGTGAGAATGTCTACAATCATTTGATGAGTTGGATAATGTTCTACCATTATTGCTCCTTTCCTTACTTCATGTCGAACATAGTGATAATGAACTGCAATATGCTTGGACTTGCTATGTTGCACGTAGTCCTTGGCTAGACTAATAGCACTTTGGTTGTCACATCTAAGAGGAGTGCTTGAGGAAGGAGAATGACCAATATTAGCAAGCAATTGTCGAAGCCAAACCAGTTCACAAGCTCCTAAAGATACAGCTACATATTTAGACTCTGTAGTAGAAACTGCAATATAGCGTTATTTCTTGCTAGCCCAAGATACCAAACAGCCATTGATAAAGAAGCAATTACCATTGGTGGATTGCATGGATAAGTTAGAGGTTTCCCAATCAGCATCTGAATATCCCAAAAGATTAAGAGAAGTTGATGAAGATATGTCTTCTTGTTGACGGGCGATATACAAGTCCAAAATCTGCAATGCCCTTCAAGTACTTCAAAACACGTTTAGCTTGAGACCAATGTCTTGTAGATGGAGAGGACAAGTATTGTCCTAACAGATTTGCTGCAAATAGAATATCAGGATGAGTGCTAATGTCCACAAATTGAAGACAACCAACAAGATTAGCATAGGGTTGATTTAAAGCTAATGATTCAGCCTCAATATTTACAGAAGTGCTCCTAGTAGAGTTTGCAAGACAAGAAGTGTTTGCCGAATGTACAGTAGCCAATCAAAAATTTTGAACAATATCTTGGATAAACTTTGTTTGATGAAGAAGCAAACTACCATTGTGACGATACCTTTGAACTTGAATACCAAGGCATGAATGGATGTCGCTAAGATCTATCATATCAAAGGCTGAGGATAAAACCTTTTTTACTTATTGCATGAAAGATAGATTATTAGACACAAGTATAGTGTCATCAACATAAAGGGCCAATATCACAAAATGGTTATCCACATTATGCTTGATATAAAGATTTGGATAAGAGAAGCAAGAAACAAACCCCTGAGATGTGAGAAATTGATCAATCTTGATGTACCATGATCGTGAAGCTTGTTTTAGTCCATACAAAGCACGGTGGAGTTGGCATACAAGATGTTCCTTTTCGGGAATTGTAAATCCTTCAGGTTGCTCCATATATATTACCTCCTTTAAGTCTCCATTAAGAAAAGTCATCTTAATATCCATTTGATGTATATTAAGATGACTTTCAAATCAATTTGATGTATTTTCAAATCAAATTGAGTTGCAAAGGCTAGTAGTATTCGAATGCTTGTACTACGAACTACGGGTGATTAAAAAGTGTCATGATATAGTCAATCCCTGCAATTTGTGGAGTATCCCTTTGCAACTAAACGAGCTTTGAATTTATCAAAGGATCCATCTACCTTTGTTTAAGTCCTGTAAACCCACTTAAATTTGATAGGAGTACGATCAGAAGGTATATTGGTAAAGGTATATTGGTAAGAACCCATGTACCTTTCGAGATCAAAGACTCATATTCACCTTCCATGGCTTCCTTCCATTGTTCCTTTTGTGGAGAGGACATGGCTTCTGCATAAGCTGAAGGATCTTCACAAACAACCAATACGTGATTAAAGGTTTCAAGATCATCATCATATACATGATTTGCACCGTGCTCAAGTTCAATAGAAAGATCAACATAGATATCAAGATTTGTAGCAATCTCGTTTGAAATCGTAGGAGGATGAACATCAATAGACTTGTTTCCAATATCCATCAAAAGAGTGTTGTCATCATGCAAATCATTGTCCAAAAGTAGAAAAGGAAAATAAGTAAGTAATGTTTTTGTATCATTAGCATCATCTGTGGACCACAAACCTCCCATCAATTGCTCATTGAATATAGCATCTCGACATTGCCTTTTGAGAACTTGGATCATAAAACTTGTAACCCTTTGAGTTGTCAGAATAACCAATAAAAATAACCTTTAAACCTAAAGGTTCTAGCTTGTATCGTGTCTCTTTTGGGACATGAATATTAGCAATACACCCAAAGACTTTGAAATGTGCAACAGAAGGAGTTTGGCTTGTCCAAGCTGTGATTGGAATCTTACCACAGAAGGTGCAGTAGTTGGAAGATGATTTTGAACAAAAACGGATGTCAATACTGCTTCTGCCCAAAAAGAGCGAGATAATCCAGAATGAATAAGCATGCATCTGATTGCATTCAAAATTGTACGATTCTTTCGCTCTCTGCAACTCCATTCTGTTGTTGGGAAGAATATGGAATGGTATACTCATGGTGGATGCCATGGTTGATGCAATGATCATGAAATAAGTTGGAAATATATTCACCACCATTATCACTTCAAAGAATTTTGACTCTTCGACGAGTGTGATTCTCCACAGATATTTGGTACCTCTTAAATGTGTTCGATGCATTTGATTTATGTCGTAGCAAAAAGACATTTGTATACTGTGAATAGTCATTAATAAAAGTAATGAAGTAATGGTAGCAAGACTTGGATCGAGGAAAGGGTCCACAAATATCAGTATGAATGAGATCCAAAAGATTGTCTAAATGAATATTTGTAGAGACATTGGAAATGGCTTACGATGATGTTTGCCTAGAGCACAATATTCACATATCCCCATATGCGAGTGAGATTTGAGGTCCATACATCTCACATATCCCCATATGCGGGTGAGATTTGAGGTCCATACCTCTCACAAGATCATGATGATGAATATCAAGAAGCTTTGAGAAATTTGAATGAGCAAACCGATGATGCCATAGTTTACAATCCAGATCTTCTAGAGCTGTAACAACATTTGCAACATCCTCATTCAATGAAAGTTCAAAGAGATTACCATGTCGAGGAGCAACCGCAATAGTGGTGCCATCCTTTTTGATGTGACACTTTGTATTATCAAATCCAACAAATAGACCAAGATCCACAAGCCACACAACAGAAAGTAAGTTTCTTTGTAAATCAGGAACATATAAAACTCCTCGCAGTATTTTGGTTGAGGAAGAAGTTCCCAAATACAAGTCGCCAATACCCATTACTTGGGCAAGTTGTATTATCAGCAAGATAAACCACTTTCTTGATAGGAATTGGATGATAATTGTGTAACCATTGCAATTGATATGTCATGTTGCCCAGTAGCACCAGTAGCACAAGAATAAACAATAAAGAGAGAACCATCACGAACATTTAGTACCTTTTCTAGAGAGACATTATAATGAACCAAATTAGCCTCTTGATGAACATTGTCTTCATCATGAGGATTTTGTTGAGTAGCATAAGCTTGATTTCGAGCTTCATCATAACGCCTCTTGAAGCATCGACTGGATGAATGCCTTGTACTCCCACAATATTCACAGGTTGCAAAAGAGGAAGAACCCCTTGATAAATGAGGCTGCTTATTTGTAATACCGTGTTCTTCATCATACTCTTGTGCCCAACATTCAGATACCAAGTGACCAGTTTTGACAGAATAAGAACAACGCTTTTGAGGAAATCTCAAACGAGAAGAATTACCTCTTCTTTGGAAGCCACGAGATGTAAATTGGGAGAAGGAAGAAGAGCGTTACTGAAATGGACGTCTCCAGATAGCAAAGGCTGTCTTTGATTCTATGTACTCTTGGGCAATCATGACCGTTTCATGAGTTACTGACGTATGACGATCATGACGTATTGCCGCCCTCCTTTGGAGGTACCAATGGTTTTAGTGGTAATGAGCATGTGGAAAAACTTTGGGGACCATAGGTAAATCTTTACGATTGTCCCGCTGAGAAATGTTAACCCTTATCCTCTAGCTTGAATCATGAAGGAGGTGAAAGGCAAGAGGTTATGTGAAAATTGAGGTGTCATGCAAAGAGAGGGAAGTGCATTTTTTGTGGTCTAATACCCAAATTTCAACCGGTAATTACTCATCACTCGGGTATTGGTTTCTAAAATTAATCATATGGCTAAGAAGCTCTTTATATGCTCTTTCCACTCATGTAACTAATTTCTTAATCCTTTACTTCACTGAATTGATCAGAATTTCTCCCAAAGTTGCTAACTTTAGGTGAATTTTGGCAGTTTTATAGTCTTGTAGTAAAATGCTCATAACTTTTTGCTCGATTGCCCATTTTCAAAAGTTTTTATGTAGAGGTGAAGCTCTCTTCCAGCTCTACATACCTATGTAATCCACTTTTATATAGTCTATATGGATTTAAAACTGTAATTCTCTATGTATCTTGGTTTTTATAGACTTTTGGCCATTATTTCTTCTTGGATTACATACCTATGTAATCCACTTTTATATAGTCTATAGTCTATATGGATTTAAAACTGTAATTCTCTATGTATCTTGGTTTTTATAGACTTTTGGCCATTATTTCTTCTTAATAATGATAAATTCCTCTTAATCTCTTATCAAAAAGCAAATCCCATGTATCTTATCCTCTTATAAGTGATTGCTATATTCTTTTACTTTAAGATGTTCTATCCAAATCGCCCAATTTGAACGGATGAACCTTACCAACATTCCCCGTATGTTTCCGTTCACATAATCCTGAGTCGAAAGATTTTCTTCCAACAAAGAATTGCCCTCTTGTATGGAGCTGCAAGACTGGCAGAAATTCTTGCTTCTCCTGAGCCTTTCATCTTTCCTTCCATGAATTATGATCTCACCTTTGATGTGTTTATTTTTATCTTAACCTAGGGAGAGAAAGGGAGGTGAGGAGGCTGTGAGGTTTCATACAAGTGTGTTTTGATTCTAAGAAGTGACTGAAGTCAAAACCCCAACTTTGTGTCATATCTTTTGGTGGAGACGGGTGGGTAGGTTTTAATTTGAATTATTCTATTCTAACCTCAAGGTCTCGCATGATTGAAGAAAAGTTATTTTGAAATAAGTAAATTTTCCTTGTTGTTTGCTACTCATCTTTTGGTGCAAGATGTTTAACATTTCGGTGTTCCAAGGATCGGAAAGAGAAGACCCGGGGAGTTATCTCCGAGAGTTTAACCGAGCATGCCTTGACGGGTTGGTCTATGAAGAAGAGGGCAGAAATACTTCCAGATTTCTTGGAGGGTGTGGCCTTAACTTGGCATGAGGCTTTGCCAGAGGAGCCCGAGAATGATTGGGAAACGTTGATCAAAGCAATGAAGGAGAGATTTGGGACAGTGGAGTCACCAAATGCTTTACTATTACAATTGGATCAGATTTTCCAAAAGGAAGGAGAGTCAGTTTCTACCTTTTCAATGAGGTATGAAGCCTTGTTCATCAAATATCAACAAGCTGTTTTACATGTTGTTGCTTCTTCTTTTTTACCTTCTATGGGAGATTCAAAGAGTTCTTTAGCAATGAAGCACCTTAATATGAGCAAGTTTATCATGGCTTTGGATCCTTGCTTGCATGGAAAAGTTCTTAGTAGCAAAGATCCCATTAATTTTAAAGAGGCTCTTCGTATTGCTTTGAAGAAGGAGGCCACTCTTCATATTGAGTCCACATTCCAATCTTCTCCGAGTGTGCCGACCCCACCACGAGTAGAGATAGCCTCAACATCTCAAGTACAAGCTCCATCCTTGGATCACAACATTACACAACTTATGACAAAATTTACTGATTTAAAGTTACACTTAGTCAATGCAAGGCCACCTAGGGTTCCACGAGTTGAGGATAAACCTAGGGATAGAAGTAGTGTCACATGCTATGAATGTCAAGAGAAGGGGCACTATCGCACCACTAAGTGTCCAAAATTGAGGAAAAGAGAGGATAAAAGTTTAGCACTTTTAGAGGAAACATGCTCAGAAGAGAAGAGGAAACACTGATGCCATTAATGGCAAAAAGGGGTTGTAAAACTAGGAGCCAAGAAGAAGAAGAACAAGAAGATAAATCTGAAGAAGAGGAGAAAAATAGTAAGAAGAAGAAGTCGTCTAGGAGAAAAATTGGACAATCTGACTTTCCTCTTGGACAAGAATCTCTTAGTTATGACCTCTTAACAAATCTTAGGGAGAAAACGACACAAATCACATTTGGGCATCTTTTGGCACTCTCTCCAAAGCTCAGAAAGGAATGGGGTAAGCTGGCTAGCACAAGGGAATCTAAGAAAAAGAAGAAGAGGGATAATGGGACTCCTATGGCTCAAAAGGTGGATATTGATGTAGGAGATGATGTTCCTGTGATTGATGTCATCATTGAGGGGTAAACAATTTCTAATGCATACATTGATGGAGGTGCGTCAATCAATGTAACTCTCTCTATCGCATCAAACTTGCTGATAATACTAGGGTGAAAACCTTAAGAATTGTTAGGAATTTGGGAGTGGATGTATGTGGTATTTCTGTGCCTACAACTTTCCAGGTCATTCCTACAAAGCCTAATGCTAGGGCTTACCCATTGATATTGGGTAGGCCATGGCTTTGCCAAGTGAAGGCAATTCAAAAGTGGGAGACAGGTGATTTTATTCTACAAGGTGAGAGTAAGAAGGTCCACTACAACATCAAGAGTCATCGCAAGAAAGTGGTAAGAGGTGAACCTTCAACTTTCGAAAGTTCAGAGTCAGAGTCATTCGATAAAGAGGAGACAAGTGTGGTAGCTCCGAGGATTCCATCTCAGAAGAAGGGGAGGTGGAGGGAGTTCCATTTGGTCTTTCCCTGGGAAGGGATCGAGGGGATACTGAAGACAATGGAGCCTTGGAAGGGGAAGCTTCTTCAACCATGTTCAAGAAAGGAGATGTGGACCTCACTAGTCTTCACCAACAGAATGAACTTCTTCTTGATGAGTCCATAGTTAGCAGGTACTCAAAGGGAGAATTACTTAAAAATGTTGGATGGATTTCCTAACCTTTTTGCAAACAGATGCTCACAAGTACGCCAAGTTACCCTAGTAGAGCACAAGATTGATCTCAAGCCGTCCCAAAGTAAGCCAGTGGTACATCAGCTAAGGCGTTTGGGACTAGTGCAAGCGGAGGTGCTTAAGAATGAGGTTACTAATTTGCTTAAAGTTGGATTTATTTTTCCAGTAGAGAATTGAGAGTGGATTTCCCCAGTTGTAGTCACTCCCAAAAAGGGTGGAAAATGGCATGTGTGTGTGTGGACTTTCGCCCTCTGAATGCATGCACAAAGAGGGATTATTATCCTCTACCCTTTCAGGATGAGATTTTGGATCAAGTTGCGGGTCATGGGTTGTATTCAATGTGTGATGGATACTCTCGATACTTTCAAATCCGGATTTGTGAAGAAGATCAAAGGAAAACCTCATTTGTCACCCCTTGGGGAGTGTATGCCTATAGGAAAATGCCATTTGGCTTGACCAATGCACCAGTAACTTTTCCACGCTTCATGAGGCACCTTACTTGGGAAAGTTTATAAGGGTCTTTTTGGATGATTTTTGCATTTATTCAAGCCGCATGGATCACTTGGAAAAGTTGAGGTTGGCCTTGCAAAGTATTGATGATGCAAAAGGGTGTCTTAATCCTGGAAAATGCCGCTTGGCACGAAGGAAGGTGGTTCTCTTGGGACATGTTATCTCAGAAGAAGGCATAGAGACGGATCCTGAGAAGGTACAGACAATTGTGGCCCTCCCACCACCTACCAATGTAAGGGAGGTAAGGAGGATTTTGGGTAAAACAAAGTATTACCAACGCTCTGAGAAGATGTATCCTATAAATCTGTTGACAAACACTACAAGAATGGTCTATACATAGCGACCCTCATATAAATATGAAGAAAATAGCGAGGGTCGCTTTTGTGGATGCTTATGCGACCTTTAAAATGCAGTTGTATATGCCACCCTAGTAGCGACCCTAGCAAACTGGAAATGAGTGGTATATGCATCGAAATTGCGATGCATAACTCACCTTTTTTTTGGGTCGTTTATGCATCTCAAATCTTTAAAAAAACTAAAACGTGTATTCATTTTCTTTTCGCCCGTTTTGTGCGTTCTGTAGCAGCTTCAAACATTTGATTCGTCTCACAATCCCAAGCTCACGGCGGCGCGCACTGTAGCAGCTTCCAACATTCGATTCGTCTCATAATCCCAAGCTCATGGCGGCCAGCACAGGTAACGTGTGTGTTGTTGGGGTATCGATGGCACCAAAAGGAAAGGCACAGTGTGTGGACAGCATGGTAGTTAAGCGCAGTTTTTAAGGAATTTTTCCAAGGTATCTTGTCCCGGCAGCAGCAGGCCAATAGCCTTCTGGACTGGCCAACCAGCTCCCTTCCTCACATATATATAGCACAAGTCATTTTCATCAAGAAGCAAGTCAATTCATTCATTCATCAGTCTAGCCACCATCAGTAGAAGTCATGTGAAAGGCCAAGGGTCACCCCCTTTAGGGCTGACCTAGGGCTTAGTCATGTACATACATTCCTCTCTCTCTTCTCTCTCCTGTCTTAATCATGTCACCCTGACACCAATCTCTGTCTCATCAAGTTCCGACACTATACTTATTTGACTAAGCAAGTGGTTGTAACACCTTTTTGAAACTCTTTGGATTGCATGTACATACATTCCTCTCTCTCTTCTCTCTCCTGTCTTAATCATGTCACCCTGACACCAATCTCTGTCTCATCAAGTTCCGACACTGTACTTATTTGACTAAGCAAGTGGTTGTAACACCTTTTTGAAACTCTTTGGATTGCCTTAAGAATTCATTACTTGATATTATGTCCCATTGTCTAGACATAACAAGGCTAGCATGGAGGCCAGATAGTTGATTTTAGTGTGATTTGGATTCTGGGGTGCAACTTAGTTTTAAGGGAGTTCCTCTGTGGCAATTAGACCTTGGGAGAGGGGCGTCCATAGCACCCACAATTGATTAGTCATGTCAAGCATTAGTTTTGGTTTTAACTATTTATTTCATAGATTGACAATACTTTGATTATTATGAACCAAGTGTGTGGGTTCATGTTGAAACCATAAATTGATGAGCGGGCAACCAAATAGAGGCTACTTACTTAAGAGTATGATTAAGCTGTGAAGGGAAGTTCAAACATGTGAATTATCTTAATTCTCTCTCTCTCTCTCTCTCTCTCTCTCTCTCTCTCTCTCTCTCTACCTTAGTTAGACCCACCCTTTCACGCTACCTAAAACTCTCTTAAACCCATAGATTAACCTCTTATGTGCGCAAGGAGCACACTCAGGAGGTCAAAAGACGATGTGCTGATTTGATTTCAGATGCAAGTATGGATGTAGAGGCTCAATATGTTTTTGATACTCTGAAAGAGGACTTCCATCAATCTCGCAAGGATTGGAGCAAGCCTGTTCCTCAGGTTACTTATAAATTGCAGCTACCATCTCTGGTACAACCGCTTAAGAAGCTTGCACAAACTGCGGTCATTATCTTCTTTCTGGGAAAGATACCATCTGCGAATGATGTTGCGCAATGGATTCAGTCTATCCTTGGTGGCTCTTTTGTGGAGGGGGTGTACTTTGCCTCCCGTGGGTTTTATGAAGTTCACCTCATCGATGCCTTGCAGAAGCAGCATGTGCTTGAATTTTCTCCTTTATTTTATGGCAGACAAATGGTACATGCTATGCCATGGTCCCCCAATAAGGACTATCAAAGTCTCATACGACATCATTGTCCTGTCTGGGTGGAGGTGGTTAATTTCCCAGACTATATGCGAGAAGAATTGCCAGGATTGGCCGCTGCACTGGGCCAAGTTATCTACCCCCCTCGCCCTGCTGGGAATCGTAATAGATTTTGTTTTGTGGGACACAGATACCCCTACCCTCCCCTCCATTGCAGTCGAGGTTGAAGGTTTGCCAATGGGCCAAAAGTACTTTGAATTGAAATGGGGAATTTTTGCAGGTGCTCGTTTTTCATGCCATAAGTATGGGCATCTGGCCTCTGAATGCCCTACTGTCTTGCATCCCCCTCCAGTCACTGCTATACCTTCTCCCCTGGTTCAGCCCACTCATAAGCAAGAGACTATTGGGTCCAAGAATTTGGATAAAAATGCCTCCAAAGTTGGGAAAGTGGCTTCGCAAATGCTAGCCATAGCTAAAGGCAAGGACAAAGGTAAAGAGAAAGAGAAGGCCCCTGATAATGATGGTTTTTTACAGCCCAAGAGGGTGTTGAGGCAATGACCCCTTCAATCTTGCCACTAGGATGCATCTACTCCTACTCGAGGCCAAGCCTCTACCTCAGCCACTCCCCCGGCGGTTCTTCTCAATTGGGTTGGAGTTCTCAAAAAACACATTCCTGTTTGTGAGTCTGAGGAAGGGCTATCCTTTGACCCAGGGAAGGAAGGGCTCCAGCCCATGATGGCTGATGCTTAAGCACTCTTTGGTTGTATATTCTTGGTCTCCTCCTTTGTATATATCCTCATGCTTGACAAACTCCATTGTGTCACTCTTAATTTATAGGGCCTCTGCAATCCTTCTAAGTGGAGGCTAGTGTGGAATTATGTTTTAACCAGGCAGCCGGACATTCTCTATTTGCAAGAACATAACCAACATTCTATGGCTGGCCAGGCTGGCTATTTTGGGGGCTATGATATCCACTATGCAGGTACTAAGCATTTCTCGGGTCTTTGCATATTGGTCAGACATGAACTGCAGCCCCAGCTTGCCTTCAATGATTGTGATGGCAAATGGATGGTGATTCAATGTGATGTCAATGGTGATATTTGGGAATTTGCCTCTGTTTATGCCTCGCAAACTTCTGCTTCCAGAGCTTCCATGTGGCATGCCATTGCTTCTTACCCATGGCGATCTTGTGCTCTTCTTGGCGGAGACTTTAATAACTCTCCCATGCCATCAGACAACACTACTCATAGATCTCATATGATCCCTTCTGAAAAGCGATCATGGGAGGAGTTACTTACCACGACACATGCACAAGATTTATGGACAGCCATGCACACTAGAACAGTGGGCTACACCTATCATCATAATGCCTTTACTAACTACTGGGCTCGCTTGGATAGATGGTATTTACTGCATGCTCAACAATATATAGATTTCAGTCTTCATATTGAGGTTGATCACTCTCTTGGTCTCTCTGACCATGCTCCTTTATGGCTGAATATTTAGTTTGGTCAGCCCTGGGATGACATGCCTTTACATTCCATTCGGATGAAAGATATCAATAAAGGATACCTGCAGCATGCACAATTTCAACAATTGATCCGATATGCCATAATTCCTCTTACAGCCCATGTCCATTATGACTGTAATTTTGCATGGCAATGCCTTGTGGACAGGCTTCAGCATGCTATTCATGAATATGGGAGTAATTTCATGCCTGACTGGAGAGCTAAAGTTCAGCATGCCAAAGCAGTAGTTCATTCCTTCACTGCACATTCCCAATTGCAGCCCCTCTCCTTACGGCCATTAGCCTTTGGGGAGGGCTCTTCGAGGGATCCTATTCCCGGGGGTGGCGGCACACCCCAACCCGTGCATACGCTTTTGGTGTAGATGCAGGTGCAGCAGACGTCGGGCCCCAGTGTTTTGACACAGGCCGAGGGCACTCCTTTGGCACAGAGGCACCGCCTTTCGAGGTATGCATTAATCTACTCTGTGTCTAGGTGTAATTTTCATGAAACCATCCAAAATGAATCTTAAAAATTATATGTGTTTTTTGTGCAGTAGTAGTAGTAGTCAGCCATCACCATCACCAGTCCCTTCACCATGTGTGCCTCCTTCTGCACCTCCACCTACCACCTCGGAGCTTCGCATGCTATCGGGCACGATGCCCATTAGCATTCAGGTGGATCAGAGTGGGCGAGTGCAGTATGTAGACGGTGGGGCACTTTTCCGTCGCCGCTTGAGAGAGCTCGTGCACACATACATGCCCAAGATACACATCCACTGGCGGTAAGTCCCAGTATACAATCTCTGTATACATTGATATCAAATGATAAATCTAACTAAAGTGATTTTTTTTCAAATTGTAGGGATCAAGATGATAATGACAAGAAATATGTGTTGGCAATCCTCGCGCAGGAGTTCGGCGTTGGTTGGGACGAGACCGCTAAATTGCATGAGATGCAAACGCTTCTAAAGCATCAACGGAAAATTGCACGGTACAATTATTTGCTTTGCTATGTTATTCAAGTCTACTTCTTTCTTTGAGTAATATGGTTGAATTATTGTTAAATTAAATAAAGAAAGTTTGGAACGTCAAACACCTGAAACGTTCTCTAGAAAGTTCACATACTCTCGCACTTACACACACAAATCAGCCCACCAATTCTTCTTTTTGTGCATAGCTCTTCCTCGCCATCTGAGGAAAAGGGCAGCTTTACTGGTCAAAAAGGCCAGCTTCTTCTGGTAGAAGCGAGTTCTTTCTGGCATAAAGCAGGTATAAAGGGTATGAGCAGTTTTATACCCTCTCTCCCCTACTTGTCTCGAAAACCTCTCAAGTCCAGCCTTGCTAACTAGATGCTTACACACCCTAACTAGATGTTGCTAATTTGCCACCTCAGCTCTTGATGCCACATCAGCATCGTCAGTTACATCATCAGCCACGTCAGCTGCATTGCGCATTAGCTTCACGATCAGCTCTTTTCACAACACTTTTACCTGTAAGACAAAACACACAGACGCATAGTACATGGACTCATGACTATAGAACACGAGCCTAAGGGGAATCGAACCCCTAAGTAGCAGCATAAGGCCACTCTAAGACCAAGAGGCTCCCCCTACCACCCCACCCTCTAGTTAGTATCATGTACAATCAAAACAAGTGATGAAAAAAAAAGGATATCGAGATAGAAACACATTACCATTTTCTTTTGAATTGATGAGCCAAGCTGTTTATCAACAATTGGAAACTATGCCTCGCCAAAGATATCAATCTCTAAGAACACCTCGTTGTTGTCAGCCACCATAGCCTCTTGAAGTTCCATCTCTGTTAGGCATATGCCGAGTCCATCAGGGAGTGGAGCATTGTTCGAGGTGGATTTTGAGATTCACTCAATATCAGCCTCTAGTAGATCTTCCCCTAGATCATCCGATAAATCTTTACCCAGATCATCCCCTTCATCATCCGTTGAGGGTGGTGTGACATTTGTTTGTGAAATCAAATTTGCTTCTCTAATGCGAAGAATTGTATCTCCTTGCCCATGTGATATAGAGGTCATTGTTGTGTCTGGTGTATTGTCAGGCTCTGTAGAGGTCATTGTTGTGTGTGGTGTATTTTCACGCTCAGTAGAAAAGGTGGTATCAAACAATCTTCGACTTCTAGGGTTCACATGAACAATTTGCCACCATGGATTGCCAATTGGATTTTTGTAAAAGAAAGCTTGTTGCGCATGCATCGGGAAGAGATAGGGCTCTTTGGTTGCTCGTAGGAGCTTCGATGAGTCAATGGACCAGAAGCCGCTTTGTTCGCACCTCAAGGTGGCCCTTTTTCCTTTGTACTCCGCTCGAAACCAATGCACCTTCAAAATTACCTGCAATATTATAATGTATATAAACTTGTTACTCAAAGATGCTGAATATTTCAATCATTTGGTTTGCATAATATTTTTAAACGAATCATGCGTACCTGTTTCATAACACGATAGTTAATTTCGTATATGCCCTCCAGATCCCCTACGTAGCCGAGCTCATCCTCAATCAAATTTGTGTCACAAGAACTTGCACGAGAGAGTTGATGAAAGGATGCAACGATGCAACAGTCCTGAGTAACACGAAGATCATCAAATTTGTGTCACAAGCACTTGCACGAGAGAGTTGATGAAAGGATGCAACGATGCAACAGTCCTGAGTAACACGAAGATCATCAAATTTGTGTCACAAGCACTTGCACGAGAGAGTTGATGAAAGGATGCAACGATGCAACAGTCCTGAGTAACACGAAGATCATCAATCCTCTTGACGCGGAGATGCTTACCACACACCCACATGTTGCTGTGAGCTCGGACCTAAAACCACATGGGAACCACATGAACATGTATGGTTAGAATCCAGAAAAACATGTAGTATTATTCAAATTAAAATATAACATTGGAGTAACTTACCATGGTGTTACATCCTAGGCTAAGCTCAAACTCTTCTCGTGAGATTTCAAACCCCTGCCCTCGCGTCTCTCTGATATGTGTATTCAACCATTCTAGGCTCATCGTTGGAGGTGCACTCCGACCCTTTTTGGATGCCCTACTTCTCCGATTTCTCTCTTTGCATTCTTTGTCATGCTTGTCAATCCATTTTTGCATGCAATCTGAGTTATACACCACAAAAGTACTAAGCGCTTCCCTCTCCTCAGCACTTATCTTTAGTGGGACCCCTTGCCCACATAACATCTCTGTGGTTTCGTTGTCTGATTGTTCTTCTCTCCAACCAGGAGGAGCTTCGTTATCCACATGTTGCAAGTACTCGGATAGATAATACATGCACTCGTGAAGCAACCATCCCTCTGCCATGGATCCCTCGAGTCTTGCTCGCTGGTGCACAAATCCTTTCAATACCCCCATGTACCTTTCAACCCAGAACATCCATCGTGTACTCACGGTCCCAGCAATCTCTATCTCTTCAACGAGATGGATCATAACATGGACTTGAATGTCAAAAAAGGAGGTAGGTAACTCCTTCTCCATCAGACAAAGGAGCTCAATACACTCTAGCTTTCGTTGCGGGATATCACGTCAGTCGATCTCTTTGGATGTAATCCATCTATAAAGAGAAACAATGTGATTAGCATAAGATTTTTGTGACAAAGAAGTAAGAACAATATGATGTTCCACTGTCAATACCTTGTCAATGATCCCAATCGATATATAACATCCCTAATACCCTCAGTCAAATAACCGTCGATAATAACAAGTGGCAAGATGTGCTGCACACAGATTAGCTCTAGTGTTAACAAATGATAATGTAATGGCACCTTCATTAGAAATTCACGATACATGTTAGAGAGGCACCATACCTTAATGAAGTTATGCCAGTCGTGTGTCTTTAGACCCGAAAGAGAGTTATCATCCATGGTAAACATGTTTTGCAATGAAGCACCATAGCCCGTAGGAGTACATATGCATCGTATCCGCTCATTGATGACGCTTATCTCTTGCTTTGTGAGTACCCATGGTGCCTGTGAATAAGTAATATTTCATGTCTCCTCATTGATTATAGGCCATAGTGATCGTTTGCAGTTGCAAATCTTTAGGTCTGCCCTTGTTGCAGCCTCTGTATCCTTGAAGCCCACAAGATGATTCCAAAGCGAGTGTGCAACATTTTTAAATATGTGCATGGGATCAAGCAAATGAGTTATTTTTAGATCTTTCCAATACTCCAACGTATACCATATGGAGGAATTCTGTGCCATTGATTTCTTACCTCTCGACGACTGCCGCAAATCATATTCGTCATTGTTATCGCTTGCAAGTTCTACCTCCGGATCTATTAGAGGTCCGTTTGTCCACTTGACGTACCAATCTCTTGGAGTCATTCGCGTTGGACGTCCATTCTCCACTTTGCCATTAAAATGTCTCGCATTCGCTTTGGAACGTAGCACATGATCTAGAGGAAGAAATCGTCGATGTCAAAGGTATATATTTTTACTCAAACTTCGACTATATTTGGAGCATAGCCAATCAACCACATGGTGGACATGCTTTGTAACCCTTTGTTGATAGGCCTAAGAGAAACAAAAATTGTTTTTATGTTTTCAACATCCAAATTTTTTAATTGTATAAACAAACAAACAACTAAAGAGCCCTGCTGTACCTGATGCAAAGCCATAGGCAGGATAGTCATGTATTGTCCATGCTAAAATGCCACGAACCTTGAAACTTCTATTACCCACAAGTTTTGACATTTACTCCTTTCCATATTTGTTACAAGTCATCAATGAGCGGTGCAAGATATACATTGATGTCTTTAACTTGCCGCTTCCCTACATTGATGCATCGTTTAAATTTGACATTTTTCAAATAGAAATGAGTGTGCTATTTAGAAATGAGAATATTTGTCACATACCAGGAATCAACAAAGACAATATTAAATGCTCTTTCTTAATTGACATGAATGGTGGGATGTTGTAGTTGATAAGAACTACGGGCCAAGTTGACCACTTGCTCGATCGCATGGAAAAGGGATTGATTCCATCCAAGCCAGCTCCAAATTTTATATGGCGAGGCTCCCAATGAAACTCTGGCCATGTAGCATCGATATGCTTAAATGCTTTGCTATCGCTTGGAATCCTCATGACTCCGTCTATACTTGCATTTCTCGAACTCCAATCCATAAGCTTGGCTATTTCGGGGCTGCGGAAGATGTGTTCAACTCGTGGTGCCAAGGGAAAGTGTCGCAAAACTTTCATAGGGACATTCAAGGTTCCTGCCTTGAAATTAGCAACACCGCATTTGGGACAAGTGGTTGCATTTTCATACTCTCCACGATACAAAATGCAATCATTGACACATGCATGAAGAACAAAGGAAGAAGGAAGAGGAACATGAACAAATTTGCTTACAAGGAAGGAAGAGGAAGAAGGAACAGGAACAAAGGAATAAGTATATGAAGATTTGAAGACACCACCAACTGCTTTCACTATGCATTTTGATGGAGCCTTTAGGCCTCTGACAAATGAAAGGAGAATATAAGGCAAGGAGTCCTAATCTCCAAGAATTGTATAAAAGGGCAATGGAGTTAAAAGAAGCTTTTGAGTTTTGTAAATTTGTGCATGTTAACAGCAGGAAGGATAATCAAAAGGCTGATGAATTAGCTACTAAAACTTTGGCTTCTTTCAAAGTAGCTATTCTTGCATTAATGGATACAGGTTGGCCTGAGCTCCAAGATGTTCAACACTTTTTAGATACATGATACTTCTCTCCTGGATTGAATCCTCAACAGAAGTAAAGGCTTACAAGGAAAGCTCATCCTTACACAATTCTAGGGGATGTTCTTTACAAGCAAGGTAAGGATAAGATTCTTAGGAGGGTAGTGATCCTTGAAGAATCTAAAAGGATTATGGAATTATGTCATGAATGTTCAGGTGACTTTGCCTTAGCCAGCACAACTTGGAGGATCCTTAACACATGTTATTATTGGCCTCGACTCAGCAAAGATGTCTATGATGAGTGGTGCAGAAGCTGTGAAGTATGCCAGGCATATGGGCATAAGCAATTGGTTCCCGGACCCTTAAACCTTATCCCAACATATGGTCCATTTGAAAGGTGGAGATTAGATTTTGTGGGCCCACTTCCTCGTTCCTCACATGGGAAGTATTACATATTGGTGCCCACCAGATTATGCAACAAGGTGGGAAGAAGAAAAGGCCATGGTCAATAATAAAGCAGTGGCTGTGGCATCCTTTCTCAGGGAATACATATGTGCCCAATTTGGGTGTCCATTAGAAATCCTTACGGATGTGGGGAGGTCTTTCAGGAATGACTTTGATTGAAGCTTTGGTGCAGAAATTAAAAATAAAGCATGCTATGTCAACTACCTATTATCCCCAATGTAATGGTTTAGCAGAAAAAACTAATGGACTGCTTTGTGGATCTTTGTCTAAGCTAGTGGATACTATGAAGAGAAAGTGGGATGTGCATTTGCCAGAGGTCCTATGGGCCTATAGGACAACTCACAAACTCTCTCTTGGTTTCACACCTTTTCAGTTGGTTTATGGAATGGAGGCTATTTTGCCAATAGAATTGAAAATCACAAGCCTTCGCACATCTTTTGCACGCTTGAATAATGAAGAAGAAACACATGCCCAACGCCTAGTACAACTGGAGACCTTGGATGAGAGGAAACTTCAAGCACTTCAAAATTTGGAGGCTGCACAACAACGGCGCAAGGCAAGGCATGACACTCTCACGAAGAAGAAGAAGAAGCCAAAACTCAAGCAAGGAAGCTTAGTCTCATGAGGTATGATGGCCGTGTGGAGAAACGGCTAGATAAGAAGCTTCTTCGACACTGGGAAGGCCCCTTCAGGATAAAGCAAAAGTTCAAAAATAACACCTATCTTCTAGAGGATGCAAGTGTCCAGGAGGTTCCCGGATGTGCCAATGAGTACCAGCTAAAGATATTTTACCCTCGAGCACCATGGCCAGAAGACCAAGACAAGCATGGAGGATCCGTTGGGGGGGGGAAGATGTGACATGAAAAATTAATATCTTTCATTTTCAATTTTGTACATATTTTGATGGTTTCTCAATGGTAATAAGGTGGAAGCTTGTCCAAGAAGATTGCAACGCCCACAATGAAATAACGGCGTGGTGATGTGGTAGCTTGATGGCTACCCTGATAACAGCATTCTATCTTCAAATATAATGGTTTTACTTGATTTAGGGTGCACACATTGTAAATGCCATAAATATTCTTGATAAATACTTTGGTATGGTAGATAGGCTAGTGACGTGGAAAATAAAAGTGGGCCTTCATGCTCACATGGATTTTAATTGTATTATTAATATAGTATTCACCACCATAAGGCTACAAGTTGAGGAGTGTGGAAGGCATGTGGAGGAGTGTGTGTAGGTGCATAATTGGGAAAGATTCTTCTAGAATGCCTACATGTTGGAAGAGGAGAATTCCGCCATGTGTAAGTGGGATCTCCACCTACATGCCACTTAGACTTGGCTATTATCTCATCACACTTTCAAAGTCAAAAAGTCTTCAATTTAATAATCAATAGAAGACTTAGCCTAAGAGGACAATTGATGGTGACATCTACCCTTAGGTCACTGAAGGGTTGAAGATTTTTATGTTATAATTTGTAACAATGGAAGAGAGGGTGATTCTCCACCTATAGAAGGAGCCCTCCTCTCCCTTTCAAATGAATGAATGAAGCCTCCTCAATTGAGCATTTTGTGTCATTGCCATTTGTCAGGCAAAATTCTGTAAAGGTGTTTTGAGTCCGTGTATATATGGGATGCATGGTGTGCAATAAAACTTTGCCCTGAATGCCCTGGCAAATGTACAGACTGAATGGCTTTGGAGTGAGTTAGTGCATGCATTTCCTTTGGAGCAGCTGTTGGAGACTTGAAGTTTTTATTGATGTCTTATCCAGAGTTTTATGGTGGTCCTAATGAGGATGTGGCAGATTTCCTAGAAAGGATGGAGGTTGCATGCATAAGCAACCACATCAATGAGTCGGTACAGGTGTTACGGCTACTGAGCATTGCAAGGACCTGGTACAGAGCTTATGAGGAGTCATTGAGGGTTGCTGTTCCACGTATTGATATGACTAAGAATGGATTAAAGACAGCACTTAGCAACAGGTTCAAGAAGGTAGAAGACCCCGACAAGGTTTGGCATGAGGTGCAAGCTCTAACACAAGGTGAGTTTGAATCAATCGATGATTATGTAAAGAAATTCTCTTTGCTGTGGGGGACTTTATGCAGGGCTTTAGGGGAAGACCAGATACCTCCTGACATGATGAAGAAAAACAAGTTTGTAGCCGGGCTTAAGAGGAGTATTCGCTGGAAAGTGGAATTGAAGAAGCCCAGGTCTTATGAGGATGCGGTGGAAATTGCAAAATCAAAGGATTGGAAGTTGCAACGGATGAATCAGCTGGGGATGATTCCAGTTGTAGCACAGCCGGAGATTCGTAGAGTGGAGGCTACACCCATGAATGCAGTGATTGAGAGGATGAAGCCCACTGAAGCCCAAGCTATGCAGATGGTGCCACAAGCTAGCCAAGGAGTACCTATGGTTGCTGCACGTTCTGATGAGGGATTGCGACAGGATATGAAACAGATGGTTGATCTTATGAAGAATTTGAGCTTGAATTTAATGGGAAGTACAGGTGGTGGACGTGGTAGAGGCAGAGGCAATAATCATGAAGGGGGAGATGGACAAGCAGGGTATGGACGTGGTCGTGGTAGGGGCCGTCGTTTCATCCCTACATGCTGGAATTGTGGTGAGCTTGGTCATTTAAGTACAGATTGTGATAAGCCCTAGCGAATGGGTGGTGATATGTACCCACTACCTTCACAGTTACCTGACAGGTCAAATGATTATGGTATTGATATCAGAGATCAAGTAGGCCCCAGTGGAATCATAGTTGAGGAGAAGGGGAAGGCAAAGGTCGTGAATGTTGTTACTCTGGAGAATGTTCAGGTGAGAGAAGAAGGGGATGTGATCCCCGTTGGCAAGCGCACAACGGATGAAAGAGAAGGAAAAGGGGTGGCTGGACCCAGCCGTAAGAAGGGGAAGCAGCAGGAAGGAGAAGATGTGGAAGCCAAAAGGAAACGGAAGCCTCGTAGAAGGTTCCAGGTGTCAGACTTCCCACTGGGGGATGGGAAAACCAGCTATGACTTGAAATCTGATTTGGTGAACAGGAAGGCCAACATCACCTTTGGGCAGTTGGTGGAGATGGTGCCAAAATTGAGAAGGCAATGGAAGGGACTTGTGAATCCAATGGAAAAGGAGTCAGAGAAGAGGTCAGTCAAAGTACTATCTTTAGAAGAGCTTCCAGATATTTGCCCTATTGTGGAGGTGTGGAGTAAAGGTAGGAACCTTGGTCAGGCCTATATTGATGGAGGAGCTCAAATCTGTGTGATTACCCAATCATGTGTGGAGCAGTCAGGCTTGAGGGTGTCTAGGGTTTCTGGTTTTCGAATCATGATGGCTAATCATCAAAAGGTAAAATGTCTTGGTATGGTAAAGGAGTTGGAAATTGAAGCTTTTAATGTCAAAGCTACTGTAGATTTTCATGTGATGCCTGCGGGTCTTGGTGCTTTTCCAATTATTCTTGGATGACCCTGGTTGCGAGTGGTGGGTGCAGTACAAGACTGGAGGTATGGGACCATTTCTTTGCACAATAAGTGGGGTAATAAAAAATCTTTTGAGATGCATAGTAGGAGATCTTTGAATGATGTGTGGGAGAGGCCACAGGATTCGAGTGAAGAAGAAACTACCACCAATACTTCTGAATCGAAGATGGATTCATCGACTCCTGCTTCTAGTGAAGAAGATGAAGATGTGGCTTTCCTAATATCAGAGCAACAAGGTAATGAAGATAAAGAAGTGCATGAAGTGGGTACTGAGGGAGAAGATACCTTGGGGTCGTATGAAGTGATCGAGGAATTACTGCAGCCAAAGTTAGAAGTGAAGAAGAAGCAGGAGCTGATTGAAGGAATGCTGAGTCGGGATCTCTCGAGTGGAGAAAAAGTTAGGTATGTTAATATGTTGTCTCATTTTCCAGAATTGTTTATCACCTCTTATAAGGAGATTCGAGGATTTAAAGGGCGAGACTTGAGGATTGAATTGAAAGAAGGTGTAAAAACAGTTAGGCAGACGCTTCGCAGGATGGGACGAGAACAAATGCAGGCCCTGAGAGAGGAAGTTGATAAGCTGTTGAGTGTAGGTTTCATTACACAAGTGGACACAGCTCAGTGGGTAAGTCCTACAGTGGTGAGTCTAAAGAATGATGGCAGGTGGCGTATATGTGTGGATTTCAAGCCTTTGAATGCTGCTACAAAAAAGGATTCTTACCCCCTACCTTTTTTGGATGAGATCTTAGATACTGTAGCTGGATATGAAAGGTATAGTGTTTGTGATGGGTTTTCAGGTTATTTCCAGTTAAAGATTGCAGAAGAAGATCAGCGCAAGACGACTTTCATTACACCGTGGGGATGTTTCTGCTACAAAGTTCTTCCTTTTGGATTGATGAATGGGCCAGCCTACTATCAGAAAAGGACAAATTGGGTATTATCTCCTTTTTTAAACAAGTTTGTGAAGGATTTTATTGATGATTTTTGTATATACAGCTCCAGGCAAGAGCATTGTGATAGGCTGGCTACAATTTTTCAGCGTTATGGTGAGTGTGGTGGTCAATTAAATCCAAAAAAGTGTTTTTTGGCTCAACCGAGGGTGAAGCTCTTGGGCCATGTTGTTTCAAAGAATGGTATTGATCCGGATCCTGATAAAGTCAAGTCTCTTCTTCTTCTTCCTACACCAAAGAATACAAGGCAACTGGCTACTTTTGTGCAAAAGGTGAAGTATATGGCTCGATTCATCTCTCTATCTTCACAGTTGTTATATCCTTTGCAGCAAGCAACAAAGCATGATCCTTTGCATTGGACGGAGGAGTGTGAGATAGTTTTCCAAAAAGTGAAAGAGGTGTTGGGTGCTATTCCTACAATGCAGGCGCCTAATTGGGAACACGTATTTTATGTCAACCCTTCAGTGGGTGAAGATGCAATTGGAGCTATGTTGTTACAGAAGGGGAAAGAATCACATTATATGCAACCAGTCTACTGTGCTAGCAGAGTAGTCTCGTTAGAGAAAGGTTGTTATCAGAGGTGGAACTTGTTATGGTTAGTGTGATGTATGCATGTAGGCGGTTCCGCCATTACTTGTTGCCTCGCCCCTTTGTGTTTTTGACGAGCTACACTTTTTTGCCTCAGTTGATAAATGGCACAAATTCATCTAAGGCTATGATGAAGTGGGTGATTGAGTTGCAGGAGTTTACTTTCTCATTCTTGGTGGAAGAGAGTACCAGGGCTACCTTAGCTGATCTACTGACATATAAGGAGAGTCCTCTTCTTATAAAGGAGGAAACCATCAAGAAGCCAGTTGAGGAAGCGGCTGAATTAGTGAATGCACACTTATTATATTTTGATGGTTCTTATAGGAAAAGCCATGATGCAGCCTCAGGAGGTTTGGTGCTTTATGATCCACAGGGTTGCCTTGTTTTTAAGAAGGGTGTTAAAGTGGATGCACATAGCAACAATGAAGCGGAGTATCTGACTTTGGAAGTTGGATTGCAAATATGCTTGAAGCATGGTGTACACAACAGGATTCGCATTCGAGGAGATGCATTGCTTGTGGTGAAACAGGTATTGGGAGTTTGGAAGTCAAAGAATATGTTACTCAAAGAAATGTGTTTCAAGATTAAAGGCTTGTTGAAGGAATTTGAAGCTTGGAGTCTTAAGCATGTGGATCGAGGCCATAATGAGGAGGCTCATGAAGCAGCCCAGGGAATGATTGGTGAAGTTTTTGTTCTTAAAGCTCATGCATCATTTTATTGTGGTAGGGAGAATTTACAGGATGTTGAGTTTTTGTTAACAGGGATGATTCCTAATGGTATTGAAAGATCAAAAAAATATGGTTTCATCAGGAAAGCTGCAAGGTATGCGATGGTTGGTGATGCTTTGTATTTGAAGGGAATTGACTTGATAATGCGACGGATACCTTGGAAGGAAGAAATCTATAAAATTCTTAAGGAAAACCATGAAGGAGCATGCGGTGGACATTTTGCCTCAAAGATTACCTTGCATAAGGTATTGCAGGAAGGTTATGTATGGCCAAGTGTACATAAGGATGTTAATCATTGGTGCAGGTCATGCAAACAATGCCAAGCTCACAGTAGACGGATATTAAAGCCTGAGATGAGGAAGACAATTCTTGCTTATGATGTTTTTGAAAAATGGGGAATTGATGCTGTGGGACCATTGCCTATTACTAGCCGAGGGAAGTGCTATATCTTGACTGCAGTTGATTACCTTTCTAGATGGGCGGAAGCAAAGGCAGTGAAACAAATTACTACTAAAGAAGTGGCAAAGTTTGTATATCAGGATATTTGTTGTAAATTTGGTGTGCCATTGGAATTGCTTTCTGATCAGGGTCCAGGTTTCAGAGCAGAGCTCATGGACTATTTGTGTACAAAGATGAAGATCAGTCGCAGTTTTACCACACCCTACTATCCACAGTGTAATGGCCTGAATGAGCGTTTCAATGGTGAATTGATCAAGATTTTATCTAAGGTGACAGAGCGACAAGGCAAGAATTGGGATCTGGAATTGCCTGCTGCCTTGTGGGCATACAGGACAGCAATTAAGACTGGTACGGGTTTCACTCCATTTCATCTTGTTTATGGGAAGGAAGCCTTATTGCCTATTGAGGTGGAGATACCAGCTGTTAAAATGTTGGAAAAGCTTTTGGAAGAACCTAAAGATGCCCTTAAAGAGCGGCTGTTACATTTACAAGAAGTATAGCTGAACAGGGATAATGCTTTGAAGCATTATGAAGATATGCAGACAAGGACGTTGGAGAAGTTCAACAAGAAAATTAAAAGCAAAGGAATTATGAAGGATGATTTGGTATTACGTTATAATAGCAGGCTGGATAATTCCTTTCATAAGAAGTTCCAAATTAAGTGGGAAGGACCTTTCTTGGTGATGCAAGGATTGGCCAATGGTACCTATCAATTGGCAGATTTAGATGGGACTTTACATGCTTCCAGGGTAAATGGATACAGGCTGAAGAAGTATTATGCACGTTTGATGGTGATTGTGCAGGATGCAGTGTCTGAAGATATGATTTCAGATGAAGGGCAGTTTTCGGATATGGATTTAGGTCTTGAAATGCTTTTTACTGCTGATCATGAATGATTTAGCAGGCTGGGGGTTGGGCAAAGTATGTCAGGCAAAATTCTGTAAAGGTGTTTTGAGTCCGTGTATATATGGGATGCATGGTGTGCAATAAAACTTTGCCCTGAATGCCCTGGCAAATGTACAGACTGAATGGCTTTGGAGTGAGTTAGTGCATGCATTTCCTTTGGAGCAGCTGTTGGAGACTTGAAGTTTTTATTGTATGAGCTTTTTGTTGGTCAAGAAGGTGTCTAGGATGTGTGTAAATAAGAGGTGGAAGAGCATGAGGATATCAATGTAGGGTTTTGATGAGCTCATGATAGAAATGGATGTACATATGTTGGTTATGTGGAGAGAGCCCAATTTAGACTGTAAATGTTGAAATCTACAAGGGACGTCAGCAAAATATAAATTGCTCTTATGCTTGAGTTTGGAGGGGCTTTCAGGTTTGGAATGGCCGTGTCTTGGTAATAATGATGTTGATGATTTAAAGCCAGGGGCAGCCCTTGTATTGGAAAGTATGGGTGCGGCGTGATGATCCGGAAGTGAAGGAAGGAGGAGATCTTATTGTATTGTGTGGCCATCATTTTGAAGCTCAAAAAAAATAAATAAAAATGTAATACACATGGCCAACAATCAAAGGACCACGTGGAAACCTTTGTGGCTGCCAGCGCGAAATCGAGAAGGTGGCGAAGGCGTGAAGAGAGGAGAGATGGCCGCTTCGCGAAAAAGAGCTGGGGTCGAGAAGTTGTGAATCAGCTTGCAAAAGGCTGCATCAGACAGGCATAAAGCGTGAAGGGGAGCCGTCTGGGTACAAGGGCTAGTCGTCAGCAACAGTGGAAGTGGAGAGCGATGGGAAGCGTGGAGCACAACCGCCAGGTAGAGGAAGGGACCCTTGCTGCAACGCTGCAGAGAAGCGAGAGAGGTAAAGTTGCCGCCTGGAATAAAGACGGCCTTGCTGAGGTGAAAGGGAGGGACAGTTCCCGCCGTGTGGGTGAGGCGCAGCTGCAGATAGAAGGGTAGCCACCTTTGGAGCCTAGAGCGCAAGACGGTGAGGGGGTCCAAAAGGAGATGGATTGCTGAGGCGCTCGAGAGAAGAGCATGCAGGTGAAGCGGGTAGCCCAGCTATACAGAAAGGCTGGCAGACAGGCACTGATAGAGGACTGTAGAGGAGGTGGGCGACGTCAACGAGGAGTGAAGTCCCTGGTGGGTGATCGTGCAGACGTCGACTGAAGAAGGTGTTGCCGCTTCGTGGTGTGAGGTGGCTGGCGGGTGATGCTGCAGAGACAAGAAGAGGCACAGTCGAAGAGTGAGGGTGCCGCCTTGTGAGAGGCCTTGTCGAGTGACTGTGCAGAGCAGACCGAGGAGAGCCTAAAGGAACTGGCGAAACTCCTATTTGTCTTGCTTGATCTTGATAGTGGATTTCATTACGGGTTCCTTTGCGCTTGCTGTGGCAAGGATTAGGCTGGCTCTAAACTTTACTGATTGTGACGTTGGACCGTGGTGCTAAATCATGGGAGTTCATGCTTGGTGTTAACAAGCTTGTACCTTCTAGCTGGTATTGGGATCATGTACCTTGTTGGTGTGGTAGAGTTGGTTTGAAGTTCGGATTGTACAACGTACTTGGTGGGGCTAAGGTATATCGAGTATGAATAGTTGCACAATGATTATGAGACCAAGTTTTTTGCTTTATGTGAAGAATTGCCTACTTGTTGCCAGTCGTGTGGTGAGCTGAGTGAGTTGAGAAAGAAAAGGAATCTAAGGGCTCTGAATTGAAGGTGCTGGTGTATATTCTGGCTTGAATCCGTGTGGTGTTTTGAGAGACTTCTATTTCTAGCATTGTGCTGGTGGTGGTGCCCCTTGTGTTTATTGTATCTTCCAAGGCTGCTGGGTAGGTAGGTGTAGAGGCATTTCTTCTTTTCCCTGCCTCCCGACACCATTCTCTTATCTTCAAACCCTTCTTCAAACACTCTCTTTACATGTGAATGTCTCATTTAGCATTAGCTCCTCATGCTTAGCCCAATTCTGGACCTCTTTGATGATTCATGATAAGTGGGATAAGAAGTTATTATCTTGGTGGGCCTGTGACTTCTCAAGGTAGCCCTTGCCTTATTGCCACCCTCCTTTGGAGGTACCAATGGTTTTAGCGGTAATGAACATGTGGAAATACTTTGGGAACCATAGGTAAATCTTTATGATTGTCCACTGAGCAATGTTAACCCTTACCCTCTAACTTGAATCATGAAGGAGATGAAAGGCAAGATGCTATGCGAAAATTGAGGTTTCATGCAAAGAGGGAAGTGCATTTTTTGTGGTCTAATACCCAAATTTCAACAAGTAATTACTCATCACTTGGGTATTGGTTTCTAAAATTGATCATATGGTTACGAAGCTCTTTATATGCTCTTTCCACTCATGTAAGTATATTCTTAATCCTTTACTTCATCGATGATCAGAATTTCTCCCAAAGTTGCTAACTTTTAGGCCAATTTTGGCAGTTTTATAGTCTTCTAGTAAATTGCTCATAACTTTTCGCTCGGTTGCCCATTTTTTAAAATTTTTATATAGGCGTGAAGCTCTCTTCAAGCTCTACGTACCTATTTTATCCTCTTTTGTATAGTCTATATGGATTTAAAACTGTAATTCTCTGTGTATCTTGGTTTTTATAGACTTTTGGCCATTATTTCTTCTTAATAATGATTAATTCCTCTTAATCTCTTATCAAAAAGCAAATCCCATGTATCTTATTCTCTTGTAAGTGATTGCTATATTCTTTTACTTTAAGATGTTCCATCCAAATCGCCCAATTCGAACGGATGAACCTTACCAACATTCCCCGTATGTTTCCGTTCACATAATCCTGAGTCAGAAGATTTTCTTCGAACAAAGAATTGCCCTCTTGTTTGGAGCTGCAAGACTGGCATAAGTTCTTGCTTCTCTTGAGCCTTTCATCTTTCCTTCCATGAATTATGATCTCACCTTTGATGTGTTTATCTTTATCTTAACCTAGGGAGAGAAAGGGAGGTGAGGAGGCTGTGAGGTTTCATACAAGTGTGTTTTGATTCTAAGAAGTGACCGAAGTCAAAACCCCAACTTTGTGTCAAACTAGCATGTACAAAGATCTTTCAAGACCGTGTTTGAGATGGGAGGCAATCGAGTTATTGTACTAGATAAAAATGGAAAGAGGCATTCTCTGACTTATAGTCAAGTGTTAGATGGCGGGGTAGGGGAATCATGCCTTTCTACTCTTGACTATTCCATTCCAAAAGGTAATTCAATGCTTCAAGATCTAGAGGGATATCCAGAGTTTAGGGATGATATATATCTTGACTTCCTAGAATCTATTAAAAGAGGAAAGCATCATTCAAAAGTTTGCATCATTTACAGTGATAAAGGATTCTTTAGTGCATCACATATAGATCCCATGTGCACTCTAGGATGGATGGGATTAGTGGAAGGGAAAAAAACTTGGTGTTTTTGTGACCCTAATGATGTTAACAGTATGGCCATTTGGAAAAAATGTATGCAAGAAGGCAAGCATACATTACCTCCTACATAATTCAACTTTACAGCTGAGGCAAGTTCACTTGTTTTCATTCCTCCAGGATGGCCACATGCTATTTATACATTTGAGAAATCCTTAGGAATTGGTGCATCCATGCTCACTTATGAGAGTCTTCATCAAATCTCTAATCGATGGAATTGGCTGGTGGATTTGTATCCTCAAGACAAAGTACCCATGTTTGAGAATATAAAGGGCACTCTTGGACGTTTACATGGCTTCTCCTCATTAAATCTTGACTCTGAGTTTTTAGTTTATAATGCATTCTTAAATGATTGGTTAGCAAAAGATAATGACCAAGCACACAATGTTGTGGTACTTAGTAGTAGTAAGAGAGGGCACAAACCAGGAAAACGAAAGACATTGAGACCCAAGCCTATAACCACATTTGGAAAGAAGCCACATGGCAACAAACATTGCCAAGATCCTGAGCATGACCCTACAAAGAGTAAATATTGTAGAAGAAATTTATCTTCATATGCATATGGATTTCTATTATCTCCTGTTTATGGAGTATGCTACAAGAGAAACCATGTAAATAAGTATTTTCATACTTCATAAATCATAATAAAACTATTTTCTTAACTACTATAGTGTTTAAGTTTATTTCATTGCTTAGAGAAAATTGTTGTAGATGTTTTTTGCTTTACCATATTTCTGATTTTCTTTAATTTACACTCCTGAAAGTACTCTGTGTGCCTTATAGATTTTTATTATGTTTCACTTTAACAAAAAAATGTATTCTTATTTTTTGGGATAATTATTTAACTACACTCCATTCTTTAATTTGCACTTAGGAAAGTTTGTCATTGTTCCTTATGGACTTCTCTTATGTTTCACTTAGGCAAAATACTTTTTTTGGATAATTATTCAACTACCTTACACCTTTAAATTTGCACTTGCGAAAGTATATATTTTTATCTTATAGACTTTTCTTGTATTTCACTTATGCAAAACTTTCCACTTCTTTGATTTACACACAAGAAAGTACATCTTTTTACCTTTTGGATTCCTCTTGTGTTTCACTTAAGAAAAATTTTGTATACTTTTTTTGGATAATTATTTTAACTACATCAATTCTTTAATTTTCACTCGTGAAAGTACGTCTTTGTGTTTTACGTATTTGTCTTGTGTTTCACTTAGGAAATATTATGCCTTATGGATTTGTCTTATGTTTGACTTAGAAATAATTAAACCTTATGGATTTGTCTTCTATTTCACTTAGGAAACATTATGTAAACTTATTTTTGGATAATTATTTAATTACACTTCATCCTCTTATTTACACTCTTGAAAGTATGTCTTTGTGGCTTATAGATTTTTCTTATGTTTCACTTAAGAAAAAATTTATATACTGTTTTTTTTTTAATATTTAATTGCATTCAACCCTTTAATTTGTATCCATGAAAGTACATCTTTGTGCCTTATGCATTTTTATTATGTTTCACTTTAACAATAAAAAATAAATATTCATATTTTTGGGATAATTATTTAACTACACTCCATTCTTTAATTTGCACTTGGGAAAGTTTGTCATTGTTCCTTATGGACCTCTCTTGTGTTTTGCTTAGGCAAAATGCCTTTTTTGGATAATTATTCAACGACATTACACCCTTAAATTTGCACTTTTGCAAAAGTATGTCTTTTTGCCTTGTAGATTTTCTTGTGTTTCACCATAAAATTTACACTTGTGAAAGTTTGTCATTGTGCCCTATGGACTTCTCTTGTGTTTCATTAGGCAGGAAACTTTTTTTGGATAACTATTTAACTACACTACACCTTTAAATTTGCACTTGTGAAAGTATGTATTTTACCTTTTATACTTTTCTTGTGTTTCACTTATGCGAAGCTTTTCACTTCTTTGATTTGCACTCAAGAAAGTACATCTTTGTACCTTATGGATTCCTCTTGTGTTTCACTTAAGAAAAATTTTGAATATTTTTTTGGATAATTATTTTAACTACACCAATTCTTTAATTTACACAATACATCTCTGTGCCTTATGGATTTGTCTTGTGTTTCACTTAGGAAACATTATGCCTTATGATTTGTGTTGTGTTTCACTTAGAAAAAAATATACCGTATGGATTTGTCTTGTATTTCACTTAGAAAACATTATGTAAACTTATTTTTTGATAATTATTTAACTACACTCCATCCTCTTATTTACACTCTTAAAAGTATGTCTTTGTGTCTTATGATTTTTCTTATGTTTCACTTAAGAAAAAAATTATATACTGATTTTTTTGGATAGTTATTTAGTTGCATTCCACCCTGTAATTTGTATCCATGAAAGTACATCTTTGTGCCTAATGGATTTATCTTGTGTTTCACTTATGAAAAATTTTGTATACTTATTTTACTCGGATAAATTTTTACTCATGAAAGTATGTCTTTGTTCCTTATGGATTTCTGTCATGTTTCACTCGACAAATTTTAAATATTTATTCTGTTTAGATAAAGTATGCCTTTTTATGCCTTTAATAAGTTCATGCTATTATTGGCTATATGCATATAGCTATATATAAAAGCATACTGGTCTTTACACGACGTT
The DNA here is from genome assembly GCF_041138505.1 of Cibotium barometz. Classification (NCBI taxonomy): domain Eukaryota; kingdom Viridiplantae; phylum Streptophyta; class Polypodiopsida; order Cyatheales; family Cibotiaceae; genus Cibotium; species Cibotium barometz. The sequence continues at coordinate 47,673,359 of NC_141065.1, forward strand.
AGATTTTGTGTATAAGTAAGAGTGCCTTACATATAGTTCTATGTATGAAGTTAATGAAGTTGATTTATGGTTCTTGTACATTATGTATAAGGGTATAAGGATAATAAGAGTATACATATGGTATTTGACCTTACATGTATTATGACATTTCATTTCATTAGGGATTTATGGTTCTTGTACATTATGTATAAGGGTATAAGGATAATAAGAGTACACATATGGTATTTGACCTTACATGTTTTATGACATTTTATTTCATTACGGATATTTGGTGAGGCAATCTTTCAAAGGTGTTAAGATTGCCTCATATCTTCAACAAATGATGACACAAACATTTGAAGAAGCAATAAAAATGGTTCATCAATTAAGAGATACAAGTAGAGTATCAACCACCTCCAATGATAGAATTACTTCTAAAGAGAGTGAACCTCTTTACATGAGTCCTCTTAGCATGCCTTGTAGCACTTTGGATACCCCAACATATGACCAAATATTTTGTGCTCCTAAGCTTTTGCAGAGAGACAATGAGGAGTTATATGGGAGATCTTACCTTAAAAAGTTCTATCCTGATCAACATCAATTATTACAAGCCAATTATTGCCTTGTGCATAGTTGGTTTAAAGATATGAAAGGTATTTCTGATTTACGACACAACAAAGAGGGAAAAGCCTTAATAGTTTCAATTATTAAGGATAATTATCAAGAGATAAAGTCGTTGGATTTTTGAGGTGCATCTTACTCATGGAAGATAGAAGATGCGTATGCATGGTATCTAAAGTCATTACAGTCCATTCAGAAGAATATGAAGAAAATAATAGCTCAATCGAAATCCTTCTTAACCATGGATGAGGTATGCTCCCTAAAGTTTTATTTAATTCAATGTTTTGTGTCTACTTTAGTAAATTTAAAGTCATTCTAATAATAATAAAATTACATGTTAGGACAATATGAAACAAACAAAGTATGATCATATGAATGAGGAGAATACCAATGGTATTGATACATTGCAGGTAATATAATCTAAAAATACTTCTTTCATGTTTTTTTAAAAAGATATTTAATATTATTTATAAAAAATGATAATGTTAATAATATTGAATTGTTCATTTATATTTATGATCTTAGAGTGACACTACAAGCTCAATTTCTACTCCAAAGATGCTCTTGAAGAAGGTTATGAAGCCGTATGTGTATTTGATACTTTAACCTTGGTATTATTGATCATTGTTAACTATAGAGAAGTTTATGGAGCCATACGTGTATTTGATACTTTAACCTTGGTTTCATTGATCATTTTTTAACTATAGAATGAAAATATAAGTGCTTATATTCTGGACATGACACTTCTTAACAATACCAATGTAGAGAAGGTTAGTAATATATTCAATACATCAATTTTCATTTTTATGTTCATCTCTACTTCTTTCAAAGTATTCTTTTTGTTTTAATTATAGATTATGAAAGTATCTTGATTGATGATAGATACTTAATCAGGATGACTATTCGGATAGTAATGCTTGGAACATAGAGGAAGATGTTGGTGGTCATTCAAATACTAGTACCTATACAGAGTTGCTTAATATCGCATGCCATACTCAGGAGGTCCAATTATCACCTTTTTATTATTTTTTTATAAATTTGTTAAGTAGATTTGATATACTAGCGAACATCACTTTTTATATAAGGATTGTTGGAGATAAAAGTGCCTCACCAATGCATGAAAAAGCAAATACAAGAAAACGCTCACGAGCACGAAAGGTAATATTTCTACCATATCTACTTTCTTTATGATGATTAAACGCATTGAGATATTTTTTAATTTATTTCTTGGTATTGGTGTGTAGATAAGTACCAAGTTACAGAAACACTTGGAGGATTAAAAAACATTGGCTTCTTCTACCTTCAAATTAAAAAAGCTCAAGGTAGTTAGATATATAATGTTAATAGCATTTTTTCCTTAATGATTATTTTTTTACTTGTATTAAAAAATTAAAATTCTAGATATATGATCTTAATAGGATTTCTTCATAAATGATTAAAAAATTTACTTATATTAAAATTTTAAACTCATTTTTTTCTTGTCCATATTTTTAAAAGTTGTTTTTCTTATATAACACCTATGATTCTCACTTAAGCGTACTACTTCTCTCAGGGTGATTGTTCTATGGATGATACACCATCTTCTCTCGAAGCTTCTCAGCCTCGAAAAGTAATGTTTTTAGTATATATTATTATAATCTCTTTATTTTAAGTATGATGTATATGCAGTTTCTTCTATACTTCTTATTTTGAAGCTTAAGATCATTTTTTGGTTTTATGCTTTAGGAAGCAAGTAAATATACCACAGATGACCATGAAATGATTTTGATGATGTTTCTAGGTGCGAAGAATATAGAGGACATGTACATGTCAATGAAGTTGATATATGCCATGATGAGAAAAGCTCAAGTATTCTGATCTGCTAACAAAAATAGTGAACAAAGTTCTAAAGGGATGAGAGAACACCTTATAGCTTGGTTATTACAAGAAGGACGAGTGACCATCGCCAACAAGAAGAGAAATGGCCCTTTATCTTTAAATGATGTTAACTTAAGTGATGTTTAAACTATAGAAAACTTCATTTCTTAAACTATTGATGTACAATTAAGATCTCACAGTTATGTATTATTTTTATCTACTTTTATTTTTTTAATCTCAAGCTATTGTGATTTTTTATCTCAAACTATTGTAATGTTTTTTTATCTTAAAATATTGAAAAGTTTTAGCTATTTAGAACTATTATTTTGGAGTAAGTTATTTAGTTATAAAGTGTAAAAGAAGATTTTTTAAAAAATATTATGACCTAGGTGTTGATGATGAAATTTATGAAGTTTAACTTTATAAGTATTCTTAAAAATGCTCCAAATCTCTCTCTCTCTCTCTCTCTCTCTCTCTCGTACACACACATACACACACACAAAAACAAAATGTGGGTGTCTTTAGGTGTCCAGATAATAGTGCAATATTCTCTACTACATATAGTAAAAAATACTTTGGTTCTCTCTCTCAAAGTTAATTTGTGTCTTTAGCTATCTACATAATCGTACAATATTCTATATGATATATAGAAATGATTTGAATAACAACACTTATTAAAATAAAAAACCTAATTTTCAATGTATTTCTCTTTTAAAAAACTAATCTTCAAATTTTAAAAAAATCTATAATCATTATTATATAATGATTTTTTACATATTAATTTGCTATAAAGTATTATTTTATTAGATAAATTACTCTATATTAATATTTAACTAGATAAATCACTATGTAGTAATTTTTGATTACTGATTCCGGTATAGCAATATTTTTCTATATAGGAAAGTTTTCCTAGATCAATTACTATATAATGAATGCTTTTATGACGTTTGCTATATAGTTTACTATATAGGGATTTTTTGCTAGTTTTTTTGCTATATAGCAAGCATTTTCCTAGAATGAAGAACTAGGAAGTTTTCCACTTTTCCTAGATCCAGACTTTTACTAGATATGTTCATTTTTTCTAGTAAACTATCTAGCAAAATGTTTTTTTTTACTAGGGAACTTAGCTTTGATCATCTCAAAATTTTATAAGCACAAGGACCATGCTGAGTTCGATGAGCCCTTCTCAACCCTTCTGTGATCCTATGGGCTCATAGAGGAAGTCTTATGGATCTTATGATCTCATTAGGTCTCTAACAAGATTTTATGAAATTATATAAGATCTTGCATAAATTTTGAGATCTTAAGAAATATCATGAACTCATGGATATGGTATTATGAGATCTTAAGAGGTTCTACAGCTACCCTTTGAAAGCTATGTAGGTAAGTTTTATCAAAACACTCACTCTTTCTCACCATTCCCATGCAAAATGTTCTTTCCCATTGTTTTGCAATATCAACACAAATCTTTTGTCCTATTTGTATATATTTTAACTTAGTGCAATCTTAATATGGTTTTCCAATTTTATTTTCGATTAATTAATTTTAAGTGGTGAGAGGTAACTTTAGAGCTCCTTAGAAATGAAATCTTGACGTGTGGATGACTGGAGGTTCGAAGCTCTAGAGGTTTTCATATTCTCGAGAGTTCGGAGAGAGAGGCTTTAAATACGCTATGTGTAGTATTTTCTCGTTGGGCAATGACCTAGTGAAAGAGAGATAAAGGCTATTGTATACGTTATTGTTTTTTAAATTTACATTCTAAGAGACGTTTGACACAGAGTGAGAAACAGAGATGGACATGAACACAGTAAGGGGGAGAGAGGGAGACGTTTTAGCTAAGGTGTAAAACCTTACTATAATCATTAATCAGTCCTGCGACACATTAGACAGAGATGATGATCTAAGATTTTGGATTATGTATCAGAGGGAGAGAGAGAGAATATCTGTTTGTTTGATGAGGAGAGAGAAAACCTTAGTTTCTAAGGTAGATGTCCGTTTAGCTTGAATATAGGCATGCTAGTATTGATGAAATCATTCTCTTACTTTTTGATATAAGATGAGAGGACATACCTACATTTTAACGTATGTTACATTGAGTTTTTTTTTTGTGTATGTGTATGTGTGTGTGTGTGTGAGAGAGAGAGAGAGAGAGGAGTATTTCAATTTGTAATAATATTGATGCTAGAATATTAAGTATAAATGTTTTAAAGTAACCAATTTTTTAAAATAACCATTTACTCATTTGTGGTTCAATTCTCGACATAGGCAATCCATTCTCTATATAGGAAATTGTATTATCTAGATAATAGCCTATATTTCTTATTCATTGTCTGTATAGAACATTGAATTACCTAGATATTGGTCCATATTATGTATATAGTAAACTGAATTACCTAGATATTGGCACATACTCTCTATATAGGAAATTTAATTAGCTAGATACTGGCCCATATTTCCTATATAAGAAATTGAGTTACCTAGATATAAGCCTATATTTCCTACGTATAGAGGATCGAGTAAATGGGGAATCCGATTATGTAGATATATATAGGAAATTTCCATCAACATAACGAGGAAATCTCTCAAAATTTCCTATATATATGGTGAAGTTCACTATATAGGGAACCTTCAAAAAATCCTTTTAGATAAAGGAACCTGAGAGCACATAACACAAAAATTCGAGAAAAGCGGCCAAGTTCTTGCATATTTTCTGTGCACCATGTCTTCTCCCAAGCAAGGTACATAAGCACGTCTTCTCCCAAGCAAGTTACACAAGCACGTTTTCATCGTACACACACACTCATGTTTGCAAGTATCATACACGCAATGTGCTCACGATCATCTCACGTTTGCTCATGCTTCATCATCATCATCACCGAGCTCACAAGCTTCTCACCATAGCCGCACAAGCACACGAGCTTCCGACCCAGAGTTTAGTGACATTCATTAACACAATTCACGTCAACACGCCCTCACTCTAGCAAGGAAGGGGAACCATGGAGGAGGAAGGCACTAGCTCCGGAGGGAAGAGGAAGAGAGCACCACCACCAGAGCCAAAGCTATTTGACCGAGAAAATGCTCGAGGATGTGCAAGGCACTTATGTTCATGGTGTGGTGGAGAGTGGTGGTACAAAGTACCACGCGGAGGTCTACTATACTGAGTGCCTCAATCTCCTCAAGCAACAGCAAGCTATGCCCACTCACCCTCAGCAACATGGTGGAGAACTTCCCATGGCCGCTGGATATGGACAATGTGGCCACTTTCTTCCATACCTTCAAAAAGGACATGAAGGCCAAAAAAGTTGTGATCGAATCGCACAAGATCATGTGCTTGGATGCGGTGCAGAACACTTTCAATCTCCCAATCGCCGCCAACAAGCTGAAGAGGAAGACCTTCTTTGTGGAAGCCAAGGCAAAGTACCTGCTTCCGGGCTTTGCCTCCTTTGCCATGCAAGTTTGATCATGTCAAGCCGGAGTGCAGAAACCTAGCCCGCAAGGAGAGGTTCCTCACGGATGTTGTTTCACGAGCACTACACCGGATGCAGTTTATGATTGGGCCGAATATTTACAACGAGATGTTTGAAGCCATCACCAAGGGAAAGAAGAAGATACACCACCCGGAATTCTTCACTAAGTACATGCAGCATTTCCTGCAGAGAGACTGGGAATTTGACCCATACGGAGCTCTGGAGTTGGGAGAACTAGTGGGCCTTCACGAACCCCAAATTCAGGAAGAAGGTAAAAAGAGTGAGAGCAAATGGTACAATAAGGAGATGGAGAAGATAACAGAGGATATGGAGAAGCTGAAGAGCCTGATGGATCAAGGGAAAGCTGCTGAAGCTGAGAGAAAAAGATGGGAAAGAGAGCAGCAGGGAAAGGCGGAGGAAAGATTCCAAATGGAGGACGCAAGACTGCAGGAGGAAGAGGGAGCTAGGCGTTCTAGTGAGGGAACAAGTGCAAACCTTGGGGGAGTGGATTTGACATTAATATCATTTCTGACCTCCCGTCCTTCAAGGAATTTTTGGGTGCTGGGGGCGTGGACGGACACACAGGGCGCTGGCGTGGCTCTTGACGTGAACGTTCACGTGGCTGCCTCCACGTGGACATCGCAGGCCAGTATCACTTCATGGAGATCAGAGCCGTCACCAAAACGGGGCTTACTTGCCTGACGTGGAGGCCCAACTGCTCTCTGGGCCCGCCGCTGCAGGCCTCCTGTTCAACCAGAGCGACTCCCGCAGCGCTCCTACCTTTGGCACAAGGCCGACGCCCCTGTGGCTAACGTGGCCTGGTTCTACAACGAGGTCTCTGTTCCTCAAGGCGCGGATCCCTTGAATTCTTATTACATGAGCAATGACTTTGCTGACGGCTACTTCAGGTAAATTGAGAGAGAGAGAGAGAGAGAGAGAGAGAGAGAGAGAGAGAGATTAAATTGCATAGAGAGAGAGATTGCCTAATGCCTCATGATATATATCAATAGAAGTTTTGCACATTTTCCCTTATGTGAAAAGAACCCCCCCTTTCCCTTATGTGTCCCTTATAATGTTGAGCATCATGAGCTCATGTAGAAGAGGCATCGCATACTTAGCTAAGTGCGGTGGGGGGCAGAGGGCTACTGGCCCCTATCGGCCCTCCTCGAAATGAGAATTATGGTGGAAAATTGTCTAAAGTTTTTGTAATATGTGTGTACACTCTGAACATTTTTCCCTACATTTAACATTTTCCCTTGTGTTTCTCTTGATAGGGTTCAATATGATGAGCTTCTGTAGAGAAGTCACCACATAGGTGTGGTTCGGGGTCGGCCCCCCATCGCACGTAGATAGGGCCCCATCGGGGCCGGAGGTCCTTTGCCCCCAACTGCACCTACCTAGGTATGTGGTGCCTATGCTGCAAAAGCTCATTATACCTATCCAGGTGCGGGAACCGCGGTCACCCCATCTGAAACACAACCGCACCTACGTAGGTATGCGGCGCACTGCCTTTTTAAGCTCAGGATGTTTTCCTTATCTGAGAAGTGCAAATTTTGGCTGTTCAATATGGGAATTTGTCTGTGCATATATAGGTAAACTCTATAACAGAAAGAAGGTGTTGGAGCTCTATATATGGCTCACTCTACCTAACTTGGTCTCACCTATATATATGTATCTTGTCCTCAATATGAATCAGTCTTTGGGAGCATACATGATGTGTCTCTTGTCTCGTCTCTTTCTTTCTACATTTCAACATGGTATCAGAGCATCTATAAGGGAAGCATCTATGTCTTCTTGTTAAATTCATGATTATAATTTCATGTCTTACAAGATTGTTCTTTGATTATGTGTTGTCTACATGATTTTATAGCTTAACTTTTTGTAATTAGAGTTGTTTCTTAATCGCGTCCTTAAAACGGAGTAGATTGTATTGTGCTGGTGAATCCTATCAAAAAAGTTTGTCAAACGGAGTTGTGAGTCAAAAGTTATGACAGTTCAGGCAAACTGCATCTGTAACAGCAAAACAGGTTCTTTGAATAAGCAAACAGGTTCTTTGTGTGAGCACACAGGTTTCGTCTTCGTCAAGCGCCTTTGTGAGCACACAGGTTTCATCTTCGTCAAGCGTCTTTTATTATTTTGCTCTTTTTAGCAAACCGCCAAATCTAGTTTTTTCGTCAAGCATCTCTTATTATTTTGCTATTTTTAGCAAAACGACCAATCTAGCTTTTTCATCAAGCGTCTATCAATGAATCTTGCATCCCACGTCTCTCTATTTTGAGGACTCTTTTCTTATTGACGTCTCTTATCTCTTGCGGTCGTCCTTGTCTATGGTGTGCAGATTTTGTGATTTTATCTTATACGTCTTCTCACAGATAGATATGGCTATGACTGTTCTCGTCAATGGTTTTCCTTCTGGCCAACGTTCTATTCCTTCTTTTCAAGGCCAAGGGTTTCCCGGTTGGAAAGCAAAGATGTTGTTAATTCTTGAAGGCGATGAGCTCTCAGATGTTGTTATTGGCGATTCTCTATGTCCGTCTCAGCCTACTATTCGGGATTCTGACAACGTTCTTATCACGGAAGGCCCTGTTTTTGATGCATGGCATCTTGCTTATATGGATTGGCAGAGGTGTGATAAAGCAGCTCGTCGGGACATTCTTTCTGCTCTTAATGATTCTCTCATGCTTGATGTGTATGACTTTCCTACTTCCCATGATGTATGGGAGTATCTTATAGCAAATTTTCAGAAAAAGTCTATTACAGAAACACTTTATTTGAGAGGTCTACTTTCAAAGTTACAGTATGAAGTTGGTACTGCTATGACGGGGCATATTGATTCAAATCTATTATTAATCAACTTGCTGCTGCGGGTGATCTTGTTCCACGAAAGCAACTTATTACAATTCTTCTTGATACGATAAAGGATCCGTCTTATGACAACATTATTACCATTCTTTCTAACAAGGACGATCTTGATTTTGACCAAACTTGCATATCTTTGATTGAGTATTCTCAACGTCAACGACGTAGCGTTGGTCATGATGCAGCTATGTTTTCACAACAAGAGGAGCCTGAGTCACAACAGTTGGAACGGGCCTTTTACGTGCAAAGGCGTCCTTTTCAACGAGGCAACCGCAGAGGTGGTCATCGTGGTGGTAGTTTCTCTCGTCTCAAATTTCCTAACAAGCATTGTTCTTACTGCAATAGGAATGGTGTCACGTAGGCTGTAATGCCTGTGACCGACGGCAGACCGGATGGCCATGTCCGGGGTTCAGTGGGAGAGGACGCCCGTGCGGAGTCATGGGCGGCCAGGCTAGTGTGGACGGCAGGTCACACACTATATAGCCTGGGGGATGAGGGGCAATCCTCATTCTTCCTCTATGGCTGGGTGGTGAGCCAGAGGCCGTCCCCTCTTGTGGTAATGCCCGTAGCGGCGTTACGGGAATGTAACATTGGTATCAGAGCGTGGTTCGAGGGAATCGTGAGAGTCCGCGCGTGAACGGGGGACCGGAGCCCACTCGATGGTTTTCATCCACAATCTTCTCACCCTTATCTCGAATGGAGGGTGTGGAGGGAGGCAGCCATGGAAGAATGGAGGGGAAGAATCTCTCTCTCTCTCTCTCTCTCTCTCCCCGACACACACACAGCAAGGAAAATCAAGTAAGCAATTTCCGTTTTTTTTCTTTTCTGTGTTGAAATCGTTTGAGTTGCAATTCGTTGTGTGTGGAAGAGGTGGGGGGGGGGCGAAGAGCAGCCCCCCTGTCTGCGAAAGATTCTTTGAAGCTTGGGTGTAGGGGCGAACGTAGCCCCCAGCCTCACGTCTGACCCGCGGGCTGTTTTGCAAGTACGGGCTTCGCTGGTGTTGTTGGGGGCGAGTGCTGCTGAGACAGAACTTGCGCGCGCTTCTGCCTGTGCTGCCAGCCAGGCCAGCCAGCCTAGGCGGCGGCGGCGGCGGCCAGGCCGGCCAGCCAGCCAGCCAGCCAGGCCAGCCCAAGCGGCGGCGGCCAGCCAGCCCAAGCGGCGGCGGCCAGGCCAGCCACACGCGGCGGCGGCCGGCCAGCCAGGGGCGGCGGCCGCCAGGGAGCCACAACGCCGGCCAGCCACCAGCCCAGCGAACGCAGCCCAGGCGAAGCAAACCTGCTGTGAATGGCTGCGAAAGACGTGGCTGCGAAAGCTTTGTTGACGCTTGCGTAGGGGCGTAGAACCCAGGAGTGCGACTGGTGGTGTGCTGAAGGCGAATACAGCCCCACGAATGTAAGCTGAAACGCGCCGCGTCGTTTGTGTGGGCGATTTGCTGTAATGCGTCGTTTGGCTGGGCGACGACTCACGCTTTGAAGCTGCTGCGCCTGGGCGAAGACCTACATGCTGGCGTTGAAGCGCCTGCGTGGCCAGCCAGGCGGCGGCGGCGGCCAGCTAGGCGGTCGGCCAGCCAGCCAGGCCAGCCTTAGGCGCCCAGCGGGCGGCCAGCCAAAGGCCAGGCGGGCGGCCAGGCGGCCATCAACGACCACCAGCGACAGCAGCAGAAAAAAAAGAAAAAAAAAAGAAAAAAAGGGTTAAAAAACCTATATATTTTTTTAAATATATTCTTATTGTTCATTTTTATGAAATTAAAAATGAAAGAATTCAAACGCTCTCTCTCGGCTGGTGAAAAGGATAATGTCTGATTCGTGCCGTAGTGCACATGCTTTGCATTCATGGTGTAGTAGACGAATATATGTGCCGTAGCACACTAACCCCCCACCAACACTTGGAGTTATATCTTTGGGAGAAGTGTGGCACAGTCGTGCCGTAGTGCACCTGGCCATTTGTGGCATAACGCACTTGCTCGTGCGGTGCACGTACGTCTAAGGGTGCCGTAGCGTGCCCATGTCTGCTGAACTATTGACAGTCTTGCACACACGTCATGTCATGGCGTGCAATTGTTGGTGTCATGTCGTAAGTGCACTCATACCCACATTGTGCCGTAGTGCACTAGAATTTTTTTAAGGTGGCAAGAGGGAAATCGATGGTATATTCTCGCGTAGTTCGAGAAGTATTCGTTGACAATACATAAATACATGATATAAATTCTCTCTGTTAGTGGTTTAACCATGTGGTTTACCACAAAGTAATATGAGAGAAGATCAAGACATTGTTCTTGTTGAAAGTCCACAAGAAGAAGTTCGTGGCTCCAATGTGCTTAGACCCAATGAAAAATGTCTACTTGGATGTGGTCCATTGTGACGAACAAATGTAGTCCGTAGAGACACTTTTGCAAGCGCAGTCTTGCCATGGTCATGACTTCTAAAATTGGTCAATGGCATTTAAGATAGCTGGGATTGAGGTCGCGTTGCTAGTAACCTTGATCACATGACCTCATTAGCAACGTACTCTCTAGACATGACTAGTGTTAGACTCTGGGAGCGTAGCCTCGCCAGATTTCAATTTCCACTTTTGCGAGCGTTGTCTTGCTAGAGTTAAAGTTTTGTTCCACTACAAGGGATTGGGCTCATACCCGCGCTCTTAGCCGCTAAAAATGACTTGTGAAAAAAAGTAGCGGGCCCGTGTATCAGCGCGTGTATTCTCGCGGCCACAGACATGCGTGTAAAAACGCGTGTAAAGTACCTCTCAGACGCGCGTATACACGGGTGTGTAGCCGCGTTTTTTTTTTCAGACGCATTAATACACGCCAGTATACACGCGTCTTGTTCTATTAGACGCGGTTATACACGGGTGTATAGCCGCATCCTGTTCAGTTCCAATGTCCCAGCCGCGTTTTTACTTGCGTCTGTACACGCGTTTATTTTATTTAGATGCGCTTATACACGCGTTACTGCCAGTTTATACGCGTGTATACACGCGTTATTTCCAGTTTATCCGCGCAGATACACGCAATTTTTAGCAGTTTTGACGCGTTTATACACGCGAACAGAGAGCAAAAAAAAAAATCCAGAGAGTGCTATTTGGTGCCTGAATACTGTTCCAGCATTCCAGCACCCAATAGCACTCTCTGGTTTAGGGTTTTTGGTGCATTAGACCATCCACGAAGAACATATGCACGAGGGAGATTAAGACAAGAACGACATGAATGCATACATTGTCATTACACGATTCAAGAGAGCCATGAATGTAATACTATCGATCAATCAATTCAATATTACTATCAAAATTTCATACATGTATACAAGGGAGTCCATATCTCGAAGTAGCCCATGGCTTGAGTTTACAAAAAAATATATACAATCACATCCTAAATATGGAATGTGATACTACAAATCTGAGTACTACTCAGACCCAGATGATGACTCGGTGCTCCCCTCATGCTCAGATGAGCTCGCATCGGTCGGAATGTCCGAGGAGTAGTGCTCACGTCCACCCTCTGCAGCGGCGGCCGGTGGATCATCAGCAGCTTGTGCCTGTTCAAGTAATATATAGTATATAAGTATATATATATATATATATATGCAATTCAATAAACCAAAACCATTCGTTACGAATTTTCAAGTACCTGTCGACCGTATGGTCTCATGGCCAACTCAAACTGCGCGTCCGTAATACGTCCCTCGGCTCTGAAGATGGCCCACGTGTCACGTCTGCTATGCCGGCGAGCATACGCAGTATCGTGGGTTGTGGGCTTCCTCCCCGTAACCCGTCGCTGTATCATAATCAACACAATTTGTAAGATTAAAACAATTCATAGAATCAATGAATTAAGTAAACAATCAAATAAAGTGACAGGATACTTACGAACTCTGCCTCCCATGACTCGACGCCGCCAGATCCGAAATGCGAAGATCCAACGGTCTCCATCTGGATCCGTCGTGCCTCCACATGCTGCCTGCTCTTCACGCCACCCTCTGCTCGTTTCTTTGCCTCCTTCCACTCGCGTTTGTGCGCAGTGGCAGGTTTCTCGGCAGGATAGCCACCCGCAGCTACATTTAGCCGGTCATCGTACGCGAGTTTTTTAAGGTGAGATCTTTTATTACTTAAGATCTCCCTTATTCGCGTCCTTCCCCATACATCCGAGAATGTAGCATGTGGGGGATTGGGGTACCGACTGTGTACAGCCTCTATCACCTCCCCAACTAATCGGCTATTTTGATCTTTAAATTTAATAAAACAATTTCTATATGAGTTTGATACTACCCCACGCATGTATTCCATTACCTCCCTCCCCCTCGCATCCATCACTATCCCGCCCCTATCCGTCACATCATAGCAAACCACTCTCTCCATCTCTCTCATCTCCTCCTCTTCCGAACTGTCTCCTCTAACTCTTCTCCCTCTATCTCCTCTCTCACCCCGTGCCCTACTACCTCCCCCACCTCCCCCACCTCCCCCACCAAAGCACCCGCCGCATCCTCCCCCACTCCCACTCTTCCTACTGCTGCGGGTGGAGTCACGACTGGGGGATTGTCTACGTGACGGTGGCTGTGAGCCCTGACGTGACGGTGGCTCTGAGGGAGCACGTGATGGTGGCTGTGAGGGTGTACGTGAGTGTGTCTGGGACGAGGTATGTCTCCTCGGTGGACGTGGAAGAGGAGAAGCTGCATGCCGTCTCGTCGGACTCGGAGGAATAGACGGCACTGGAGTGCCCTGGATACTCGCGACAGGGGTATAGACACCAGGCAGGGAAGGAGGGGGATGGACATACATATACTCTGTAAGCTCAACCGGACCAGGTTGGCGCCCAAAGTGATTCATCATCTCCATCAACCAATTGCTGTACGCAAATGGATCGGATGAAGAACCTGGAATATCCATAAAGAACCTGCAACAAACATCATCATGTACATCATGGGCTGTCTCTTGACTCACACATTGTCATTACACAAGTCAAATGCCTGCAAACCCTGAAATCTGAAACGCGGCAGTTTTTTGTCTGCAGAAACGCGTGTATACACCCGGCAAAAAACGCGTGTATATACCCGGCAAAAAACGCGTGTATATGCGCGTGGAAAAACTCTGCAGACAGGTTACACGCGCTCCTACACGCGTTCTTACACGCGACCTGCGAAAAAAATTTCTCGAAAAGACCGACCCCCCGACAAAAACAGAATGTCCTTACAAAAGGACCAGCCATTGTCGCCCCTGTCAGGATGCAGCAACCCAATCGTGTGCAAAAAGACAAACCCAAAGAGCAAAGAGCAAAGTAAACAAATCTGACAAAAGAGACAAGGCACAGGACAAAGTGACTCACCTCTGAAAAAGTGAGTCCTCTCTGCTCCTTCTCTGCTCCCTCCTTCTCCCGTGTGTGTGCTCCTTTCTCTGCTCCCTCTTTGCTGTTGGAAGAGGCGAAAACAGGCGCACTGTTGATTTCTAAGTTCAAAATCTATATTTGGGGAAGGCGGGCTATGTTTAGTTTAAATATGCCGCCGCGTTTATGTGTGCGTTTATATTCGCGTATATAAACGCAGGTATATTCGCGTGTACATGATTGTAGCTGCGTTTATACACGCGTTTTGCAGATATTAGCCGCGTGAATACACGCGTTTTTTAGGAAGTAGCCGCGTTTATACACGCAAATTGTAGGAGATAGCCGCGTGAATACACGCGTTTTTGTGCTTTCATTAAAAATATATAATGAGTTTGTGTTTTCTGATTTGTACACAGGATGTCATCAACCTCTTCAAGCAGTTCTGAGGAAGATGAGACAATGCGTCATCGTAATCGCGATGTGTGGTTGGGACAACGGATCAAATGTATGTGTAATCGATGTCAAGGATGCATTGTACGAGCACGTCGAATTACCTTGAATCATATCTCCATGTATGGAGAATGGAATCAAACAGGTTTGGAGGTGAGTAGATGTAAATTGATGGTATTCAAATGACTCATGGTATCCAAATTAAATTAATAGAGTTGTAACATATAATTTGATAAATTGAAGCAGGATGCAGTACCACACCCTAACATGGTACCCTACGCGCGACGAGAGCACGTAAAGCGTCGACGAGATGATGCTGGAGCTTCGGGATCTAATGTCAGAGATGAGTGGGAAAGGGACGACAATAGCCCTGCACCTCACGAAGTTGTGGAAGAGGAGGTGCTTGATGATATGGTGCGAAATCTTTTTAAGGATGATCCCAAAGGTATGGACGACGATGATATGGAACAAGAGCATCTTTATAAAGCTTCATCGACACCGGTGTTTGAAGGGTGCACATTCTCAGTTTTACGTGCTTCCCTTGAACTACTTAATATACAAACAGTTTATGGATGGAGCAATGCAAGTCTTGACGCATTGTTGAAGTAAGCATTCTAACTTATAAATTTGAATTAGTGGTTTAAGGTTTAGGATTTAAGACTAATTATAATTGATGATATTGGATGCAGGCTATTGTCAAATATGCTTCCAAAGGAAAATAGACTGCCCACCTCAAGAGACATAGCGAGGCGCTATGTGACATCTCTTGGAGGACTGGATTATGATAAAATACATGCATGCGTCAATGATTGCATTCTCTTTCGTGGGACGCATAAGGAGGCTCTGACATGTCCCACTTGTGGTGAAGCAAGGTACAGAACAGATATGAAGAGTTTTGATGTACCTCGTAAAGTCTTGCGACACTTTCCTATAATTCCTCGCATCAAACACATGTTCAAGTGCAAATCTATAGCAGAGCTCATGTCATGGCATTCCTCACATCGATCGGATGATGGCATGTGGAGAATTCCCGCAGACACTCCTGCTTGGAAGCATATTGAAGATGAGTGGCCCAGCTTTAAAACAGAGCCCAGAAACTTGAGACTTGGCCTGGGTATGGATGGAGTGAATCCATTTGGTTTCAAAAGCACCGCGTACAGCGTGTGGCCAGTTGTGCTGGTGAATTATAACCTTCCACCATCAATGGCGATCAAGAAGGGACATCTTATGTTATCCCTTCTAATTCCAGGGAAACATAAAGTCAAGCATATGGATGTTTATCTTGAACCACTGATTGATGAGTTGGAGGAACTATGGAGAGGTGTTGCGGTGGTGGACATTAATATTTATTCACATTGCTTACACAAATATTGTTTCTATTTTGGTCCAGTGCACTATGTTCAATGCTATATGGTGTGAAGGCAAGCATTTTCGAACACAAAGAATTGATGAAAAGAGAAATACACAAGATTGCGGTGTCATTAGTAGCTTTGAGGGAGCTAATGGAAAAATGGATGATTATTGTGGCATAATCCAAGACATATTTAGGCTCGACTTTCGTCGCTTCTTTGTGTATGTTTTGGATGTCAAATGGCAAATGAACGTGGTGGAAAAAGGGCCTGATGCAACGATAAAACGCCATGCAAGTGGATATGTAACTATTGACTCTACAAAGTTCTGGCAAACAAAGAAAGATAGGCTCGTATTGCCACAACAATGTGAGCAGGTATGCATTTTTTTACTAATGTGTTTCATGTACATATATATCTAAGCTCGCGTACCCCTTGACTTTTGATATGCTAATTAATTACTGTACTGTGTGTATTTGAGTAGGTTATCTATCTACCAATGGTGCATGACATCAAATGGTGGTACGTCATCCCTATTGCACCACGTTCCAAAGTGATGTATAATACATTCACTGATATGGAGCATATGGAGGATGTAACAAGCCGCAATGAAGATGACGTCGAACATGCATATGCCATTGAAGATGTTGTGATCGATGATCAAGAAATAAGAGATGATCGTGATAATGAGGATGAGCATGCCATTTCTCATGATCATGAGAATGACCCTACCATTGAGGATGATGGTGATGTTGATGAGGATGATCAGGACATCGATACCATTATCAATGGAGTACAGAATATCGATAGTGGAATAAATTTAATCGTAGCCTTACCAATTGATCAAATGGATATTGATGTTGATCGTTTGGCAAGGATGGATCTTATTGAAGATGAGATCGAACCCTAACCAATCCGTCACTGTATGTTCTAAATTGATGACATTTCCATCATCTCATATGCAATATGATTTATTCTTGAATATATTTCATTGTTGTAAATGCATGTAGTGGGATTGTGTAATGATCTATACTGTAATGTACTATGAGATGGTTTAAGGAAAATAGTTTTTAATTTTGTAAAGGAATTCAGTTTTTTTTCAGTTTTTCTCTGCCATTCGTGTATTAATCCGTGTATAGTAGCGTGTATTTATCCGTGTATAATAGCGAGTATTACCCCGTAAATATTCTCGTGTATAGGTGCGTGTATTACTGCGTGTATATAGACGCTTTTATACACGCGTTTATTAATGCAAATATACACGCGAATTTAAATGCAAAAATACACGCGCCCGATTCTATTCAAATACAGACGCGACCATACACGCGTTCGTAATTTATCGCGTGTATGAAACGCGTGTATGGCAGCATTGTCTTGTAGTGTTCAAACAAATTTGTGTTTGTTTTGTAGTGACAAACAAATCTGAAGGGGTATAGTCTTGAGATGTAATGCTCAATGCCCTTATACAATTTGATCAAGAGAACTGTTCTTAAACTTACTAGCATGGTTTTCTCTTCTTTTTATTGCCATGCGTTGACATCCCACTGCTCGAGAGTTTGTGGTGATCTTTCGAGGGGGGAAAGAGCCTTTTTATATGTCACATCAATTGGTTTGGTGGTAGTTTGATGGTATGGGACATCCAATTCTCACGGAATCGATTGTAGTCTTGGTGGAATGGGACGCCAAGGCTTGTGCATGTAACTTGACTCTTTGGCAGGTTGTATGTACACTTGTCTGTAGTGATAAAGTGTGCAAGATAAAATTTGAACTTTGACAATTACAAATACGTGACATGAGTTGGGATAAAACCCAGTTACAGAGTTCGGAGAAGCTCTAGGTAGCAAGACCATGTAGTGTGCTAGTGCTAACAGAGTGATTTAGTTCCGGAGTGATCTAAATCTAGAGGTTAGCAGTAAGACTAGTTGGTTGGACAATTTCATGCATGGGGGACGCCCTATAGCATTTTGCAAGTGTAGTCTTGCCTATGTTCAACATAAGTGTGCGATTGTGAGCACATTTTAGTTGCTACCATATGAATTTGGAAAATATATTACTTTCCTACATAAACAATTGTAATATTGCATGACAGGCTATTTTGCTTACAAAGTTCATGTGCATGTAAACCCTATAAGTCGTAAGACCCCTTGGGAATGAGTGGAGCATTCCATGGATTTAATAAGGTTTTACATGGCAATAGTGAGTAGTATCTCACTCCAGATGAGCCTGGTTGTTGTTAGTATCGGATCCGACATATGAAGTGTACATAAACTTGGGCTGAGTTAGGATAGGAGGCTAAGCCGGAGAGCTTAGTGGTAAATCCTACTGTATCTGGTGAGTTTTGACTTAACCGGAGTGTTAAGAAGTAAACTCAAAGTCTGGGGCTGAACCGGAGTGTTCAGAGGCAGACATATCTTTGTTAAATCGGAGAATTTAGCAAAAGATGAGCTTGGGGTGAACCATGGTACCCAGGAAAAAAGCTCTTCACACTAAAATAGTGCACAATAATTTTAGGGTGATAAAAATCCATCTCGCGGGAATGTTTTACAACTTTCCATAGATGATAGATGAAGACCATGTACTTTACGGAGTTAAAGTACATAGGTGGTGACTTCGGCGCCACATTTTTTGTAGGAAGTCACCAGTGGTGTGGTTAGGTCAGCCGAGACTCCACAAGACCTATGCACTAGTTTTTAAGTTGACCTCTATGATAAGGACGTCCAAAATTCATGTTGTAATACCAGAGATTGTACTGCAACGTGCAATGGAGGGGTCAATTTGTGGTCACTTCTTAGCAGCAAGTGACTTAAGCATCTTGTTATAGATGGTTGTATATGGTACTCCCACTCGGGGGAGGTACGCCATTGGGTACGGAGTTACTCACACAGACTAGTATGGAGGTACTAGTGTGATGATAGTGGGTACATAGTTACTCACTACTAATACATAGCTGCTAATAAAATTAAGATCCTCGAGTGAAAGATACTGTAGATCAACATTTTAAATTACCGAACCACAATCCATGAGTATCGAGGTACTCATAAATATGTTGACGTTGCTCAAATCGAGGGACCGATTTGTTCGATGGTATGAATAAGCAAGGAGAGTGGAGTAACTTAAAAGTTACACATCACTAGTCCTAGTGAGTTGTCAAGGTCATCCGTAGTTTGATGATTCCCTCTACCTATCAGACAACATTCAATTTTGCAAAGCCCTGGCATTTAATCCGTAGTGATTATGACTTTGGTGTGAGATATGGTTATGAAGTTCTTACAAGAGTACTCGTTTATTTGCTTGTCATTGGTTATAGCTTGGTAGAGATTGCCACCTGTGATGGATAGGTAGCTTTGCCGCTATAATGAGGAGGCAGCAAATAATGTTCTCATAGTTATACTTCATACCAACACCAAACAGGGATAGGATGAAATTCCTAAATTCATTATCACGAAGTACTGTGATGTTTGCATTTATATTGAATGTATAATGTAATGAGACATTGAGCTTGTGTAATTACCATCAATTATCTAGCAACCTATGGCTTCGCAGCAAGCTCAGTCATTATCTGTGGATTGATAATGTGGTTATTAGTAGTTTGAAATTTTTCTTGATAGATGGTACGACCCACCCAAATGATTCATAAGTGTGTAACCGCTTATGAAGGGTAATAATATGCAACAATGAAGCACTTTGTTAAAAGTGTGAAACCACTGATCTGTTGCAAAGCATTTTATCAATAGTACCACCATATGTGCGTAGACACTATACCACATCTTCGTTGCAAGATGTTTAAAAGTTTCTTGGAAGGACTCAAGAATAAAATATATTAAACACGGTCTAGATTTATTCTTGGACCTATGACACTAGCGCGTAGTCCACTTGAGAGTAGAGTTTTTGAGGACAAAAACCTTTCTTGAGGGAAAGGAGGGATATCCTCAAATATCACATAAACTCGAATAGTTGTGTGAGTCCAGACAATACTTGAAGGGATATGTCTGGTAATAGCAACAAAGAGTTGTAAGTGATTGGATGTAACTCCAGACACCCGTAGTGGTGCAAGAATCCTTATCAAACATCTCCACATACTATATGGTTTGCTCGCATATATAGTATGGCATAAGAGATAGGAAGTTTGATTGTTATATTTGAAAGGAAATTTTCAAAAGTTACATTTACTCTGAGTTAGAGTGGAGTTTAACCATCCGTAGATTGATGGTAGTTAGAAACTCAACAAGATTCTAGAGCATATGCTTGTGCAAAGATGTTACTCTAAGAGAGAAAGTATCTCTCAGCTTTGGAACTAATCCTTGTGATGCATGATTAGATTGGCTCTAGTTTATTTCTCCTATGGCTGTAGAGCTTTCCAAGGAGAAGTTTTAACAAGTTGGTGATGCAACATGGTAGCGTAGTCTACAAATATCTAGTAGCATGGTCTAAGAACTTGCGCTACTAAAGTGCTCTCCAGTACATTAGCTT
Organism: Cibotium barometz; assembly: GCF_041138505.1. NCBI lineage: Eukaryota > Viridiplantae > Streptophyta > Polypodiopsida > Cyatheales > Cibotiaceae > Cibotium > Cibotium barometz. The sequence continues at coordinate 47,693,725 of NC_141065.1, forward strand.
CTGTGCTAATGGCATGATGCAAAATCAAGGCATGAAATTTGCCTTAAGGTTTTGGTTGAAATACCAAATCATGGCTTGTGTGAGCATGATCCTGTCTTTACAGAGGTCTGGCGTGCTGTACGCGTACGCACTTTGTCACAGCCGCGCCCACCTTCCTCGCCGGCACGTAATGCTAGTCCGGAGAGACTGGCTGTAGGTGCGGCGGGTAGCGAGGCGAGAATTAGTCCGGAGAGGCTAGCCGAGCCTTCGGGGTATAGTTTTGATAGTCCAAGTGCGGGTCACCCTGTGATTCAGAAGACCTATGCACTAGTAAAAAGATAGTTTTATTGGCCTAGTTTGTTTAAGGACATCCAGACTTATGTGTTGAAATGCAGTAAGTGCCAGGTCAATAAACATGAACGTCTTAAGGTTGGAGGACTACTCCGTTCACTGGAGATTCCTCAAGGAAAATGGGAAACATTTCCATGGATTTCATTACCGGTTTACCCAAGACGAGTCGAAGGAATGACTCGGTGTGGGTGGTAGTGGACAGGTGAATTAAACTGGCAAAGTTTATTACCACGAGAAAACTGTTAAAACGCCAGAGTTGGCAAAACTCTTTATTGAACATCTCTACAAGCTATATGGCCTGCCCGCAGATATAGTGTCAGATAGAGATAGAAAGTTCAACAGTCATTTTTGGAGGGAAGTCTTCAAAAAGTTGAATACTACTCTGAGTATGAGTATGGTAGATCATCCGGAGTCTGATGGTCAAACTGAAAAAGTTAACCAAATACTCGAGGATATGTTGCGTTCTTATGTAAGTAAGAAGCAATCAAATTGGGAAGAATATTTGCCCATATTGGAGTTTGCTTATAACAACTCCAAGCTTTCAGTGACGACTGGATTTACACCATTCATGTTAATGTATGGATTCCAGCCGAGATCTCCGATGGCTGTAGGCTTAGAAAAGGAGAAGATTCAATCTGTCAAGGATTTCCTTGAAAATATGAATGATATGCTCAAAGCTGCACGCGAGAGCATTCGTAGCGCACAGGATCGCGCTAAAACATTTGCCTATAAAGGACGCAGGCAAGTGACCTTTGCAGAAGGTGACTTTGTATTTTTAAAGGTTCCTGCGCAGTCAGCAACCATGAAAACGGGAAAGTGTGATAAACTTTCTCCTAGATATTGCGGTCCTTTCAAGGTCCTTAAGAAGATTGGGGACGTAGCCTACAAACTTGAGTTACCGGAGAGTTCTCAAGTTCATCCTGTCTTCCATGTCAGTAAACTGAAGAAATCAGTTCACGGGTTAGGGAACGTAGTTTCTCTAGATATTTTGGTAGAATTGATCACTCCACCAAAGATACCACATGAACCGGAAAGGATTCTTGGGTATCGAGACAGAAAACCCGACATAAAGTGTACTAGAAGGTACTTGTTAAATGGACAGATAGGGATGAGGAGGTAGCTACCTGGGAACGCCGTAGTGCAATTTCCAAAAGGTTTCCCCAGTTTGTTTTCGAGGACGAAAACTCTTCTTAAGGGGGGGGTAATGTCACGTAGGCTGTAATGCCTGTGACCGACGGCAGACCGGATGGCCATGTCCGGGGTTCAGTGGGAGAGGACGCCCGTGCGGAGTCATGGGCGGCCAGGCTAGTGTGGACGGCAGGTCACACACTATATAGCCTGGGGGATGAGGGGCAATCCTCATTCTTCCTCTATGGCTGGGTGGTGAGCCAGAGGCCGTCCCCTCTTGTGGTAATGCCCGTAGCGGCGTTACGGGAATGTAACAAATGGTCATACTGAAGATGACTGTTGGGCACGTCAATATGATGAAGAACACAACATTACCACAAAACAACCACGTTTATCTAGAGACTCTTCTTCTTGTGATTATTGTGGAAAATCTGATCATCCCTCTTCCATGTGCTTTAAGCGTCGATTTGATGTAGATCGAAATCGAGCATATGCAGCCGAGCATCATGATAATGTTGTGCCTGAAACAAGTTGTGTTTTATGTTCAGTTTCCCCAGACAGAATACTTCATGTACGTGATGGTTCACTTTTCATTATTGATTGTGGTGCTACAGGAAATATGACATATGAATCTAAGTGGCTACATAACTATCATTCTTTACCTGTTAAGCGTGTTGTTTATCTTGCTGATGATACAACTTGTCAAGTCAAGGACATTGGAGATTTATATCTTGGCACCTTATCTTCTTCAACTTGAGTTTTACGAGGGGTTTTACATGTCCCAGAACTTCAATGTAATCTTCCTTCAGTTGCAAGACTTGTTGATCTTGGTTTGTTTGTTGGATTCGACCACACCAAATGCCACATTGAGAAAGATGGACAGATTATTGCAACTGCTTCTCGTAATGGTTTGTTTGAGCTCTCTCTTGATGCTGTAACAAATGTTGTCACTGCTCCAGGTGATCATGATTGCAAGATATGGCATCATCGCTTTGTTCATGCTGATTTCTCAAAGCTTCTTGATCTTCATCGTCAAGGTCTTGTACGTGGCATGGATCTTAAAGCTCATCCTCATATGGGAATCTGTGAGTTTTGTGCTCTTGCCAAACACAATCGTAAACCCTAAGGCTTTCCTCTCTCGAATTCAGTTCATTCTCATGATTTGTTGGATCTTGTTCATACTGACATTTGTGGACCTTTGCCTCCATCGAGAACACAACATCGTTATTTCATTACGTTTATTGATGATTACTCACGGTATACAGTTGTTTTCTTGCTTCGACAAAAATCTGAGGCGTTATCTGTTTTTAAGCAATTTCACAAGGCTGCCGAACTTCAAACTGGTTGTCGCCTCAAGAAACTTCGCAGCGATAATGGTGAAGAATATGTGTCTCGTGAGTTTGAGAGTTATTGTACAGACCATGGTATTCATCTCATGAACATACTATTCCATATTCACCTCAACAGAACGGTGTTGCTGAACGTAAGAATCGCACTATTATCAATGCTATACGATGTATGCTGATTCATTCTAGGTTATCTCGTGTTTTTTGGAGTGAAGCTCTCTTGATAGTAGTCTTTGTTCAGAATCATCTTCCTACTACTGCTCCTTCTGGTAAGATACCCATCATAGCATGGACACGTGAAATTCCTTCTGTATCTCATTTTCGAACCTTTGGATGTATTGCTTATATTCATGTTCCTAAAGAAACACAAGCAAATCTTGATGCTCCTGGGCTTAAAGTTATTTTTATTGGGTATTCTAACACTTCCAAAGGCTACAAATTCTATGACCCGTCTTCCAAGAAAGTGTTTGTGAATCGTGATGCTATTTTCAATGAACAGCTTATGGGTGGTACATGGTCCATGGATGATTCTGATGATACTAAATCTTTGCTTCAAGCTTTTCCATTCTTGTGTGATGATGAATCTTCTTCTATAGAGCAACTTTCCTCTTCACAACCATCTAAAGAGCAACTTTCCTCTTCACAACCATTGATTCCGAATGCTGTCATTGATGATGTTTGACATTTTTATTGATCTGCCTATTGATTTGAGCATGGTTCTTGTCATGTTTATGATGAAGATTTTGATGCTAATGTTTTCTCTACTTCTCAAGATCCTGCCACGTACAGTGATGCTATATGTTCTCCACAAAAGGATCAATGGCAAGAGGCTATGGAAGTAGAGTACGATTCTCTTATCTCTAAAGGTACATGGATACTCACTGAGCTGCCTCCTGGCCGTACTGCCATTAAGTGTAAGTGGGTATATAAGACAAAATTTAAAGCAGATGGATCCTTTGACAAATTCAAGGCACGTTTAGTTGCCAAAGGTTATTCTCAAGTTGTTGGCGTTGATTATCATGAAACCTTTTCACCAGTTGTTCGCATTACTAGTATTCAGGTTTTATTGGCATTTGCTGTTCAATTTGACTTAGAAATTCATTAGATGGACGTGCGCACAGCTTTCTTGAATGGAGATTTGAATGAATAAATTTACATGGAGTAGCTAGAAGGATTTATTAGGTAAGGAAGATCTTGTTGCTCGTCTTCATAGGGCTTTATATAGTCTTAAACAAGCTTCACGGGCCTAGTACATCAAGTTTGATCTTTTTCTTACCTCCCATGGCTTTCTCTCTTGCTCTTCTGATCCCAACTTATTTACCAAACACCAAAATGGTAGTTTTGTAATCCTTGCCCTTTATGTGGATGATACAATTCTTGTTTCCAATGATTTGGGATTTCTACTCCAAATTAAGCAGTTGTTATCTATCCTCGGCATTTGATATGGTGGATCTTGGAGAGCTTGACTCGTGTCTTGGCATTCAGATTCAAAGGGATCGCAGCAAATGTATTTTATTACTTCGACAGTCAAAGTTTATTGAAGATACTATTAAGAAGTTTGGTTTGGAATCTGCACATTCAGCAACTACTCCTTGTCTTGCGAGTTCCATGAAAAACACTTCTGATGGTGGTGGCCAGCTTGTTACAATTCAACCATATGCTAATTTGGTTGGATGTCTTCAAGTTGTTGGTTTGAACACTCATCCTGACATTTTGTTTAGTGCTAACTATCTTGGGCAACATCTTGCATGTCCTTCTCTTAAGCATTGGTCTTCAGCAAAGCGCGTGTTGAAATACTTGAAAGGCACTGCAGATTATGGTTTGGTTTATCAACGACAATTCACATCCGACTCCATTCAATCTCTTTCTCTTTTGGGTTACACAGATGCAGATTGGGCCAGCTCACATTTATCTAGGCGATCTACTAGTGGCAATTGTTTCTTCATTAATGGTTGTCTTATTTCTTGGACCAGCAAGAAACAACGTTGTGTTGCAGTTTCTACAACCGAATCTAAATATGTTGCGGCATCACTTGCAGCTCGTGAACTCATTTGACTTCAACAAGTGTTGACAGATATTGGCCATTCTCCTCTTTCTAGTACACCCTTGCGGTGTGATAATCAGAGTGCTATTAGTCTTGCAAAAGACTATGTCCAACATAACAAGTCAAAACATATTGCTGTGCATTACCATTATGTTCGATACGAAGTACGCAAAGGCACTATCATGATTGAACATTGTCCAAGTGACCAAATGATTGCAGATATTCTTACCAAAGGTCTCAATGAGTCACGCTTCATTCTCTTGCGCTCAGAGCTTGGAGTTGCCTCGAGCTCACTCTTTCTAGATTAGGCTCTTTACTCTTATGGTAGCTTTGTACATATATCGTTGTAATCTTCTAGACACCATGCACTTTGCACATTTCACAATTGCACACTATGACCTCTTGGTCCTTTTGTATATTTGTACATAGATGCACAATGCACTTTCACATCATTACTCCTGGTTCATATTTTCACATTTGTATAGGGGCTTGGGTTTTTCCCTTGTACTCCTCCCCAAGGGTTTTTGCATCCATAGCTAGAGACCCTTGTTTGAGTGGGGGTGTTGGAGCTCTATATATGGCTCACTCTACCTAACTTGGTCTCACCTATATATATGTATCTTGTCCTCAATATGAATCAGTCTTTGGGAGCGTACATGATGTGTCTCTTGTCTCGTCTCTTTCTCTCTACATTTCAACAGAAGGGTACTGTTCTCAATCTAGAGAGCAACTATAAAACTGACGATCCTAGTGCAATTCCTGAAGAGTATGCTATAACGCTTATAAAGAAGGGAAGTGATGTGTACATTCGCACTTTGGGAATGAAGGCTCTAGAGGGTAGAGCTATTGGAGATTCATATGGAAGGCAAAGATGACTTATAGACTACTTGTGAATGCAGTTGCTGCAGGTGACCATACAATCTTCACTGCTTATTTCTATGCACTAGAGTTGGGCTCATGGAAGCTGATAGCGCAATGGGACAAGGCCAAGACGGGGGGAGCCTTGCTCAAGGGCCTTTATTCGTATGTGGAGAATTTTGACAAAAATGGAAACGACTATTTTGAAGCACGCTACAGGAACCAATGGGTTTGCACCATAGGAGGTTCTTGGGTGGAATTGCCACTTGCCTCCTTCTCCACCACTGCCAGCTCCAGTAAGCATCAACGCTATGACTACGGTGTGGGTATACATGCTAACCGCATGTATATGTATAGTGGTGGCTTTAGAGACTTCCAAAACATCCAAAGAAATGAGACTATTTGTCGTTCTCCCACAGGAATCCCACCCTCTATTGACTTCAACACCTTGCCTGCAAACTAGCTTCCATTCCCTTTTAATAATTTGTAATGTAATTCTCAATTATCTTGCAATGGAGTCGCCGTAGTGGTCAAGGTATTCTCCTTTGGACACTTTACTTAGGGTTCAAATCCCGTGGAAGCCGTGTGCCTGTTTTTTCCTTCAGTGTCTTAAAATAAAATCCACCTTTGTTATGCTAATGTACTATTATATGTTTTTTTATCCATCTTATTTGAAGGTTGCAGTCAATGCTAGGAAAGACAAAAAATTGGCATTTTAGTTATGGTCAGTGCTAGGAGAGACCGTTTTGCAGTCAAAACATTGGCATTTTAGTTATAATCCCTCCATTTTTTCCTTTATTTTTATCTTTCCAAAAAATATGTTCTTTCTTTTTTTTAAAACTAGGCCAACAAATATGAGCACCGGTTGGGATTTGTTAGATAATTATACATAAATTGTCTGGTTTCTCTATTCTATTCATCCTCAAGTAGATGCCGCGTGACTAAAATTCAAAGTCTTCCGAAGCCTTTTAGGGCCTCAAAACCTTCCAAAGAAGGCCTTCCCCTTGCATATAAGGGTTGATTTTCAATTTTTAATCTTGCATTGCCTTCCTTTTTTTGGAGGGAGGTCCTCTTTGATGATGCACATTCTTACCTTGGGAGATTCCAGGGAGGGCATGGATGTGTGCTCAATGGTTTCTTTTGCCTAGATCGAGATGTGTGGCATGCATCTTGCCAGCCTTATAAGCAATACTATGCTACATTGGGTAATGGACACCTAGTTGACTTTGTTCATCTATCCTTCTCTTAATGGTAATGAATAAAGGCAATAGCCAAAAATCTAGGACCCTATGCCATATAGGCAAGCTAAAAAGGGCCACAAGAAGTTGTCCATAACTATTTCTATTAATTAGGCCATTCTCACTTGACTAAAACAGAAGGCGATTTTTACCAAGACATTCGTTTCACTAAGATGTTGCCAAACATCAAACTCAGTTACCTAAAGTGATACAAAACATCGAGTTAAAATCTAACGTTGTGCATCATATTTCTTTAAATTAAGTGTTGAAACTGCAAGTGGAAAAACAATATCCACTAACAAAGAGAGGATCTCTCTCTTTATCTAGTCTAATATCCATCTTTCCCTCTCACCTATTCTCTGTAATATATGTATGTGTGTACACACACACACACACACACATTGTTGTCCTCTTTCAAGGATTGTGAGGGATTAATGTGTTAAGATGGGGATTATGGCTTTGCCGCGGGAGAACTAATTCTCCAACTATAACAACCTTGTGGATTTCTCTAATTAGTGCAAAGTTACGGTGTGTCACTCACCTCGTGGTCATGTAGAGCTTGCACTCTTATCCTCCATCCTTGTCATGTGCAATGGTGACTCTGCTACCGTTGCAACTAGTGCCAATTGTTGCCTCTCTCGCCTCTTCTCACACTCCCATATCACACTCATGCTCTCTCTCTCTCTCTCTCTCTCTCTCTCTCTCTCTCTCTCTCTCTCTCTCTCTCTCTCCCCCCACACACACACACACACACCATGGATAAGTAGAGCTAGAGTAGATGATCAATAGATGAAGAATAGAGAAGAAGAAGAGGCTCTTGTTATATTTTGAACATGGAGAATGAGCTAAAAGCTTTTACAATTGGTCTAGCATGAGTGTTCACATTGTAAGGTACAAGTCAAGGCTAGTTGCTAAAGGTTACAGTCAGACTTATGGGATTGATGATGAGGAGACGTTTAGTCCTATTGATAAGATGGCAACCTTGAGAGTTGTTATTGTTTTGGAGGATGCATCCAAAGGATGGACATTGTATCAAATGTAACAAATGCCATCTTGCATGTGATTTGCAAGAAGAGGTGTATTAGGAGCAGCCATCTAGTTACTTGGATACAAGTCTCCCAAAGAATGTATGTAGGCTATGTGAAACCTAATATGGATTGAAACAAGATTCAAGAGTAAGGTATGACAAGATTGCATAGTATATTATCACCATTGGCTTTCATATAGCAAATGAAGATCACTCACTCTATGTGTACAACAAGAGTGATAAGGGTATTGTGGTCAGAACCATTTATGTAGATAAGCTTATTGTTGTGGGGTGACAACAATGATGATGAGGTTATCCATGTAAAAAGTCTTCTCAAATAGAAATTTAATTATGAAGGACCTAGTGAGTTGAAATACTTTCTTGGCATTGAGGTCATTTGGATACTTGCAAGCATATGGATGTCATCGCAGAGGCAATATGCATTGGACATGTTGTCCAAGTATAGTATGGCTAGTTGCAAGACTATTTCTATGTCATTAGAATAAATTGGCAAGATGAGTGCAAATGTAGGTGACGTGTTGGAAAATGTTGACATTATGTATAAGAAAGTAGTTTTGCAGTTTGATGTACATGACAATCTTAAGGCTAGAGTTGAATTACACGGCTAGGTTGGAGAGCCAGTTTATGCAGGTTCCTCGAAAACCACACTTGGATGGTGTGAAGCAAACACTATGCTATGTGATGTCCACACTTCATTATGGTCTCTTTAATGAGTCAAGTGTACCATTAGAGTTATATGGTTACATAGATGCAGATTGGGTTGGTAGCATTTTTAGTAGAAGATCTACTATTGGATTTATGTTCTCTTTTGGGAATGTCTAACTTAGAGCAGCAAGAACTAGCCAAAGAGTGGCCTTGTTGAGTATAAAGGCAAATTACAACGATGCTATAATGGTAGCTTAGCTTGGTTGCACAAGTTACTTCATGATTTGGGACTACATGTGGGCATGAAGGTTGTTATATATTGTGACAATCTTAGCAGCAATATATAGTTGGCTAGGAACCCAGAGTATCATGAGAGGAAAAAACACCATGATTGACATTATCACTTGATCAGGGAGAAGGTCTTGATGATTGCCATTAACACTACATATGTTAGCATGGAGCAGTAAGTAGTTGATATTTTCACCAAGGGCTTGGGATTTGAGAAGCTTTGCAAATTTTGGACCATGCTTGGAGTTCATGATATGGAGTTGAGATTGAGGGGGAGAGTTGAGATGTCGAGCTCAAAATGAGTAAACACTCATGATAGGCCTCAATGATCATTTTCAACTTTACATCATTGTCACGTCTGGTAGCTAACACGACAAAATGTTCTAAGAGATTCTACAACTGGACTACAACCACTTAGTCCATCCCGAGTTATTGTATACCTATCTTGCTAGCTCACCTATCTAGCGTGCTCACATTATGGAACACTCGTACATAGTGCTCTAGTAGTATTGCACGTGTACATGCACACTATTGCATATGCACGTGTTTGTGCAGACCCAAAGGCAATGGAGAGCAGGTTTTAAGTAAGGGGGAGGTGCACATTCTTGCATATTTAATATATGGTGGTTGTGCTACATCTTTGTCGAGCACATGTGGGTTCAAGCTCTTTCCACTAGGTTGATAAATTGCGGGTGGTGTTGACTCTATATGTAAGAAATATAGGCTTATATCTAGGTAATTCAATTTCTTATATAGGAAATATGGGCCAATATCTAGCTTATTAAATTTCCTATATAGAGAGTATGAGCCAATATCTAGGTAATTCAATTTACTATATACACAATATGGGCCAATATCTAGGTAATTCAATTTTCTATATAGACAATGAATAAGAAATATAGGCTATTATCTAGATAATACAATTTCCTATATAGAGAATGGATTGCCTATGTCGAGAATTGAATCACAAATGAGTAAATGGTTATTTAAAAAAATTGGTTACTTTAAAACTTTTATACTTAATATTCAAGCATCAATATTATTACAAATTGAAATACTTAAATTCTACCCTCTCTCTTTCTCTCTCTCTCTCTCTCTCTCTCTCTCTCTCACACACACACACACACACACACACACACACACACACACAAAAAAAAACTCAATGTAACATATGTAAAAATGTAGGTATGTCCTCTCATCTTATATCAAAAAGTAAGAGAATGATTTTACCAATACTAGCATGCCCATATTCAAGCTAAACGGCCATCTACCTTAGAAACTAAGGTTTTCTCTCTCCTCATCAAACAAACAGATATTCTCTCTCTCCCTCTGATACGTAATCCAAAATCTTAGATCATTATCTCTCTCTAATGTGTCGCAGCACTGATTAATAATTATAGTAAGGTTTTACACCTTAGCTAAAACGTCTCCCTCTCTCCCCCTCTTAGTGTGTTCATGTCCATCTCTTTTTCTCACTCTGTGTCAAACGTCTCTTAGAATGTAAATTAAAAAAACAACAATGTATACAATAGGCTTTATCTCTCTTTCACTAGGTCATTGCATGAGAAAATACTACACATAGTGCATTATTTGAAGCCTCTCTCCGAACTCTTCTAGAATATGAAAACCTCTAGAGCTTCGAACCTCCAGCCATCCACACGTCAAGATTTCATCTCTAAGGAGCTCTAAGGTTATCTCACCACTTAAAATTAATTAATCGAAAACAAAATTGGGAAACCATATTAACCTTGCACTAAGTTAAAATATATACAAATAGAACAAAAAATTTGTGTTGATATTGCAAAACAATGGGAAAGAACATTTTGCATGGGAATGGTGAGAAAGAGTGAGTGTTTTGGTAGAAGCTACCTACATAGCTTTCAAAGGGTAGCTGTAGAACCTCTTTAGATCTCATAATACCATATCCGTGTGTACGCTCGTGCGTGCTCTTGCACATGTGGATGTGACCTTGGAAGCTCTTATGAGCTTATAAGATCAGATGAAAGTTCTTTGTTCATCATATGAGATAATAAATGGAAAATATTTTTTTAAAGATAACAAATGGGTAGCGTATCTATATTTGAGGTAATAAATGTCTAAGATCAACTTTTTTGACCACATTGTATGGTAGAAGCTCTTAAGATCTCATAAGACAATACACGAGCTCATGATCTTTGTTAAGACTCATAATTGATGTAAGATCTCATCATTTATGTAAGAGATCATATAATTCATGTAAGAGCTCATATAATTTCAAAAAATATTGTTAGAGATCTAATGAGATAAGATCCATAAGATTTCCTATGAGCCCATAGGATCACACAAGGGTTGAGAAGAGCTCATATAACTTAGCTTGGTTCTAGTGCTTATAAAATCATAGAGTGATCAAAGCTAAGTCACTAGAAATGACTAGAGATCTAGTCAATGTGAGATAACTAGAGATGATTGTGATCTAAGACCTAAGATGACTTTGAGAGTAAGTCATAGGTGCTTATATAAGATCTTGAGATGATCCAAGATAAGATTACCTAAGACCCACTAGAGAACTAAGAGGTCGTATAAGTCATGTTAGATCTCATATAATTTCAAACAATCTTGTTAGAGATCTAATGATATCATAATAGTACCCACAAGACTTCCTACAGGTCCATAGGATTACATAGGGGCTGAGAAGAGCTCATACAACATGTAAGACCTTTTGAAGAGCTCATAAGGTCACATATGAACTCTTAATGATGACATTAGTGATTCTAATCATATGAGTAATACCTTTTGAAGAGCTCATACAACTGGTCAGACCTTTTGAAGAACTTACAAGGTCACATATGAACTCTTAAAATGATGACAAGGAGAACCTATTATAGTGATTCTAATCATATGAATGTGAGGCTCCTTCATCCTCCTCTATGCTAATTTAGTTGATATTACATGATTATAAGAGTTTCCACACCACACAATGGCTCCCATGAGATTCTATAAGTAATATAATCAGATAAGGGATCCTATCGTGTCATATGAGCTCTTATTGGTTTGAGCGAGACAACAAAGAGATTACTAGAGATGATTGTGATCTAAGACAACAAATTAATGCTCTACTAGCTATGCGGCCCCTGCTCTGTTCAACTAGTGTGTATTGAATGATGTATACTACACACACACAAATGCTAATTAGGTAGTACACACATAGGTTGTTTGCATATAGTCTGTGTGTATAGTTTGCAAGCTTTACGTGAACACTGATTATGACCTCAAAATCTGTATAATCTTGACATGTTGTAGAGAATAAACCTTTAAAGTTCTTAAACCTTTAGAAAATTCATTCATTAATTTTTGAGATGGAAAATGTTAAAAACTTTCTTTAATTTTATTGGAAGGGAGAATGGTGGGTGGGTTTTTCATATTCCATCGCTTCTCTTTCCCACCCCCCTTTGCTGGTTCTTGATTAGCTCTGTCATGTTCTACCCCAATGGACGCTACCTAGCTCAATACCATTATCTTCAAAAGGGACCTCAGCTCAACGTTCCATCTCAGCCTATCGAATATATGGTTGGTAAATCAATCTAATAATATATATGGCAAAATCCATGTATTGCAATTTCTCCATTTGTGTCTATGTGTATCATAATCTATTTATGTTTTTTTATGGTTATATTAAATTTATATATGGTATGGTATCATGATAATTTTTATTTAAATACATATATACCAATATAGAGACCTTTAAAAGTATACGTATATATCTATTCTTATATTTTTATTTGCAAAAGTAAAATTAATAAAGTATCTATAATGATAATTAAAATCTAATTCTTTAGCACTATGAAAGCCTTCACAATGAATTTACTTCAAACTATAAATAAATATGAAGAGGATTGAAAGAAAAAATTTAAGGAGATATAGGTAGTCTTCCTGCCTTTACAACCTTGCACTTTGAAAAGGGTTTTTAAACTCAGCAAGAAGCCCTCTTGCGAGACGAGGGGGTAAATAGGACAAGCAAGCTCCCTCACAGTTCAACCAACACGATCTCCTCCTTCTCTCATCCACATCCCCTCATTCTCTCATCAGACCGGCCAAGTATACTGCATCGTTGGAGGGTAGGTCCTCGCTCGAGTGTAAGACTTTGTCCACCACATACAAAATCTCAGTAGTTGCATCTCTCATCTACAGCTTACAATGGGGGCACCTCAATGCATAAGAATGCCAGGACGCTCAGGCAGAGGATTATGGCGGGGGTCATTCAAGAATGGAGGCAATTGTAGTAATGGTGCCCACCATGAACAATTCCAGGATGGCATCAGAGGCATGAAATTTAGCCTAGTCTCGGACTGATCTGTGGCCGAAAAAATACCCTCGGATGTGCACAATGATGTTTGTGAAGGTCAAGCAACGGATGAGGCTCCTGCAATCATGCTAGTCATGAGACAGGTGTAACATATGAGTGATTTATTTGCTGAGTGTGTCGTTATCAAAATTTAATTTAGAGAACGACTTTTAACCTAATCGCTGGACATGGCGAGCATGGATCTCTAATTCAAACTAAGCACTTCAACAGGCCGGCTTCTTCACAATCTAGCTGTGACATTTGACAATTACTCTCAAGCTTCATTATTGAGCAGCCCAAGTATTTCAATCGCTACTGTTTTGATCCCTATACAGGATCGGCCATTACTGTGGAGTTTAAGGGCTTCTTAGCTTGTGGATTTGATTGCAAGGCTTGGACTAACCAATCAAGGTGGTACAACCAATTAAGTATGTTGGGGTGATACATACTTTATTGATCCTTTGCTTGAGCTAGATAGGCAATGCGTCAAAGACTTGGATGGTTCTTACAACCAAGCTTTAAGATTAGAGAGAGTCGGGTAGCGAGGAGTGAAAGTGTGGAGAGGTGGAATGGCATATCAAAGAGGAGTTCTAGAGAGTTACCAAAGAGCATGAAAGTGGGGTAGAGAGAGTTGAATTGGGCTTTTGTCATGGAGCTTGCAAAAGTGATCTAGAGAGAGGGGGATGGAGAGATTCATGTTGTGTTGGATCATGATGAGTGAGGTAGAGATTAAAAGAAGGTGTAGGTGTTGGCTGGGGGTGCAAGAGATGGTCTTATAGGTTCTCAGTATAGCTCACCTCCACCTCCACCTCCACCTCCACCACCACCTCAACTAGGAGTAAAACCAACTCAGTCCAGTAGATCAGCTAAGCTGAAGAGATCTTCTACTATAAGTAGATTGTACATGGGGATGAAAAAAAAGGTGGAAGGAGCAACATCCATCCACTCAATATCAAGTGATGTAGCGGTACAACGTTGGACAATGGTGGGAGCTAGTACTGAAGCTCTTGCTAAGATCACCAGAAGGCAAGATTCTCATGTACATCCTTCTATGCATTAGTTGCTAATTTCTGGATAGTTGAGATGCAATGGATGTTCAAGTTTGAAAAGCATGGTTCACCTTCTTGTCTTCTCTTTCAACCTGTCCTTTCAGATCTACATACTTCAGGAAAATGGTGGGAGCTAGTACTACACGAGGGAATGGCTGAAGCTCTTGCTGAGATCACCACAAGGCAAGATTCTCATGTACATCCTTCTATGCACTAGTTAATTTTTGGATAGTTGAGATGCAATGGATGTTCAAGTTTGAAGAGCATGGTTCACCTTCTTGTCTTCTGTTTCAACCTATCCTTTCAGATCTACATACTTCAGGAAAATCAAAGATGATGTACAAAAAAAAGCAAATTCTATACTTGAGGTGAAATCTAGATTGGAGACATTTGAAACTGATGATATGCATAAGCTCTTGAAGTTTCATGAAATTATGGAAGCTCATCTAGAGTAACTGACTGATGAGTCTTAGGTGATGATGGATACATGATATTAAATGGTGATGATGCATGTTAAGAACATTGTCATTGAATTGCAAGAATTTTAAAATACAACCGATTCCACAAAACATCATGAGTGACAAGAAATCCTTTTGCTTATGCTTTATGCAGGTAGTGGCATTCTTTCATGGGTTTCCAGTTAAAAACCTTGAAACTGTAAGGGCAGCAACATCTCAATGCCTTAGACTGAGCTCCTTGGTACAACAAATTGAAAACTGGATTGTTAAACCTCCCATGTCAGAGCAGCTTGAGAAAGTCAATGCTTTCTTTGACAAGGTATAAAATATAACATCTCTATTTATTGTCAAGCAAAGCATTCACAGGTTAGTGATTCTTTTTAAAGAACTTTAGGTAAAGAAAGAAG
Organism: Cibotium barometz; assembly: GCF_041138505.1. Taxonomy (NCBI): domain Eukaryota; kingdom Viridiplantae; phylum Streptophyta; class Polypodiopsida; order Cyatheales; family Cibotiaceae; genus Cibotium; species Cibotium barometz. The sequence goes on from NC_141065.1 coordinate 47,708,885, forward strand.
TAGAGGCAATAGAGAAGCATGCAAAATATGCTCGCTTTGGTTGGTTATAAAGGATTCTTGCTTGCACTATCCATGCTCTTTTGTTGCCAGTTATGTACTACATATTTTATAGGTGTCTGGGCTCAATCTCTTGCCCCCTTCTTGAGCATGAAGGCCATAGAAAATTGCTAGACACAAGCGGTGGTTCTGATGGAGCAAGTTGCTAGACATAAGGGGTGGGTATGATGGAGCTTGTGTTTAGCAAGCTACCAATTTTGGGGTGGTTTTGATGGAGTTGGTGTCTAGAAAGCTACTAGTTTCGAGGTGGTTATCATGGAGTTGGTATCTAGCAAGCTACCAATTTTGGGTGGTTCTAATGGAGCTCGTGTTTGGCAAGCTGCATGCATACTCCACCTGTAGAGGAGACATAATATGTAAGCTATCTGGTTATTTGTGTATCTTTAGAGTTAGTTTATTTGCATGATATGCTTTATTTCTGTGCTTTTCAGTTTACAAAACCACCCCCTCTTAGTTCTTAATTTTTATGCTTTTCTTTTTTACAAAAAGCACTCCCCACTGGCTTTTGTTGATGAGGTGTGGCAATTTGACAAGATCAGTAAAGATGGAGCTTTTCATAAGAGGCTCCAATAGAATGGTATTTGGACTATAGAAGACTTTCTTAGATGCTATGTGATAGATTAACAAAAGATGAGATATGTAAGGGTTTAATATTCATTTGGTTTTGTGATTCATCCAGGCAAATAATCTGAGGTGACATTGGCTCGTGATTACATGTGATGTTCTAAGCAGGTATTTTATATGAATTTGTTTATATTATTAAGAGTCTTTTTTAGGTAGCCTGAAGTTGGTAATGATTCGAATGTAGGGATGCATGTGGGGGCACTCTACGCATGGAAATGAAAATTGTTTATAGGGAAAGAGTTTATATCTAGAGGACTTGTGGATGCTATTGAAAATGAGAAGCCATGATATTTTGAAGCCTAGAAAGAGATCTTAAATGTGAAGTTGGCTCGTTGTGCTTTTTGGATTCTTTGTTTGGTTAGAAGGTACTCTTGCATATGGCTCTAAGTAGGTATTGCCTCATATTAGTAATGACACATTTTCACAGGTGCTAGATAAGCTGAGTTTATTGTATCTCTTATTTACATTCTGATGACAATGAATTGTAGGCATGATGTTTGTGCTCTAGTTAGGTCTTATTTCAAATCGGTAATGTCACATAGATTTCATAGATGCTGATTGAGTTTAGTATGGAGGATACACTCAACAACCTCATTTTCATAAAGAAAGCAACAATGGCATATGGCTTAACAAAAGCATGGGTTATAGGTATATCTTGATTCTTGTAATGTTTTCCCTTCTTTGCTAATTCTTTTATCAACTTGTGTTACAAATACTGTATTTGATTATGAGAGGCCATTCGTCAATGATTATACCCTATCACCCAATGTAGTAGGGATCCAAGTGTATAGAGGGAGCTTAAAAAAAGAAACACAACACATGGGTTTAATCCAACCATCAATAAAGTAAGCATACGCAAACATTCTATGCATTTTGGCTAAGTTTAGCTAATAAGATTGGTTGAATGCTCGCAGTGCTTAGGGCCGTTCATCTTGTCTAGGATGCTTGACTACAATGACTTGACTGTGGTGTCAGACGTAGTTTCTCTATAGATACTAGTTGATATAATCTCTACTATAAGAGCTATGTCCAACTCTGGGAGCTGAGTTGATCTCCTACAAGGTTGCATTGCATCACGAGGTTTGCCCTAATAAGGTTGAGATGTGTATTGTCCCATGGGGCATGGTAGAAAGCTAAGAGTTGTAGAGAGCTGTAGAAATAGGGTTGTGGCTCTAACATGGGACTCCTCTTCATAGAAACGTCCAACTAATTACACGCTATGCTCCATTGACATCAAGATTGAGTTATGAGGGCTGTGATCCTTCCCATGTCTTTATTATTTGCTGAAGTTTGTCTTTGTTATTTGCTAAAGTTTCAAAGTTAAGATTTGTTTGCATGTATGTACAGGTGGTGAAACGATAAGCCAAACCTCTCTAATGAACATAGTCCTCGATGTAGATCTAACATGGGACACCTATTGTATATCTTAATATTTGATAGATAATCTTGGAATGTTTATAAAATGTCTAGTGATGTGAATAGTATATTAACGTGATTCATAGATAGAAAAAGGTGAGCTTCCATGTATTACCTATATAGAGATACAATTTATTCACTATTTAGAGATACAATGTATTCACTATATAATTTCATAGGTAGATATAAGGATATCTAGAAAAAATGCAAACTAGGGAAAATGAAACATTTCCCTAGATATGCTAACTAGGAAAATGTGTGCATGGATTTCTCTATATAGGCAAATTTGCCTACATAGGAATTTTTGAGATATACAAGAAAAATTGCTTACATAGGAAAAACATTCCTATGTAGGCAAACTTGCCTATATAGGGAAAAAATTCGTATGTAGGCAAATTTTCCTATATAGAGAAATCATATAGGAAAATTTACTTACATAGGAAAAAAAATTCCTATGTAGGTAAATTTTCCTATATAGAGAAATCCATGCACATATTTCCTAGTTAGCCTATGTAGGAAAGTGTTTCATTTTCTCTAGTTTGCACTTTTCCTAGATATTTTTATTTATATCTAGGGAATTATGTAGTGAATGCTTTTTTTTTTCCTATATAGAGAATGAACAAAATCTCCTTGTGATATAATTAGCCACCTGCGTAAGTTCCCAGGTTGGATGCAAATTCCACTGGCAGTTGTGTGCAAGTGTGCAAAATCTACTACATCGGTAAGTTTGTGTTGACCACTATTACCGTTACCATGTTGTGATTTGTACTGCAATCCTTGGGCCGTTTAGCGATTGATGATTGGATTTTGATTTAGTGAATTAGCATGCAATTTCGGAAGTTATGTGCCCACAGCCTAGAACTGAATTTGCACCATTTGCCACTTTTGCACGCAAATTCCCTATTTGCGCCACCAAATATATATATATATATCTCTCGCTCTGCAAAATCATAACTTATTTCTTCAACAATATGCAAGCCCTGACCTGCAAATAACAAGCACCAAATTCTCTGCATAACAAATGGATGCATATGGAGGGAAAATTGCAAGAGAGCGATTGGCATTGTCTGCTTGGGATTCGAGAGAAAGAGAGATAGAGAGAGAGTCACTGCTTGTGATTTGAAAGAGAAGGCGATTTCAGATATGGAGAGAGAGGCATGGCGAATAGAGTGTTTGAAATCCTGCCAATTAAATTGTTGGCAACTGTGACATTTAATTTTTCATAAGAAAGTTTTCCAACCTTTGAAAATCAATTCTTTAGTGCCTTTTCTCAAAAGTAATTAATGATTTGCATTTTTTGCTCATTATAGAGCCCTATTGATTTTTTGTTCTAGCCCCCCAAAAAAGCCTCTGTCTCTTCTCTGGCTTGCTTGCCCTCTTCCCCTTCATATCTAAATGGTTCCATTCGCTTCATGTGGCCTCCTCCTGCTACTTATACCTTTGGGGATTTGTATGGTGCTTTCTACACTTCTCTTCCCAAATCTCTTGTGTGCAATTCCAAAGCTTTCCCCAAAACTCTAACTTTAGCTTGCGTGTGTTATCATTGCGCCAACGCTTCATCATGTTCACCATGTCATCTTTTATCCATCTAGGATGGACCTCTTCACTACCTAGTGCTCGCATAAACTTACTCTTGATTTGATTCACGACTCGTTCCTTCTTGGCGCTATCAAGTTTATGCCATGTAGTTATGTAGTAGTGGAAAAAGGCTATATGGCATAACTTGTAGACTCGATACTTCATCTCATTGGCGCTATCAAGTTTATGCCATGTAGTTATTCAGTAGTGGGAAAAGGCTATATGGCATAACTTGGAGACTCGATACTTCATCTCGTTGTTGCAAACGTCATCCAAGACCACATTTCCATTCACTAATTGATAGTGAGTGAGAACGATCCAGATTGGGGGTAGAGGGATTTGTGTCAAAGCGGCAGGATGAGCGCAAGCGCGGTGCCCCCTCACAACTGGCAATGGGTGGGTGCTCGCACAACACTGAGGGGAAGAAGCGTCTGTGGAGTCATCACCACGTCAACAACCCGTCGAACGATCTCGTATTCTACGATTGGAAGTAGTCAAGTGAGCCATGGGCGGGGTTTGTGTGAAGTGCCGTGGAGTGTCCGAGGGTGTGGACTGTGTAGTGGTGGGCCATGATGGCTATGCAGCAAAAGTGCCAATGCCTCCCCCAAAGTAGGCTTGAGCCATAGCTCCTTGCTCGAGGCTCATTTGCGACATGAAATGGTAAAGTTGGCTTGGGGAAATTTCTTGTGGTGTAGGCAAGGTGGAAACATTAGGGCTATATGCAGGTGTCTCACTGGGTGTACGATCCATGGCCTACATACATACCATCACAACAAACACAAACAAAACAAAGCATATTAGCTACTTTTGAAGCTCTATGAATCAAAAGCATTAAGCTCTATGCCTAGAGATTACTGCATGCATTAAGCACTATGCATATAGCTTAATCTATGTATGAATTAAGCTTTATGCATAGAGCTTACTTCATCTATGCATAGATTAAGCTTAATGCATAGATTAATCTCTATACACAGAGCTTAATGCATGCATTAGTCTCTATGCATAGAGCTTAATCTATGCATTAAGATTTATGCATAGATTAAACTTAATGCATAGATGAAGCTCTATGCATGCTTAATGCACAAGCCTACAAACGCATAGAGCTTTATGCATAAGCCTATGCGTAGAGGTAAATCTAAACCCAGCACCCAAGGGTGCAATAAATGAAAAACATGATGTAAGAAATCAAAAGAAGAGAAGAGCTTATTGCTCTTATGTGAAGCCAAAAGAGAGGATTAGTGCAAGAGGCTGGAAAACAAAAGAGGCAACAACACAAGAATTCTCTAATAGAAGGATTCTTAAGGCTTAAACAAAAGAGGCATGTTGGGATATAAGAACATTGTTAAGACCTTCTACCATACTTCTTAGACAACTAGCGTGGTGGACAACGCCCCTTTTGGATGATAGCTTCTGAGGACTTTCCACATGCTACCTACTATTAAAGCAAAAGGTAACCTCTCTTTTATAAGAGAAGGATAGTGAAAAGATCTACAACTCCCCCTACACTATAACCACCTACTCCCGGATAACCACTCCTAACTTGACTTAACCAGCATTCTAGATGGCCTACAACAATGTCCCATATCTTTATGTATAACTCGGGGGGGTCACTCACAAAAAATGTAAATATCACGTGCGTTCAGCAGAAGCATATTTTTAATTTATGAAACTTACAGAAATATATTTACATAAGGGTATGATTCATAAAGAAAAGGGGATATTATATGGATAAAAAAATTCACAGATAAAGGATTTAAAATATAGGCCTTGAACGCACGCGATAGGGGTATTCTACATATAGTGACCCCCCCGAGATGTATAAGAGGGTATCAAAACTTAAAAAACTTATACTCTCCATCCATGCATAGCATAAAAACTTAACACAAGAAATGATGCATTTTTGACACCTCAGTGTGGGGGAATCCCCCTAAAGAAGGAAGCACCTATTTCACATGTGTGACTGAGTTTTAAAATCACAAATAATGAGATATTTTCATCTTTCCTCTCTCCTGCTTCAACTAGATCCAAAAAGTAAGCTAAACTGACCTAAAAATGGTCAAAAATTGACCAAACTGATCTGGAAAATTCTAGAATCGGTTTGCTTGGTTAGAGGCTCACTTTTTCCTATAAATAAAGCCTCCCCCTTTGTAAATGATTAATAGTGTTTTATGCACTGTTACTCTACTCCTTCCTAGAGCCAAAAACAGTGAATTTATTGAATTCATTAGTTTTTGACAATCTCCTCTTCAAAAGCATTGATGGCCACTTGTAACATACCCATCTTCAATAATAAAGAAATGTCCATGTAATAGAGTTTTTATGGTATAAAAATCAATGATTTTATTAAATGAGTCATTTTTATTCGAATCTTCAAATTCTAACCCAAATTTGAAATTTGTGTGCGATTTTACCTATTATAGGATTTTACAGCATCCAAAACGGACACCGGATCAAGCTTATACGTAAATTTTAGTCATTTTTAGTTAAAAAGCGATGACCTTTAAACCTTAATAAATGCACAATCGGGCGTCCGATTGACGAACGGTCTGAACCCCAACGACCAAGAGAACCTTCCGGACAAAAAAAAATTTGCCCCCCGGGGCGGTTTGGTACGTAAATCGAGGCTAGCGTCCCAAATTTGGGGACCCCATCCCAAAATTTGGACCGTACACTTACCAGGGTGCCCGTACGATGGCTGCACAAGAACCAAAGGATGGCCGTCCACTGTGTGGTCCACATGTGCCACTACGTGGACACCCATGCTGCCCCGGACCAGATAAGGTACATGTGTACCACTCCTTTCCCTGTTAACCGACACCGTACCTTTCCCCCTAAGCCATGCAAGCCACTGATCTACAACCTTTGCTGGCACACTGTCCTTTCGTCCTTGCTTTGCGCATCACCCGTACCTGCACCCCATAGTTATATAAACCCCCGCCGAGGTGCTCCATGGGCAACAAGTATTTCTACGTAGCGTATGCTTTGTTGTGCCGTGGTCTGTCCATGTGCAGCGTACTTGCTGTAGTACAGCCACCCCTCTCCACACCCCCTCATTCGCCACTTTTGAGATAAGGTAATTTTACTCCATCCCCCTCTTGCGGAGGAGGTAGTGTCCTTAACTCTTCTCCCCCCGTGTGAAGAGACTTACAACAGCCCTCAGCCCTTCTCCCCTTTTGCAAAATGTTTTTGTGTTAAGGACATCTCACAATCCCCCCCATTTGCGTGGACTTTAGTAAGGGGTTTTAGTCTTAAGAGAGGGTTCGTGCGCTGTGGTCTTTTGCTCATACGATGAGCAAACGATCTCAGAATTGAGATCCGACTGAAGCGTTTCGACCACAACATCGAGTCCTACAAGTTGACATCCAAGATGGCCCCTTCTCGGAAACATCAGAATATTACCTCGGGAGGAGCGCGCAACAACGAGATTAGGGAAGATCCTCCTGATGCGGCTCCAACCTTCCCTTTACAAGCTCCTCAAGGAAATGGTGGCCAGGTTAGCTTGGTTATCTTTTAAAGAAGAGTTCTTTTTAATATTAGTGTTAATAAATGTGTATCTTTTCCTTTTAAAATAATGACATAAAATTGTATGAAGTTACGAATTGTGCGATGCTGTATTCAATAAATTGCATTGAAATTGTTATCTTTAAATAGTGCAAGTTTTTCCTGGCTTCGACGCTAACTCCGTTCCGTGCTTGTGTAGCCGCGCGGCGTTGTTAGCAAAGCGGGAATGGCCCAAGGTATCCCTCATACCATTGGGAGAATAAAATTCGCCGATTGAGGCGAGAGATTATGATGCTGCCTAGTCCTGAGGGCCCAGGCTAGCGCGGTGAATAAGCCTACCCTAGTGTGCAGACATCCCTCTGAGGGGGGTGGGAGGATCGAGTGATGGAGCGTGAGAGGGCGACAGGCCGACTTGAGTCCTCGCCAACGGTCGACGAATGAGCTGTATGGTCCCGTAGGGTTTTGCCCAGCATGTAGAGGCTGGAAGGCCGAATTTTAGATCATCGGCGGTATAAAGGAAAAGAATAAGAGAGACGGTTTGGCTTGTATGAAATTGATTCATGTATAAACTTTTTTTTTATAATTCTTGTTTTGGCATTATTGTATTATGTAAAAAGACTGTTTTAACAAACCTTGTAAAAGGGCCTTAATTAAGGAACATGTTTATTTATGTCAAATAGTGTGGTAAGATTAATTAGAAAATAAATTGACGCGTGAGTAGAGTGGAAAGTGGGAGGATGGAATGCCTTGACGGCACCATCCTACAGACGGGTGGACCCGATTAGTCGGGTAGCTTTCCAACAGATTAAGTGAAAGCCCTACGCTAGATAAATAGGTTCTTGGGCAACTCTATTTTAGAAGACTAGGCCAGCGGGCTGTGCCTTGCATGGATGAGGAAAAAAGCGTTGCCTCTAGAAATCAAGTCTAGTAGTTGCCCAATTTATGATCAATTACCCTATGGGTGATTTGATTTTTAGAAGATCACGCTCCCCCTACGGGATAGGACTAGGTCTTACCTCTGAATCGTTTCCTTGAATCTCTACATGGTCAAGGTGTCGATGAATAGGAAATTTTCCCCAAGTTAAGACTTAGTGGACTATCTTAAGTGTTTCCCCTATTTTAGAAGGGGGAAACCTTACAATTGGTATCAGAGCCGATCTTAGCTTCTAGGAATTGCCATTTAAGGACTGTTTTGCAATGAATGTTTTACCTAACATAATGCTAATTAGTCAAAACATCCTACTAAAACAAACAAGTTGAATTGATGTTTGAATGATTGTAGGAAGAGGAAGATGCCTACTCGAAGTTTCTAGTTTTCCAATGCATCTTCAAGACTGCTAGTCACTCCCCTCAAATTCGAGTTTCGTGACACCATGGTGCAGATACTAGAGAAGATGTCCCTCCCTCATTTCTCTCGTATTGAAAGAGGATGGTGTAGAGATTTTTGGAGTCGTGGGCCGAGATATTTCTTCATCCGAGCGAATCGAATTGGGAACCTTACCACCGACCTAAAGTGAATTCGTTGGATTGAAAAGTTGAAGATGATCCATTTATTTTGGTTCCTCGATACCCCCAGGGCCGACACCTTTGTGACTATAGATGGGATTCGCATACCTCAAGACTACTGGGTGTATGACCAAGTGTGATGCATGCCTTACCTTTGACAGAGTAGCTGTGTTGGGACCTACCCTAATCCAGAGTCTACCACCCTTACCATCAGTTTTGAGAGTCTTAGAAACTACAGCGGAATCCCCATATTTCACCTATGTGGACTGCTCTACCCTTATGTCATAGTCAAGCCTAAGAATTTTCCTTGATGGCAAATAAGACTAATTATATTAGTCTTAGATCTTTGTAATAAAATTCGTCCTTGTTGTAAATATTTGGAAATAAAATGATTTCAATGTTTTACTCTCCAAAATAAGTGTTGTGCAAATATGAATCTTGTAATCTTAAAATTATTTTTATAATGATGGCCAGGATGATCACCCTTAATGCGCTTTACACTTATATCCAGGAGAATAAGCTCTTGCTCAAGCAAATGCAACCTCCCTCCTTTAAAGGAGAAAGTTCAAAGATTGAGAAGGATGCTGAAGTCTGGATTGAAGTGATGGACGATTATTTCTCTGCCGCCGTCGGTACTGGAGTAGCAAATCAGTCTATGCTTACACGGTTTGGCCTCATCGGAGATGCTAAACTCTGGTGGAAACAGTGGTCCCGTGACAAGGGAGTCACCAGCATTCTCAAACGTGGGAAGACATGAAGCAGGCCGTGAAGGAAAGATATCTTCCCCCATCCCATGAATCCATAAGATGAATTAATTTTTTAGTCTTAGGCAGTGCAGCTTAACTCTTGAGGACTACTATTCCGAATTTATCACTCTTCGAAAATATGCCCCAGCAGTTATGAGACTACTGCCCAGCAAGTGGCTCATTTTTGCCAAGGGTTAAATGAAACCTTGGATTCCTACCTTGAAGGAATGAGGCCAAGCTCATTACAGGATGCTCTCATACGAGCAAAGCCCCTTGTGAAAGAATTGAGGACTGACAAACCTAAGCGTCAAAAGAGATCTTACCCTGAGAAAAATCCTAAAGATCAACCCTACAAGAAACCCCAATAAAATTTTCCCTACTACAACAGAGGGCGACAAAGCAACTGTTTTGTCCCCCGCTCGTATGGTGTTTCTTCTAGAGAAGGCCCTCTGTGTTTTGAGTGCAATGAGCTAGGACACTTCAGGGCCAACTGTCCCAAGATGGCAACATCATTTCCCCAAGGTGGCAGAGGAAATCAAGGTCGTGGAACCCCTATCCACCAAGGTACAAGAGGCGATGGACGTGGCAGAGGCCGCGGAGGAGCAGTTGCTAGGACCGCCTGCATTATAAGTGAAGAACCGACCTTGGAAATGGCTGAAGAAGAGCGTGCCACCGTCCATGCAGCAGTAGAACACCAAGGTTTGAATAAACAATTTGGTGTAATCCAAACCCCAGCCACTCATCACGGTAAGCCATTTCAGCTTTTGATTGATTGTGGCAGTACCCATTCATTTCTTTCTCCTAGGTGTTAATGTCCCTTCCTGAAGCCATTCAACTTAAAGAGCAACTTTCCCAACTCATTGAGCAAGGATTCGTACGCCCCAGTAGCTCTCCTTGGGGAGCACCTATCCTTTTCCAAAAAAAGAAGGATGGAACTCTCCGCCTTTGCATAGATTATCGACGGCTGAGTCAAGTCACTATCAAGAATAAGTATCCTATCCCTCGCATCGACGAACTTCTTGACAGGCTTCATGGGACCAAAGTCTTCTCAAAAATAGATTTGAGGTCTGGTTACTATCAGATCAAAGTCTAGGAAGCAGATATACCCAAGATAGCCTTCAATACCCGTTATGGCCCCACTATGAGTTTACTGTAATGTCATTCGGGTTAACCAATGCTCCTGCAACCTTCAACCGCCTAATGCAAGATATATTCCATCCTTACTTGGATGAATTTGTGCTTGTTTTCTTTGATGACATCTTAATCCACTCCAAATCAATGGGAGAGCATGAGGAACATGTGCGTAGAGTTTTGCAATTGTTGCGCAAACACAAACTCTATGCCAAGAAGAGCAAATGTACCTCTTTACTCATCAAATTGAGTATCTTGGGTTCATCATCTCCAAAGATGGCATTTCGGTAGACCTTGCCAAGGTCAAAGATATTCTGGAGTGGCCACCCCCTAAATCAGTTCGTGAAGTTTGTGGGTTTTTGGGAATCATGGGACGGTATAGGATTTTTATCAAATATTATGCCTTGGTAGCTGCACCTTTGACGGATCTTCTCAGGAAGGATTGCAAAATAGTGTGGCTACCAATCCATCAAAATAGTTTTGATCAGCTCAAGGTCATTATTACTTCTGCCCCAGTCCTGAAACTTCCTGATTTCACCAAGGAATTTGAAGTGGTTTTACTGATGCCAGTAGTCTAGCACTTGGTCGTGTCTTAGGCCAAACAAGAAGACCAGTCGCTTATACTTCCCGCAAGCTGAAGAAATATGAAGTAAATTATGCCACCCATGATTTGGAGCTCTTAGCAGTTGTTCATTGCCTCAAATTATGGAGACATTATCTCTTGGGGGGCAAATTCCCGCTTGTAAAACTGACCACAAAAGTCTAAAGTGGATCTTCAGCTAGCCTAACCTCAACATGTGGCAAAGGAGATGGATTGAAATTCTACAAGAATATGACTTCGACATCAAATTCCACCCTGGGAAAGATAATGTGGTAGTAGATCTATGCACTTAGCCGCAAATCTTTCTTGAGTGCCATTTCAATGCCAAATAATCCCATACTGGTAAAGGTGGAAGAAGTCTCATGTCATGATCCAAATTATCAGAGGATGATGAAGTTAGTAGAAGAAGGGGGAAATTCAGAGAAAGAGAAGAATCTAATCAAGGGATACTCCACTCATGAAGGAAGCCTCTAGTTCAATCACAGGCTATGTATCCTTAAGGATTAAAGAAACTAATCCTCCATGAAGCTCATGATAGTCCTGCTATAGGACAGTACCCAAGCTATGCAAAAACATTAAATGCTGTAAGAAGGAGCTTTCATTGGGCAGGCTTGAAAAATGATGTCCTTTGGTACTTGAAGCAATGTTTCTCATGCCAAAGGATCAAAGCTGAAAGGGTCAAGATGCCTGGGAAACTTCAACCCTTGGATATTCCCCAAATGAAGTGGGAGTGCATTAGTATGGATTTTGTCACAAGTCTCCCCACTGTTCAAGGAGGATATGACTCCATTCTGGTAGTAGTGGACTTACTTGCCAAAGTAGCTCACCTTATACCAACAAAGAAGACCTTTGAAGCTTCTGATGTTGCTCGAATATTCATCAAGGAAGTCCTCAAACTTCATGGTCTCCCAAAAAGGATAGTAAGTGACCGGGATCCTGACTTCACTTCAAAGTTCTAGCAGTCCCTATTTCAAGCCCTGGGAACTCAACTTTGCTTTAGCATAGCTTATCATCCAGAGACCAATGGCCAAACTGAGAGATTCAATCAAGTAATTGAAGACATTCTCAGAGTATATTGTGGACGGGAACCAAGAAGGTGGATTCAATACCTTCCTCTGGTAGAATTTGCCTACAATGCATCTTACATCAGAGCATAGGAATGTCACCATTCAAAGCACTCTATGGGCAAGAATGCTTGTCTCCTCTATGGGCAAGAATACTTGTCTCCTCTAAATTTCTCTAATCTGACCATAAGAGTTGAGGCATCCAGGAAAATGCTCGAAGAGATGGAGGAACAAACCAAAGCAATCCAAAAGGATATTAAAGCTGCCCAAGATCGACAAAAGCATTATGTTGACACTAAGAGGTCTGAAAGGATCTTCAAGGAAGGAGAAAAAGTTCTTCTATGAGTGCGACCCAAACGAAGTTCTCTATCACTTCAAAAATATAAGAAGCTCAGCCCTAGGTATTGTGGCCCCTATACAGTTATCGTGTCTAGGTAAAAGTGCCTATAAACTCCAACTCCCAACCCATATCAAAGTTCACAATGTATTTCATGTAAGTTTGTTAAAAGCTTATGTACCCAGTCTCGATCATATTCTTGATGATGAACAAGTTGTAATCCCTACTCACGGAGTCCTTGAATTACAGCCCAGTAGTATCATAGATTCTAGGGAAAGGCAACTCCGAAATAGAACTCTTGTAGAACATCTAGTACACTGGAAAGATTACCCTGAAGAGGATGCAACTTGGGAAGATGAAGCTACACTCTTAAAGGATTATCCCCAGTTCATGAGACGAGATGAGGCATCTCGATTTCTTTAAGGGGGGAAGGATGTAACATACCCATCTTCACTAATAAAGAAATGTCCATGTAATAGAGTTTTTATGGTATAAAAATCAATTATTTTATTAAATGAGTCATTTTTACTTATAATCTTCAAATTTTGAGCCCAAATTTAGAATCTGCGTGCGATTTTACGCTAATATAGGATTTTACAGCATCCAAAACGGACATCGGATCAAGCTTATACGCAAATTTCAGTCATTTTTAGTTAAAAAGCGACGACCTTTAAACCTTAATAAATGCACGACCGGGCGTCTGATTGACAAACGGTCTGAACCCCAACGACCAGGAGAACCTCCCGGATAAAAAAAATTTCGCTCCCCAGGGCGGTCCAGCACGCGAATCGAGGCCGACGTCCCAAATTTACGGACCCCACCCCAAAATTTAGACCGTACACACTTACCAGGGTGCCTGTACGATGGCTGCACAGGAACCAAAGGACGGCTGCCCACTGTGTGGTCCACACGTACCCCTACGTGGACACCCATGCTGCCCTAGACCAGATAAGGTACTTGCGTACCACTCCTTTTCCTCTTAACCGACACCGTACCTTTCCCCCTGAGCCTTGTAGGCCACTGATCCACAACCTTTGCTAGTACACCGTCCTTTCATCCTTGCTTTGCGCAGCACCCATACCTGCACCCCACAGTTATATAAACCCCCGGGGTGCTCTATGAGCAGCAACACGCATTTTTGCATAGCGTATGCTCTACTGTGCCGCCGTCCGTACCGCCGTCTGTCCCTATGCAGCGCACTTGCTATAGTACAGCCGCCCCTTGCAGCCACCCACTTTTTAGATAAGGCAATTTTCCTCCATCCCCCTCTTGCTAGGAGGTAGTGTCCTTAACTCTTCTCCCTCCCCCCCGTGTGAAGAGACTTACAGCAGCCCTCAGCCCTTCTCCCCTTTTGCAAAATGTTTTTGCGTTAAGGACATCTCACAATCCCCCCCATTTGCGTGGACTTTAGTAAGGGGTTTTAGCCTTAAGAGAGGGTTTGTGCGCTGTGGTCTTTTGCTCATACGGTGAGCAAATGATCTCAGAATTGAGATCCGACTGAAGCATTTCGACCGCAACATCGATCACTACAAGATGGCCCCTTCTCGTTTATTTTGTTATATTAGTGTTAATAAATGTGTATCTTTTCCTTTTAAAATAATGACATAAAATTATATGAAGTTACGAATTGTGTGATGCTGTATTCATCAATAAATTGCATTGAAATTGTTATCTTTAAAGAGTGCAAGTTTTTCTTGGCTTCGACGCTAACTCCGTTCCGTGCTTGTGTAGCCGGGCAGCGTGGTTAGCAAAAGCCCAGGAATGGCCCAAGGTATCCCTCATACCATTCGGAGAATAAGGTTCGCCGATTGAGGCGAGAGATTATGATGCTGCCTAGTTCTGATGGCCTAGGCTAGCGCGGTGAATAAGCCCACCCTAGTGTCTCTGAGGGACGGATGGAGCCTGAGAGGGCGACAGGCCGGCTTGAGTCCTCCCACCAGTGTCGACGATGAGGTGTATGGTCCCGTAGGGTTTTGCCCAGCATGTAGAGGCTGGAAGGCCGAATTCTAGATCATCGGCGGTATAAAGGAAAGGAATAAGAGAGCCGGTTTGGCTTGTATGAAATTGATTCATGTATAAACTTTTTTTTTATAAATCTTATCTTGGCATTATTGTATTATGTAAAAAGGCTATTTTAACAAACCTTGTGAAAAGGGCCTTAATTAAGGAACATGTTTATTTATGTCAAACAATGTGGTAGGATTAATTAGAAAATAAATTGACGCGTGAGTAGAGTGGAAAGTGGGAGGATGGAATGCCTTCATTAGGAAGTGAATGGGGTCTTCTTGGGCCCTTTAATTTGCCCAAGCCTAATCAAGGTGATTAAGGAATAGCCAAATGGGGGTTTGCCATGTGGAGTGAAATGTTGGGTTTGTAAGAGAGGTGTAAGAGTGATCAAAGGGTGCACTTTTTCCCCCAAAAAGGGGGGGAGGCAATTTTACAATTTTCGGACCTCCATAACTTCTACATACAAGCTCCGATTTGAGCGGAGATTATAGATCCATGATCTACACATCAAGAGCTTTCCATAGATATGTTACATGATATGGTTTTGTCCGCTAAATTTTAAATTCCATTTTTCTCCCAAAATTCAAATTCGAATAAAGTAGCCGTTTTGAATCTTCTAATTAGAAAACGTTTCTTCTTAAGAGAAAAGGTTTGACTTCTTAAACTGCCAAATAAAAGGGCCCAAGAAGCCTTCCATTGAGGTCCTAATGGACGGCACCATCCTACAGATAGGTGGACCCGATTAGTCGGGTAGCTTTCCAACAAATTGACGTATGAGTAGAGTGGGAGGATGGAATGCCCCGACGGCACCATCCTACGGACAGGTGGACCCGATTAGTCGGATAGCTTTCCAATAGAATAAGTGAAAGCCCTACGCTAGATAAGTAGGTTCTTGGGCAACTCTATTTTAGAAGACTAGGCTAGCGGCTGTGCCTTGCATGGATGAGGAAAACAGCATTGCCTCTAGAAATCGAGTCTAGTAGTTGTCCAATTCATGATCAATTACCCTATGGGTGATTTGATTTTTAGAAGATCACGCTCCCCCTACGGGATAGGACTAGGTCTTACCTATGAATCGTATCCTTGAATCTCTACATGGTCAAGGTGTCGATGAATAGGAAATTTTTCCCAAGTTGAGACTTAGTGGACTATCTTAAGTGTTTTCCTTATTTTAGAAGGGGGGAACCTTACACCACTCTTGTTGTTGCAAACAAGAGTAGATCCCTCAAACCATCAAGCCAAAGGAAAGCTCACAAAAATTCATGTAAGCTAGAAATCCTACTTTTTCTTTATTCCATTTAATGGTTTTCTAATTTTTGTTTTCTATAAAATAAAAAATGATGCTATGCCTTGTTGGAAAGGCTTTCCCCCTCTCTTCATTCTTGAATTCAGCCCTTCTTTATCATCCTAGATGTGTAATCAAATTGTTTCTCTTTAAAAAGTGGAATTTGATTAGTTTAGAGTGCTTTAAACCATTTGGGATAATTTCTAAGTAACTTCAGAATGGAAAAATTTGAAAAATGGTCAGCAATACAAAGGAGGTTATGGCAAAATTTTCTTAAATTTTGTGAAATAAGTTTTATCATTTATTATTCAAAAAGAGTAATCCCCACCGCTTGTGTATTCTAAAAGTGTTATTTTTATTCTATGCATAGAAAAATGCATATTAGATATTATTTTTTTAATAAAAGTGTTATTTTCATTAGAATTAATTTCTATGCATAGAAAGATGCATATTGGGAATATTTTGATATAAAAGTGTTACTTTCATCAAAATTGATTTTTATGCATAAAAGAAAATTTTTTATTTCAATTTTGATTCTATGCATAGAAAGATGCATTAAGAAATTTATTTTTATTTCAAAAGAGTTATTCTCATCAATTTTGATTCTATGCATAGAAAGATGCATAAAGAAATTTATTTTTATTTCAAAAGTGTTATTCTCATCAATTTTGATTCTATGCATAGAAAGATGCATAAAGAAATTTATTTTTATTTCAAAAGAGTTATTCTCATCAATTTTGATTTTATGCATAGAAAGATGCATAAAAGATTTATTTTTATTTCGAAAGTGTTATTCTCCTTAAAATTGAATTTATGCATAAATAGATGCATAAACGGTTTTTTATAAAAGTGTTATTTCCCACTGAATTGTTCTCGTTCATAAATAGATGCGTAAAGAATCTTTATATCAAAAATAAGACTTCTCTTACATTCTCTAAATAGATGTGATGATATGTGATGCGAATCAGATAGATGGAAATGAATGGATGGATGGATGTGATGAGAATAGAAGTGATGAGAATGAGAGGTATATAGATGTGATGAGATGGGATGCGAATCAGATAAATGGGAAAGAATGGATGGATGGATGTGATGAAAATAGAAGTGATGAGAATGAGAGGTAAATAGATGTGATGATATGTGATGCGGATCAGATAGATGGGAATGAATGGATGGATGGATGCGATGAGAATAGAAGTGACGAGAATGTGAGGTGAATAGATGTGATGAGATGTAATGCGAATCAGATAGATGGGAAAGAATGGATAGATGGATGTGATGAGAATAGAAGTGTTGAGAATGAAAGATAAATAGATGTGATAATATGTGATGCGAATCAGATAAATGTGAGTAAATAGATGAGAAGTGATGTCATGTGAATCAGGATGTAAATGAATGATATAGGATGTGACTGAATGTGATAACATGTGAATCGGGATGTGAATGAACGATAAGGGACGTGAATAAATGTGTTAGCATGTGAATCGGGATGTGAATAAATGAGATGTGATGTGAAATGGTGGATGTGATAAGATGTGATGTAAACTGGATAGATGTTAAGGTATGTGAAGTGATGAGATGTATGGGTAGATGCAAGTAGGTGTGATCTGATGAGGATAAATGAGGAAATAAGTGATGAGATAGAAAAAAATGTGATTAGATGAGAGTGGGAATACTTATGAAATGAATGTGGATTGATGTGGATTGACATGACTGGATGTATGGAAGATGTGGATGGATGTGTGGATAATGTGGATTGATGTGGATGGATGAGTGGATAATGTGGATTGATGTGGATGGATGTATGGATGATATGGATTGATATGTGAGTAATGTGGATTGACATGAATGGATGTATGGATGATGTGGATTGATGTCTCGATAATGTGGATTGATGTATGGATGATGTGGATTGATGTGTGGATTGATGTGTGGATTGATGTGGATGGATGTATGGATGATATGGATTGATGTGTGAGTAATGTGGATTGACGTGAATGGATGTATGGATGATGTGGATTGATGTCTGGATAATGTGGATGGATGTATGGATGATGTGGATTAACGTGTGGATTGATGTGGATGGATGTATGGAAGATGTAGATGGATGTGTGGATAATGTGGATTGATGTGGATGATGTGGATGGATGTATGGATGATGTGGATTGGTGTGGATGGATGTATGGATGATGTGGATTGGTGTGGATGATGTGGATGGATGTATGGATGATGTGGATTGATGTGTGGATGATGCGACTGGATGTGATTTGATGTGGGAATGATGTGATGTGATAGGGATCGATGAAGGAAAAAAAAATTATGTGAAGATGAGAAAAGATGGGGACTAATGTGAAAGGATGTGGAGTGATGAGAAAAGATGGGGACTAATGTGAAAGGATGTGGAGTGATGAGAAAAAATAGAAATATTATTGGAAATGTATTTGTATGTGAAATCTGTTTTTAAATGACTATTTTATGTCAAGAATGCTGGGGAAGCATTTTGATCGTCTTGTGAATGAGGTCGTGGAGACCTATCTGTTAATGTTGCAACTGCTGAGGTAGAGTCAACGGAGGACGTCTCACGTAGCAAGGTTGGTTGACCAGCCTCGGTTTGATTTAAATGGTGAGCTTCCGGTATAGTGGATGAGGGACCAAGGAAGCGGCTTATGAGTGAAGCGCTAGGTGACCTGCGAAGGATCCTAGAGGGTGCTGACCATACGGTGCTCGGACTCTGGGTCGCCAAAGATACCCACACGTACGTCGGGGAAGATATTGGAACAAGGAGTAAGAGTTGTTTTCTAAATTCGGGCATGGATTTGGTTGGTTGACCTTGTGGTCTTCTATCAATCGAATCTCCATTACTCGCATCTGCAACTCAAGGGTCGAACTTGGCTATGATCATAACCCTTCAAAAGGGTCATTCGGTAGAGGATCTGCTATCGGAATCTGGGAAACGGAAGGAGAGGGAGGAGGAGAGAGAAAAAGGGGCTTGAAAACGGTTGCGCTCTTCTAGGGCCAAGATCCACACCTTCTGCTCTTCCAATTTGGTGCTATACTCTGCGATTGCTTGCATCATCTACTGGAACATGTCAAGAAATTAAAGGAAAAAAACACACAACATTTTGAAGTTGCAAGTTTTACGGTTTAATGTTGAGAAAATGTGGGTTTTGGGAGTAGGCCTTGCACACATTCTTTTGTTTCATTAATGTGTGTAGTGATTTAACCTTAAACTTTAGAAGGTGTGGATATCTTAGAACTATCTTGTGGTGTGCAAGGAAATGGCTAGTGTGTGCAATGCATACAACCATGTCAAGTCAAGGAGACCACGTTTTCATGAGAGAGTTGTGAGAAAAAAGGAGATATTTTACCAAAGAGTTGACGATCTTGCCTTACAAAAGGGGTGACTTACGCATGAAGCCATATAAAAGCTGATAAATTTTCCTTTCATGATCCCTTGATGATGAGGGGAAGCTAGAGTAGTGAGTAGCTGTGTACATAGCTGTGGGCTATCGGCAACACGTATAGCCGTGCATATAGCCGCCAACTATCTGCAATTTTTTTAAAGATAGAATAGGTAAGATATGTGGGGACATGTGTCCCCACATATCTCACCCATTCTGTTCTCGTTTTCTTTTTAATCACATAATTTAAACTTTTTTTAAAGACAAACACTTAAAACAACCAAAAAGTTTTAAAACAAAAATGTCATGTTTTTTATTACTTGCACATTATATGCAAAGTTGCCAAATACATAAAGTGTTGATGTCTTGAAAATTAAACAAGACAAAGGCACTAATTAAATTAATTCATTGTGGTGCATACAAAGTTGCAAAATACACAAAGTGTTGATGTCCAAAAATGAAAAACGACAAAGGCTATAATTAAATTAATTCATTGTGGTGCATCTTCATGTTCATGTTCATCTTCATCTTTGCCCGCATGTTTGCCACGTGCACCACCACCTTCATCATCAGTGTCACTTTTAACATCCTTGTCATCCTCATCTAACTGCGTTAAATAGTGATTCAATGCAAACATGTTAGCCACAAGCAAAACAAGATGGGCGATGGTTAAAAATCAAGTTTAGAGACTCATTGAGTTGACCTGCCTAGATGTTGGATATCTATTTCAGTGACCACTCTGTGGATTTTGAGCCACTTCCAAGTTTTTGCTTGGTTGTGGTGCTTGAGGTACCTATTCTCCCCAGACGTTAGGGGGCGACCTATTACCCTTTCCTACATACAACAAATTTCAACATGCATGAGATATGAAAATCACCGATGACGTATGAAGTAAACTTAGTGAAAATGGCAAAGAGAAAACTTACAAATCATGCGAGCTAGCTAGGCTTTCCTCCAGATCCATACTTTGTCATACTATACTTCACTGGTTGACTTGCACACGCTGCCTTTTGTTGACAGTGTTGAGTACCCTCCATCGCTTCCTTCTTCACATTCTTCAAGTCCTTAATGATGTAGTTGGTAGGAACTTTTGTTCCCTCTTCCTTGCACCTCCTTGTGGGGGGGGACCTCCTATTATCAAGGATCTTTATAATGCGATTCCTCACCCAGTCACATTGATTGCCACTACTTGATCGCCGAGACGGCTCCAAGAAGCCGTCGAGCAGACACCACCCATGAGGATTTTGCATGCTAGGGAGATGGCACAGTGGATGGGATAGGAGTGCGCTAACTACTACATCAGGAAAACTTTGGACATATATTTGGGCCCTTTGCTAATGACCTTCATTAGCAACGGACCAACAGGAAGAGAGGAGTGCACATTTGGTCTCCTTTAAAAGTAGGGGGCAACTAGGTTTGTCTCCCTCGTTACTACATTTATGGGATTAAAAAAGTAGGGAGTGGCCTTCATAAACTAGGGAGGTGGAGTGCAAAAATTAGGAGGGTGCCATAAACCAAGGCAGTAGTTTTTAAAAAGTAGAGGGCTCCAACAATTTCAGCCCCATCATTCTCGTGGGTCAGAAAACCCTAAAAATAAGATTTTTCAAAAAAATTCAAAAGTCTATTTTTCTCTCTCAAAACCCAACCCAAACCATATTGTATCAAAAAACTTATTTTTTCACCTTGGATTTCTCTCCCTACACATTATTCTTCTTTGCAACATCATCCTCTTTACCCCAGACCTCAAATTTGCATAGCTCATTCTCTCTCTACTATGCACCTTCTCTCTCTCTCTCTCTCTTTATGTACTATACAACCTTCTCTCCCTCCCTCCCTCCCTCTCCCTCTCTCACTCACTCTCTCTATACACTAAGTAGATCTTCAACTTATCTCTCTACTATGCAACCCTCTCTCTCTCTCTCATTCTCTCTCTCTCTCTCTCTCCCTTCCTTCTCTCTATTGTGCTCAAATTTGCAGCGTTCTCTATCTCTATAACGTGCGCGTGCACTCATTCGAATCTTCTCACACCCACATCTACCTCTGTCTCCCAAACAACCTCTAATATGTATTGTGCAAACTTCTTTCTTTCTCTCCCCCCCTAAAACCTTTCTAGCAAAACACACTATGGAGAGTAGTGCATCTTTGTCGAGGAGAAGGCCAAGGGGAGAGGTTGGGGCTCTGCACATGAACAATACTAGGGATGAGCATGGTGCTTGGATTGAAAAACAATTTTAAAGGGAGATTGGGTGTATTTTCCACTTGGATTGTGTTGATTTCGGTGTCAAGATGTGGTTGAGCACCATTGGAAGGGGTGTCTACTAGGATTCAAGGAAACAAGGCATGATGGATTGGTGGCCCTAGTGCAACATGTGTACTCGGTATCAGAAATTTCTTCGAGCCCACATCATTATAGTCCTCGTTTCCCTTGCAACTATATGCTTTCACTTTGGTATGGTATTCGAACTGTTCTTTTCAACTTTATTTGACTGTTTTCTCATTTCCAGATGTTTTCCCTTCCAATATCATTAAGGAGCATTCCATATAAAGAGCCTAACAACAGGAACATTCTATGCCGCGTACACGCACACATTGGGGATGGTGTATTCTTTGACAGAGCCCCTTCTGACCTTGCTAGATGAAAGAGTTTCTTCTACACCCACAAATATGTAGTCGCGACACAGGTCAACAGGTTTGGTAAGCTTAAAGAGGTCCCCTCTCCTTCCCTCTCTAGTGTTGAATGCCCAATGCCTAATGTTTGGACTATCGTTGCTCTTAAAGCAAAGATGGCCAATGTTATACATTCTTCTTTGAAATACACAAAGGCCTCAAGATCAGTTGGTCTTAGCTACGCATGCCCTGTGCATGTGTTTTCCCACATGTTTTGGGCCATTACTTGCACACGAACACCAACAATGTACATGTGCAAGGTGGTAGTGTGCGCTTTTGCCGCACAGGTTGTAGCTGGGGACTTGCCGGACACCGTATGCGAGCCAAGAATGGCTGCAAGCATACAACCAGGGAAGGAAGCTCAAACAGAATGCAAAGGGTGTGTCACTCACGGCTCAACCGCCGCCTTGAAGGATTCCGCGTCGCAGTAGTGAAGAAGGAGCCACCGACGCCGCTCTACCGCCTCTCCGCCGCCGTGCTGCTACACAGTGCTCGATCGCTCTCTCACTCTCTCTCTCACACACGCAGGAGAAGGAAACCAAAGAGATAAGGCAAGAGCACTCTTGTATTCACAACACATGAGAATGAGGATTTTAGGGTTACATATGTCTCTTATAGGTGACTTGGCTGTTCACACTTGGGAGCCCATACATGGCCGCCCGATCCTAACCCTTATCCTACTGATATTCAAGGTGCGCCTCTCATCGGCGATCACCCAATCCCTTCATCCTTAACATATGGTGCCGACAAGCCCGGCCCATGACTCAGAATATTTAAATTAATGACGTAAAACATAGTACGTCTGAATGTCCGTCATAGGTTAACATGCCCCCCTTCCTAATGTAGATTCCGTCCTCGGAAGCTATGGTATGGTAAGCTCGATAGGGTTGTTGTGGTGGACCGTCTGCAAAACAGGGAAGTAGAGTGAAAGTATGCTAGAATTCAAAAGATATAAAGTGTATAAATTCAAGCATGTTAGACCACAATGGATGTTGCTATGAGAACTTAGTTTAAGGGTCACATGAATGAGCTAGTGTAGCAAATTAACAGGAGATTAAAATTATTGAAAGCAAATCAAGAGTAAGCAAGGTGTCAAAGTTTAATCAAGGTTTATAACTGGCTTAAGTCAAGGAAAATAACCAAGCTTAATAAATAAACACATGACCACATTGTGTCTACTCCAAGAACAAGTTAATACCACAAGCCTAGGGAAACAAGAAACATCAGAGTTACAGGAGCTTTTTGCCTCTCTCTTTTTTTTTTTTTTTTTTTTTTGCACGTGACAATTTTTACACACAATGGCAACCTTCCTAAGGCAAAACTAACATCGATCCTGGTACCATGTTTAACACAAGGCATTATCCAGGAATCTATTAGCTCACTTTAGGCAAGGCTACCCCCTACCAACCACCAAGGCATCGGTCTGGAGTAGAATACTCCTCGCCTACCAAGTATCAATAAGGCGATAGGCCAACATTAAAGCACATCATAGACTTGTATTGCCATTTATTGTAGGCTTTTTTTTTAAAATCTATTTCTTTTGATCTTCGCTCCTGAACTATAATTTGTCTTGCATCCTTTCGACAAAGGGGTAATAGCTATGTTCTAGAGGTCAACACACACATGGCCAGGTGTCAAACATTAAGATGGTTTGACCCTAGACCTAAGACAATCGTATTCCAAGGTTAACTAAAGACGTCATGCTGCCTAGGAATATTTCCAATAAAGTTAAGCTCATTAATGATTTACACTAGCATGCAAGCAACTTCAAAAACTAAGTAGTACATTGACAATTTCCATGTGGTCATGCATTATAGTTTATGCAATTAATTGAACAGTAAAAACGAAAGAGAGTGGGTATGGAAGAATTACACCTGTAATTGGAGATCTCCTTGATTTGACGAGACAGCTTGCGATTTGACGTAGATATATTTTAATGAACGTTGCGGCGGTCTCAGGACTTGAAAGCGAACCCACCTCAAACTTTTCAACCTGTACAATCAACTAACAAGCACTATACCTCGAGAGGCACATCAGTGTGAAAATTTCAAGACTTGTTTAAGGAATCTAAACTAGAAAAAACTTGAAAACACTAACCTACCTACCAATCACCACACTACTACTGAGGATACGGTAAGAGGATGTTGTAGAGTCCTGGCTCTAGCCCTAAGGCTAAGCCTCTATCCGCATCATCCAAACAAATAAAGTCAACCTCAGTAGTGCCATGAGTTTCATCCGTCCATTCATCATTGTCAGATATTTCCTTTTCATTTTCCCATCCACATAAACTCATAAAAAATGTAACCATGCGAGGATAGTCATCTTGTGGAAAAGGAAAGCATTGGGCTATCGGGGATATGTCCTCTACGGAGTAGGGGTCAGTCACGGTCAATAGGCGAATTAGCCATTCTAATTCCTCAACATTTTCTTCTCTGGCTAGTACATCTATATGATCCCATTCAGTTTCAATTACAGGATAGCACATGTGGAATATCTGAGAAAGGTACAGATGATACCTCTCACCAAAGGTAGAAGTGGGTGAAGTGTATGATGATCGGGCATCTGCCATATCTGCAAACACAGATATAGCATCAGTAGGTTTATGACAGGTCAATCTAGTTCTTGATTGTATACGGATATTTCTCTTGTTTTTGTGCTCTTGCTCTTTTTACTATTTTTTGTTTTTCTTTTCTTTGTTTTTTTTTTAAAAAATGTATGAAGCTATATATATACATCCCCTTGAATTTGGCAATTACATGGTCAGGGGAGAAGGTTAAGGAGGAAGCATTAGAATGTCGAGCGTGAGTACATGCTCCCCCTTTCCTTGGGTAGATCATATTATTTGCAATGATGTTGTAGCCTCTTGGAACCAATTTGTCCAGCGGGTCATAGGTTGTGATGTGGGCAGATAGCTTTTTATGACCCTTGTGGCCACATCCAATTGCAGAGATGGTAGTGTACGCTCCCATTGACGAATGGAGGAAATGGTTTCCGATGATACTATTACAAGGGGAGACGTAGACTCATCGGTTTTTTGTTGGGTGTTGACAAGAGTAGGTGTAGAGCATGTAGAAACTTCTATATGAGTGTGTGCCTGGCATGAGGAGCTAGAAGCTTCATGTGGCTCCCCCCTTCCTGAGCTAGGTGGTAATGATCGATATCGTTTGGAAATCCAAACTAACTCTGGAAGAAGTGGTGCAGAGCACTCTATTACCTTTCCCTTACCACGGTCTTGAATTGTCATTGGGGTGGCAACAATTGGTTTGCAAGGTTTTACAGGTGATGTAGAGGGATTCAACTTATGTTTAGGGACCCAAATCTGGTCATTCCCCTCGTAGTACCCTTGGGCTACTAATAATTTTTTAGGGATCCATCGCGATGTTACATTGCCCTTTCTCGGGTGGGTAGCTGCTTTTCTTTTACGAGGCTTCTTGGTGGCTGAACGAGAAGATTGAGCAGGGGAAGTAGCTGTTAACGAAGCTTTGGGGACCCATTTGTATGTACTCTTTGGCAAAAGTGTCCGGTAAGTCATCATCAACCCCCGTAGGAGCCTCACCATTAGGTATGCGAGACAAATGATCAGCCATAACATGTTTTTTGCCAGGTCTCACAACAACAGTGAAATCAAACTCAAGAAGAATCAATAGCCATCGTGTGATTCTTCCTGTGGAGCATGGTTTGTTTACCAGATACAACAATGCTTGATGATCAACATAGAAAACAAACTTGGTAGCAAGGAGGTAATAACGAAATTTCCTTACTGCATATATCATTGCCAACCCTTCTCGCTCCGTAGTGGTGTAGTTCATCTCAGCATCGTTCAACTGGCGACTGGCAAAGCTAATGGGGTAGTCTAGCTTGTGTTCTCCAGGTTGAGTTCCCAGTTAGGCATTCTCAAAATTGGAGCACTCGCCAAGGCCTTCTTTAATAGCTCATAGGCACGATCACATTCTTCGGTCCAAATAAACTCGATGAGAAGCTTATACAATGGTCGAGCTATCTCGGCGAAGAATAGAATAAATCTTCGATAATAACCAACGTGGCCCATAAAGCGTTGGACTCCCTTGTAGTTGGTGGGTGGTGGCAGTTCCAAAATGACCTTGATTTTACTCTCGTCCGTGGAAATCCCATTTTTGGACACTATATGCCCTAAGATAACTCCGTGTTTAACCCAGAATTGGCATTTGGAAGGATTCAAGGAGATGCGATATAATCTACACCTTTCAAATATTTTTCGTAAACACATAAAGTGCTCATCCCAAGAGGAATGAACACAAAGATCATCTAAGAAAGCTTCACAAAAGTCCCTTAGATATTCCTTAAAAGCCGTGTTTATCAATCGTTGGAATATTGCAGGTGCATTGGTCAAGCCAAAAGCCATGACGCGAAAGGCAAACACTCCAAACTCCGTGATAAATGCTGTTTTAGCTTGGTCCTCGACTGCAATTGTGATCTGATTGTAACCCGAGTACCCATCTAAAAAGCTATATGCCTCCTTGCCTGCCACTCTTTCAAGCACATGTTCAGAATATGGCAAGGGGTAATGATCCCTTCTGGTGGCTGCATTAACCTTTTTTAGATCAACGCACACTCTGAGTTTCCCATTCTTCTTTGGTACGATGACTATCGGAGAAACCCATTCTGAGTGCTCAATAGGGTATATGAATCCACATTTTACAAGCTTTTCAATTTCCTCTTGTACAATCTTTGCGTACTTAGGATTCATTGGGTAGGGACGTTGCTGGACTGGTTTAGCAGTGCTAATCATTGGAATCGTGTGTTGCACCACCGAGGGTGGAACACCCTTCATATCATGATATGTCCAAGCAAATATGTCCTTGAATTCTTTGAGAAGCTTCGTAAGTGCAGCTTCTTCCGCCTTGGTGAGGTCTTGAGCAATAAAAACTGGTTTAGACTCCTCACCCGGATATGCTAAGTCTATCTCCTTAACTACCGCAGGGCCATCGTAGACACCGCTACTCCCATTGGTAGGCGTTCGTTGGGCTTTTGTGTAGACCACTTTACGTTCCCCTGTGGTAAATGATTTGAAATGCTCGGGTGCGGGGTGTAAGTCTATTGGTTCTTGTTGTGCCAGGCTTTTTTCTTTCAATTTCGCTTCCTTTTGTTGCTGAGCCAACTCTTAGTTTTGCCGCCTTCTTGCAGTACGACTTAGTTTTGGCTTCTCTTCGATTTCAATTGGGCGACGTCATGAGGTTGCGGAATACACCACATGACACTTTGGAGGTATTGTCCCCAATTATCCGCTATCTTCCGATGAGCATCAAATGGCTCCTACATAACTAAGCCATTCTGCAGTGGATCTCTCCTTATTTATTGCAGTTCGTACATTAGCTCGATAGCGTTGGTGCTTATGTCTCGTTTTCTTCTTACCAAGTTTTTGATTTTTGTTTCTATCAGATTCGGACTCACTTGGTCGATCTTCACTTTCGGATGAACTGCAGGAGGCCACTGCCCTAGGCCTTGAGCACCTTGCTTCCACATTTGGGTGAATATTTGATTCATTTTCCCCATCAGGCTCAGGGTCAGTTTATTCTTGAGATTCATACTCAGAGTTGCATTGGTCAGAGTCTTTGCTACTTTTAGTGTCGGTGGAGTTTGCCACGTTCTCGCCATCAGGAGTCAAGTGCATAACACCTATCATGTTTATTGGCACTAACGGTGGCATATCTTGCCCCTCAGGTGTTACCCAACTTGTGCCTCTATTTCCCCATGTGTCTATGGTTGCCGCTAGGTGTACCCAATCCACGTTATCCAACTCAGTCATACCCGGTAGGACATCCATGTAAGGAGAATCTTTCCCATCATCAGTCTCTTTTTTGCATGTATAGCAATACCTTAATGGGGCGGAGTGAATAGTGGTATTCGATCGATTATCAATGATAACCTTGCTTCCTAAAGGATGTGCACGACCATTCTCAAGATCAACTCGAATGACAGAGTCCTGGAATTGTAGGTAGACATGGTTTTTCGACCAGTCATGCACCATTTGTGCTTCCCTCATGAAAGGACGTCCTAAGATCATTTGATATGACATAGGATGCTTGGAGAAATCCATTACAATGAAGGTATGTTTTACCTTGTATCCCAGGACCTTGATCTTAAGGTCCCTTAACATTCCAATAGGTTTAGCTATGGTTCCGTTTGCCATCTTAACCACTATGTTTGTGACTTCGAGGTGAGGTCTTCCCATAGATTCCCAACAGTTTTTAGTCACAATGCTCACTCCAGCACCACCATCAAGGATTCCCTTTAGAGTTAATCTCTTGGTAGTAATGGGGAGGGTTGCATTAGATTCGTCACCTTCAAAGTACTGTCCCAACTTGTTCACAGGTATTTCAACGACCGAGTCTTCATCTAGGTTGGGTTGTAGATCCCAATGTTCCCCTTCATCTTGAAGCGTGTCGGGTCTATCCATATTTGCAAATTGTGGTAACCCCACCTTTAGTTCTCCATTGAGAAATGCTCGAAGAGCTAAGAATAGCTCAGGATCTCCGTATAATTTGGATATGATCGTGGTTCTGATCTCAGAGGACATGAAATCCATTTAGCTTGGACACATTCAATGGTACTTTTCGAGATATCGCTCCTTGACTAGGAACTGGTGAAGATGGAATCACTTCCTCTTCAATGGGGTCAGGCATTCCCTCACTAAACATCCTTTCTAGCAAGAAGGGTGTTTGCCCACTTCCGGATGTTCTATCCTCACTTTCTTCCCGAATGATACTCGGTATAGCTAACGGTTTATGGTTCCGATGAGGCTGAACTTGCGTAGGAAACACTGTGTCTGGAATTTTGATTTTTCTCAGGTTTGGCTCCAGTTCTCTTTGTGTTTCTTCCACCAAACCCCTTAAGTGTTGCACTTGTTCAATCTCCTCAACTGGGTTTGGGTAAGTACCAATCTTTTTCTTGAGGGTTTTTGGCCCACGTGGCTTGTCTTGGGGAGTCTCAGTCAGTTTGGGTGGTCGAGAGGGCATTAACTGACTTGGTTGTGGGGCCGAGGAGGTTTCCTTCTGTTTTCCCTTATTTATGTACTCGCTTGATTCTCCTTCATTGCGCTCCCGAGTGGGTTCCTCCCTTAAGGTAGTGGCTTTGGTCCCCATGGTTTCTATTGAATCAGAATCATCTTCAGGATCATTCATATACACGGGGTCGTCTCCTGTCCCTATGTTAGTCTTTGAACTGGGCTTGGAGCTCGTGGCATTAAGCGATCTCTTTCGCCGTGTTTTCTTTTTCTTTGCCTGAGCGATTGATGCAGTATCCCTCTCTTCAAGAATGTAGTTTTGATTTTGAAGCATTGACCGTGTAACTACATTCGCGGGTACAACGGGTGTGGCTCCTCGTGCTTGGTTGGTGACCTCAACCAAATTCAATGGCGTAATCTTGGGTGCATTAGGATTATGTGGACATTGAGCGATCAAATGATCTATGCCACAACGATTACATGTAAGTACCGGCATTCCCGATGTGCTCCCTTGATTTAGTTGCATTTGAGTAGCGATCTTCTGTAGCCTATTAGGGCACTCCGCTACACGATGCGGTCCACCACACTCATAGCATTGAAGAGGTGGTCTCCTCACCAAGGTATTGAGGTTTTGCCCTCTTGTGGCGAGAGCAGCCGCTTGATATATAGGCTTGACTTGCCCAAAATGATCCTCCATGTAGTACTGGGGAATCATTTCAAACGTATCAATCCCATATGGAACAGTGGGGTCTATCTCCTCTTCATAATCCCCACACGCACTATGTGACTCACAACCCATCTGGTTTATTGGGGTAATCCTTGGATGTGGAGGTTGTGGTCCTAGCACTGGCGGTGGTAACGGCACAGACTGGACTACATTCGGATTCCTTGGAACTATGTGCTGTGATGGTTGCTCGACAGGTTGTGCAGGCATCAGCGCGGGTACTTGAGGTGTGTTTGACCAAGCTAGTGGTGCCTAATTTGCCAACATTCGCTTAAGTACTAGGAAATCCTTAGATTGATGGCCGTACTTACCACATCCCATTGAATTTGACTCTGAATGTGGGACATTCACTCGTGCTATGTGGTCCTAAGCACACCGAACACCATTGTTGCTCTCTTCTTGGGTACATATGGCTATTCTAAGGAGCTCGATTACCCCTAAAGTATTCTTGGAGAGCCTTAGTAAGGTCGGTCACAGACATTTCGGATATCTTGGGCTCCTTGGCAATAGGTTTTACTGTCATTGGCTCGTGCCCAGATACTTGCGAACTAACGGATTTTGTTTCTGAAGACACCTTTTTACCTGCAATCATCAAGTTGTCTTCTAACTGGATTGCATTGGCAGTGACTGCTTCCCACATTGTAAGACCTCTAATGACTAGGCCATTGTAAATGTCCTCGTGGCGCAATCCTCGGATGAATCTATCGAGGAGTTGGTTGTTATTGAAGCATTCATCGGGAGTGCAGCGAGAATTTAGATGCTTCAATCGACTTATAAAGTCTCTCACTGACTCCCCTTCCTCACGTTCAGCTTTTTGGAGTTGAGATGCTACTCCCCAAAGCACACCCTCATGTATGTATTCTTTCAAGAACAATCTCTTGAGAGTGGGGTAGTGAGTGCGCTCTTCAACCCTTAAGGTTCGATACCAATCTCCGGCCTTCCCACTCAAGGTTAAGCCTAAGGCTTTACACTTATGCAGCTCATTGTGCTCTTCCAAGGAATCACACACGTGTTCAAAGACTTCAATGTGCTTCCTAACATCCTCGTTACCACTGAAGTTTTGAGTGAGCTTAGCCACTTGTACTGCCCTGCTTCTAGGTTCTCTCTTAGGCATACCCCGCATGTTTTCTGCAATAGATCGTCCGATCGTCTGAGCAAACGCGGCGAGATCACCTAGGTGAGCAGGCATAGCTGGTGGAGGCACTTCTGGGATAGCCTGGCTGATAGGAGTTGGCGTTGGTCTGAGTATGTTGGCAAATGACGTAGGATATGATATGTGGCTAGGCCTAGCTCCTATTAGATAAGGGTGGTGATAAGGCGGTCGTGGAGCATATGCCATTGGCATACTAAGAGGCGTAGGAGCTACATGAGCATGAGTAGAGATAGGTACATAGGGTCGATAGGCACTGGCACGCACTGTTGTAGGTACTGTTCCACTAGGTAGTGGTGTTGTACTAACTACAGTGGTAACAGGTGCGCTTTCTGTCATGCTCATCATTGGTGTAGGCATTGTGGATTCCTTAATGGAAAGTTGAGCCAAGGTTGGAAAACTAAAGTTACTGCTCGTGGGCTCAACCTGCATTGAGACTCCAGGCGAAACAACATACGAAGGGTCTATGGGACTCACCGAGGGAGTCTCCAATTGTGATAGGGTTGGTTGTTTGGCCTTGCCCGTATCCAAAAACCTCATAGGGCCAGTGGAAACTAAGTTCACTCCCCTATTTTGCCTCTCAATTTGGATAATTCTATGAATAACCTCACATATCATTTGCTGTTGCTCTTCTAGATTAGTGGCGCTAGATGTAGATCGTAGGACTTCTAACCAACCTACATGGTATGTGTAACCTGTGTATAGGTCCGTTAGAGTCTCTGTGTGTAGATCATATTCCCAATTTTCATTGAGAAATATCCCATCTAGACTTGGTGTGCCAAACGGTTCTCTTGAAGTGGACGCAATGTCACTTCTTATGGATTGGCTTCTAGGGACCTCTACTTTAGGAAAAGCATCGGAATGTGGTAGCTCAGTAGGGCCCTCATTAAACGAAGTGGGTAGAATATCCACATGGACACTCTTTGGGAGGGTAGGGTCTACATAAGATGTGAATGGCGAATCCACTACCCCTCCTTCTTCATTTACTTTGCTTGTCGCATGTTCAGAGCGTGTAGCTCTACTAAAGGTCTCTATTAAACGACTAAACATGCTAGATCCGGGTTGTGGGGCCCACACTGGCATGTTTTGGCTTGTCTCCTTAGGGTTCTTGGTAGGGTGTCCTTCCATGGCTTCTGAGTCAGAAGACGAGTCACTATCCACTATTCGTGGATCTTGGGTTGCACTCCCTTGGGTTCCAGCCGAAGGCCAAGATGCTAGCGTGGAGGGATGGTGTGAGCCTGCGTAGACTAAAACGCTTTCTAGTGGCTCAGACTCTAGCACCCGACCAGAACATAGATGCATGTGACGTGGGTACCCTACGTGTGTTGGTAACTACCCTTGAAGCCCACACAAGTGGTTTCTTGGGTATTTCGCACCCCGTTTTTACTTGTTTTTAGATTGTTTTTAGAGTGTTTTTAACTCGTTTTTGATCCCCTTACTTACGGTCAAACTTGGACTAGGGCGTGTGATAGCTCGAAATGAGCGTATCGTTCAAAGGGTCGTAGTGTGCTTTACAGCACCGTGTTCGCCTATCTAGAGCTCCTGTAGTCCTCAAAACAGTCCGTTTCCTTTGGGGGGAAGGGACGAAAGCCTATTTGCTTGTGGAGAAAAGGGTGAGGGCTTTATCCCACATGCTCACTTTACTCCTTGGGGAGTGGGCTACATATAGGGCACGACTTCCCATAAGCTCTCACTTGAAAGAAAGCTATGGAGGCTCACTCTCCTATATATATATATCAAAAGATCGAGACCGAGGCCGGGGCCGTGGGTCGTGGGTCAATTGGGGTTCTTTCTTTTCAAAATTTTTTTCTCCAATTAGGAAATCTTTCCTCTCCACACGTTTGGTTCTTTCTTTAAAAATAAAATTTAATTTTTTATTTTTTATTTTTTATATTTTTTTAATTTTTAATTTTTGTTTTTTTAAAGATAATTTTTCTAGGGTTTCTTTAGGGTTCAGCCTTGGCCACGGCGCAGTTCGCACACAGCACAGATCTGGGGATTCAAAAATCCCCCCCGCACGCAAATAACCAGATAACAGAACGCACGCCCACACGCGGAGCGGAAAAATAACAAAAGAAACAGAAATGCAGAAGACAAATTGCAGGAACAGATTGCAAAACACAGAAACACCTCAACAACAAACACACAGTCGCTTTCCTATAGTGTATATTAAACTTCACGCAGCAGCCGAGCTGCAAACTGGAGCTTGGTGCAGGGCAACTCCCCGGCAGCGGGCGCCAAAAATGTGCGCTTTTGCCGCACAGGTCGTTAGCTGGGGACTTGTCGGACACCGTATGCGAGCCACGAATGGCTGCAAGCATACAACCAGGGAAGGAAGCTCAAACAGAATGCAAAGGGTGTGTCACTCATCGCTCAACCGCCACCTTGAAGGATTCCGCGTCGCAGTAGTGAAGAAGGAGCCGCCGACGCCGCTCTACCGCCTCTCCGCCGCCGTGCCGCTACACAGTGCTCGATCGCTCTCTCACTCTCTCTCTCACACACGCAGGAGAAGGAAACCAAAGAGATAAGGCAAGAGCACTCTTAGGGTTACATATGGCTCTTATAGGTGACTTGGCCGTTCACACTTGGGCGCCCATACATGGCCGGCCGATCCTAACCCTTATCCTACTGATATTCAAGGTGCGCCTCTCATCGGCGATCACCCAATCCCTTCATCCTTAACATATGGTGCCGACAAGCCCGGACCATGACTCAGAATATTAAATTAATGACGTAAAACATAGTACCTCTGAATGTCCGTCTCATAGGTTAATAGGTAGGCTATAAAGAGATTGTCAATTTGCTTGGCCAAGGGTGGGACATTATGGAGGGGGAGCACAAAGGAGATAATTTCAAGTGCAATGTAGTGCATTCCAATGTCTCCCTTTAGATTCTTGCAAGCTCGTACCACTTTGTGTACTCGTTTTTGTTACGAGCGATGGATGAGGAAGAAGGGTGCATGGATACACTTACAAGCTCAAGAGGAGGTTGTAGAGCCTATATATCTCTCTATAAGCCTACGTAATGTGGGGGTAGAGATTGTCCAAGCAAGTAAGCATTGGAGCCTTTTGAATGTCTGTGATCACGTACACATTTTGGGATTTAAGGGAATCAATAATGCTTGCTTCAATGTGCATGATAGGAAGGTAATAACTATTTGACATTTAAACCTCTGTATTTTCTCACCCCTTTCTGAGTCACTTACTATGTTGGGTGTTTGGATAGGTTGGAAGGAGGATGGAAGAAAATACCAAGGTGTCCTCGGATTGGGGGCCAGATGATGTCACCTTGGTTCAAAGAATCTAAGCTATGAGTATCCACTCGAATATTTTTGTAATATCCCTCCACCAGAGTTTTGTATAAACAAATATTTTTTGAGATACTTCGGTATTTAAAATATGTTGTTTGGTTTCTTGAAGAGGTGGTTTCATCTTTAAAAAAATCAACAATTTTGTTTTTTGGTCCAGTGTGACATGGCCACTATCTTTTATAA
Source organism: Cibotium barometz (assembly GCF_041138505.1). NCBI lineage: Eukaryota > Viridiplantae > Streptophyta > Polypodiopsida > Cyatheales > Cibotiaceae > Cibotium > Cibotium barometz. Next base: position 47,743,155 of record NC_141065.1, read on the forward strand.
ACAGTACTTTGAAGGCCTTGTGTGTCATTTTTCATTCATTCTCAATAGCACAAGCCACCTCCACTCTCGAGCTTCAGAGAACATGGCTACCTATGAATGCTTCATGGAATTCCTCCGTGGGAGCGAGTTTCTAGAGGCCACAAACTTGCACGATTGGATCTCCACACTTTGCCTCCATGAAGAATTATTTGTGGATATGTTATCTTACATGGACGCCCACATCAAGCCGCACTCTATCTATTTGGCCACCGATGATAGATTGTGGGTGCCCTCCAATCTCCTAGAGTACATCAACCATAATGAAAGGCCCTTCCAAAAGCGGCTCAGAAGATTTGAAGCAATGGCTATGAAATCTGGACACTTCCTAGAACTTGATAAGAAGCAAGTATGCAAGCTTAACAGAGGTGCCATTGGCCATCGCTTCCTATCATGGCTGGCTTGCTTTGCTTTCTTCCTTTCAGAAGGAAAGGAGGTCGAAATGCCACAACTGCGCCTTGGCAGATTCATCCACATGACAAGGAGGATGAGCCTTAGACTACAATGTACAATGCTATCAATGAAAGCCTGATCATCGCAAAACAATTTCCAAGAGGTGCGCTGGTGCTCGTAGAAAATCTGCACCACTTTTAGGCCAGTGAAAGCGGCATCGCAATTGAAGATGAAGATGACTCTACTTCCCTTTCTGAGATAGAGATTTACTCTCTATGTCCCGGTTGTGGTAGGGGAGGAGCTTTTCATTTTTTTGCATGAAATTAAAAAGTCATGTAGCCTCCGCATGGATGAGTGCTTAAACATGCTTAAGGTGAAGGCTGAGTTCCTATATTCGATGACTCCAACATAGGTAACATGGAGGAGAACCTCCTCCCACTCACAGACTTGGTGGAGGAGATAGTGGTGATTTCTCTAGAGAGGCAACTAGGAATGCAGAGCAGGAAAACATCACCAAGGAGGAGTTCCAAGTGACGCAACAAAGTGTATTCTATGCAATTGTGCCTTGGAGACGAATCCAAGTCCAACATTGACTTGGAAATAAAGGCTAATACAAATGAAGATGATAAGAAAGAGAGGTGCTATAGATGGACATTTTTGCTATGCGAAGTGGGGGAACACCATCTACTACACGTCTATGTCTGGCTCTTGCCCGCTACATCGGATACCTCCCACCCACCAATGACTTTGTGATTATTCATGAAGAATTCACACCGGATGCCAGCTTGCCCCTTTTTGCATTGAAGACCTTCTCAAAGCAACTCTGTGTGGCCCCACTATTGGCCGATCAGTCAGTTTTGTAATCCTAGTAATCATGACCACTTTTGGAAGTGGATATAGAGGCAAGGTGCTTGCCAAATTAGGAATTGCCAAGTCGCCACCTCGAGAAATTGTCTTTGCCATTCTAACTCGTGAGCCCCCCATAGCTAAGAAGTGACAAACCTCACTTGTAAAAAGTATTCCCAAATCCCATATGTAACTTTTTATATCAATACAATGTAGAAAGATACTTTTAAGTACATGTGTTTGATTTGTAATGTGAAAATATTTGCCACTTTACTTTAGTTGGTTTTCAAGTGAAATAAACGTGTTTTCCCATGACGACATGGCCAGAAATAAACATTCAAATTTTAGGGAAAAAACTACAAAAAAAAATTAGAAGGGCCAACGGGTTGCAAAAATGTCCTGCACGAGGCCCCCATACAAAACTTTTTTGCACCCCTCTTGCCATCACAATTTTGATAGCTTTACGCCCTCCACTAGAATGAGAATAACTTCTTTAGCCCCTATTTAATCATATAAAATGGTGTGTATTCAAATTTTAGGGGAAAAACTACCAAAAATTTTAGAAGGGCTAGAGGGGTACAAAAATGGCCTATACGAGACCCCCGTGTACATAGCATTTTTGCACTCCTCTGGCCATCACGGTTTTGATAGCTTTACACCCTCCACTAGAATGAGAATAACTTATTTATCTCGTAATTAATCACAAAAAATGGTAGAAATTTAAAAAATACATTGAATAATATATATTTTCTTTATTTTGCAAAAAGTGGCCAAGGCCACCTTTGGTTTGGTAATTAGTGATCATGCAAAAAGATATTGAGAACCACATGAAGATGTATTGCAATTTACAGCAAAGCCATCACTTTTGATCTCTAATCTACCTTAATTTTACAAAGGAAATAAAAAATTACATGCATTCTAATTTTGAAGGTTTAAAATCAATCATGTCTTGTATTTACATCATCTTCCTTCCCTTGCATTATTCACTTTGGGAAAAGACCATTTAAGGAGACCAACTTCATGATGTATTGGGTTGCCTTTATAGAGCATCTTAATTCCATGATATTTCCATCCTAATGGCAGTTTTGATCTACGTCCCATTTTAAGGGATTTGAGTTTTAATATTCATAAAAACCTTCAAATTTTAGGAAAAAAACTACAAAAAAACTTTGGAGGGCTAGAGGGGTATGAAAATGGCCTGTACAAGCCCCCCTACATAGCATTTTCCCACCCCATTCCCTTCAGAATGATAGTTTATCCTGGATTGATACATCTTACAATTGAAAACCATGTGGGCTAGAAGGGTAAGAAAATGGCCACTTTGGGCCTTTTTCGCACCCTTCTGGCCCTTTATTGAAACATGATGGAAGATATGTTACACGATTAAATGAAATAGACAATCAAATATACAAAAGGAAGATATAATCCACATAAAAAATTCATTAATATCAAAAGTTGAGATACATTGAAAATTGAGATACATCATTTTTCGTTCCCCTTTTCTCTGCGAATATGACGTACCAATTGCATATCCTTTACCATTATGGTGACCCACTTTGCATGGATGGCGCACAAGTTAATGTCCTCAAATAGATTAGTAAGGTATGCTTTAGCGGCTTCCTACTGCAAGGCCTCAAGGGCAACCGAATGCATCCGTGAGAAATGTGCCCTCTGAATGAGAAGCTCTATGAACTTTTGGTGGTGCCGTATCTCCTGGAAAGCCCTGTACCTTGAGCGTATTTTGCGGCGGGTGGGTCCACGAGGAAGACGATCGGCGGGACGTGGTTGTAGGGGGCGAAGCCTATAATAGGTCGACTTCCTTTTGTTTCTTTTTGGGGCCGGTGCTTCTTTCTCCTGCTCCACTTGCTATTGCTCTTGTTCTTGCTTGTGCTGCTCCTCTTAATCCCCTTGCTTCTCTTGATGTTGTGTGTTGATGCATGGCAAGGTCTTTCCCGCTACAGCTGGTGGTTGGGAATCTCCGTTTATGCCCAGATAGGCTCCCCGCCGCCGCAGTTGGTGTCGGTGTCAGTTTTCGTTGCGCTACTATCTTCCGTGCTGTAATCCACCAACTTTACCTATTTACTTGGTCGGGAGATGAGCTGGCTTGCTCTGTCAATTGTTTCTTGAGCTTGTGGTTGTAATGCTCCATATTCTTGTTTGCGTTGTCCTCCCTTAATCGGGCGTGTCGTTATCTTCGCGCTCATATTCTTCACTGTTTACTTTGTCCGTGTGCAAGGTGAAGAGAGTTGAGGGCAAGGATGGGAATGCTCTCGCTCATAAAGAATGGGAAAAATTAGAGGTTGACCTTTATTACAAGAAAATGCCATCATTGCAATAATCCTAAAAAAACCCTAATTTTAAGAGGTCACTCACACGTGCAAACAAATCTATGCATGCTAAATGCATGGGGCATCATTTGAATAAGCGTTCATTGAAGACTATTAATAAAATCGAGGAAATATTTTATTGGTTCCTTCCGGAAGGGTGCAAAATTAGCCTTTCCGACCAAATTACACAATGAATTTTCACACCCTTCTGGACACTTATCATAAAGCATCAAAACACACAAATATGTGGAATACAAAGCATGTCATATTTCAAAATCAACATAAATCTTTGGGATACAATTCAAGTTATCAGAAAAACTATATTTGAAGATATTACAAAGCTTCCTTGCATCAAACCTAGCAAGGGAAGTATATCAATCTAGCAAAATTGGTAATGACGCATGACTTTACGGTCCTCAAAACCAGGGGGGACTCCAAAAACCACAACAGAATTTGCACCATAGATTGCCAGTGCTGCAATGTTCCTAGCAAACCACAACACCCTCATATGCAGTCTACTTGTGGTATGGAATTTGCACCATAGATTGCCAGTGCCGCAATGTTCCTAGCAAACCACAACACCCTCATATGCAGTCTAGGTATGGAGGGGTCATTACGTGGCCTCCCGCTTGTCAGCACATAAAACTGAGCCTTTCAGATGCTACATAAAAAAACAAAAATGGTCGATCTGGGCACTAGCAAGGTTGTGACTTCTAGCTCTTGGGCTGAGACGGCATCCTCATCAGGTTGGATGGGGACCTCGATAGAGAATAAGTACCATGAGAGTTCGGAAGCAGTGATTGTGTCCATGAGGAGTTGAGTGCTTGTGTGCTCTCAAAGTGTTGGTACAAAATGGACAAAAAGAGAGAGGGTGCTCATTTATAGTAGCCAATGTAATCATTACACAAAACCCTAGTTTTTAAAAAATGTTACGCACTAGAAAATGGGTTTTTAAACACGAAAGATAACGTGGTTGCATATTAGGGAAAAAAGAACCATGTACATTCTCAATTATAACACCTGATTACATTTAATAGGTAATATCCCCATAGATCAGACACATCAACTCTAGGCCTCATTCAAGTCTATAGGGACCCATACTTTACCAAGTCTCCTACGTGTAACCCTCCATGCCACATGACATGCAGGTCATGCTGAAAGGATCGTCCGATACACCACCGCAAGGAATTACAAGGTACTCAATCTTCTTTCATCTCCCATATTCGACAAAGCTAAGAATCAATCATCTTCTAGATCCAATGCACATCATAAAAAACTTAGTATCAAATATTTGGGACCACATAATTAGCAAGAGAAATTCTTTAGTGGTTCGGGAGGACTTAAGATTAATTGAACACCTCCCAAACACTTGGCCAATAGTTCAAGAGAATACGAAGGTAATGTTACATAAAGCACCTTCAATCTTGATAAAGAATTAGGAGAAGAGAGTGAAGGCTCAAATTTCTTCCTTTTTTACCCCTACGGGTGTCATGCATTCTTTAAAGGGGGCATTCACAAAAACAAAGAAGAAAAGATGTAAGATGTCTAGCATCTTTCCCCTGTAATCTAATCCCTCTTTAGAAATATAAAAGATCTTGTTTCTATCTATTTTGATCTAGAGAGAGAAAATATTCAAGAGAGAGAAAATATGTTTGGATGGAAAAATATCTCTTCTTATTAAAATAAGCTCCCGCGAAACAGAAGTTCAAAAATATTTTTAGAAGGTGCATTAGAAATGAAGTGTAATCTGTTCAAGAGGCCTTATCCTAGGGGTCCAGATTTTCGAAAAATTTCAAATTAAGATTTTGAAGGGCCAATCAAATTCATCCAAATGTATGAAGAAGATAAATAGAAGAAATAAACGAGTAAATACTCATATAAGATGAAGAGTGGACTAAGGACCAAAGGAAAAGCTAAAAAAATGGATTTTTGACACCACACAATGGGGATTCCCCCCTCATGAATGAGGCGCCTACTTCACATGTGGGGTGGAGTTTTAAATCTTCAAAAATTGAGATATTTCATCTCTCCTGTCTTCTACTTCAAGTCTAGTTCCAAAAGTTAAGCTAAACTGACCTAAAAATGGTCAAAAATTGACCAAAGTGATTTGGAAAATTCTAGAATCAGCTTGCTTAGTTAGGAGCTCACTTTCTCCTACAAATAGAAGCCTCCCCCTTTGTTGAAAAATAATAGTGTTTATGCACTGTCACTCTACTCCTCCCAAGAGCCAAGAACTGTGAATTTCTTAATAATTCACTAGTTTTTGACCTTTCCCTCTTCCAAAGATTTCGTGGCCACTCTTGTTATAAACAAGAGTAGAACCCTCAAACCATCAAGCCAAAGGAAAGCTTCCAGAATTTATGTAAGCTAGACATTTTATATTTTTCTTTATTCTTTGTATGCTTTTCTAATTTTTGTGTTGTTTGAAATGATAAATGGACGCTATGCCTTGGTCGAAAGGCTTTTCCCCTCTCTCATTCTTAAAATCAGCAGCCCTTCTTTATCCTAGTTAAGTGATAATAGTTGGAATTAAACTTTTTATATTGTTTTCTCTTTTATAATAAGTGAATTTTGATTAGTCTAGATTACTTTAAACCAATTAGAGTTAATTTTTAAGGAAAATTAAGTAGGAAAATTTGAAAAATGGTTAGCCATACAAAGGAGGTTATGGCAAAATTTTTTAAAAATTTAGAAATAAGTATTATCTCTTATTATTCTAAAAGAGTAATCCCTATCGTTTCTATATTCTAAAAGTGTCATTTTCATGCATAGAAGATGCATATTGATTATTATTTTTGTGCATAGAGGAAATTTTTATTATTATTAAGAAAGTGTTACTTTCATCAAAATGGATTTTTATGCATAAAAGAATAATTTTTTATTATGAAAGTGTTACTTTCATCAAAATAGATTTTTATGCATAAAAGAATAATTTTTTTATTATGAAAGTGTTACTTTCTTCAAAATGGATTTTTATGCATAAAAGAATAATTTTTATTATTATGAAAGTGTTACTTTCATCAAAATGGATTTTCATGCATAAAAGATTTTTTTTTAAAATGAAAGTGTTACTTTCATCAAAATGGACTTTTATGCATAAAAGAATATTTTTTTATTATGAAAGTGTTACTTTCATCAAAATGGATTTTTGATGAAAGTGTTACTTTCATCAAAATGGATTTTTATGCATAAAAGAATAATTTTTTTATTATGAAAGTGTTACTTTCATCAAAATGGATTTTTATGCATAAAAGAATAATTTTCTTATTATGAAAGTGTTACTTTCATCAAAATGGATTTTTATGCATAAAAGAATAATTTTTTTATTATGAAAGTGTTACTTTCATCAAAATGGATTTTCATGCATAAAAGAATAAATTTTTTATTGTAAAAGTGTTACTTTATTGATTTTTATGCATAAAAGTATGCATGAAAGAATATTTTTTATTATAAAAGTTTACTTTTATCATTATTGATTTTTATGCATAAAATAATAAATAAAAGATTTTTTTTTTATAAAAGTGTTACTTTCATCATTATTGATTTTTATGCATAAAAGTATGCATGAAAGAATATTTTTTTATAATAAAAGTGTTACTTTTATCATTATTGATTTTTATGCATAAAAGAATTTTTTTAATTATAAAAGTGTTACTTTCATCGTTATTGATTTTTATGCATAAAATAATGCATAAAAGAAATTTTTTTGATTATAAAAGTGTTACTTTCACTAATATCGATTTTTATGCATAAAAGGATGCATAAAAGAATTTTATTTTTATATCAAAATAACAATTCTCTTTTATCCTATGTCTAATTCCCATGAATATTGGTAAATGATTAAGTAAATACTCTGTGAAAGAAAATCCTACCGTTTCATATTCTCTATCTCTAAGATGACAATGAGAAAATTTAGTGAAGCTATCGAAACCAGAATTTTAGATAGATGATTCCTCATAGAAATTTGTGATTAGTTTTAAATTCAGTAAAGTAGTAATTGAAATATTTCCCTTTGATAAAGATAGTTCAAGAAGAACCTTTCCAGACTCACAACCTGAATCAGACTATAACCAAGACATAACTCCTTCGTCAGTTTCAAGAAATGACGATGTGACCAGTTCCATAATCTACACTCAAATCACCCACCGAATCTGAAACTAAGTTGAGACCTTTGATTTTGATTGGGAATCCAGATTGTGATCTAGAAGTCTTGGGATACGGAATTAAGATATACTCATTGTATTCAAAAGAAAATCAAAACTAAAAACTTGCATAGAAACCCTGTTTTTTTAAAAGACTATCTTACGCCAGAATGCTGGAGGAAGCATTTGGTATATATGTTTTCTAAAGGGAAGTTCGGTTGCAACAGCTAGCGGGGAGTGTTCAAAGGACAGCTCACACGGCAAAGCCTGCCCAGGTCTTGACCAGCCTCGGTATGGTTAAAATGGTGTGCTTCCACCAGTACGATGGACGAGGGTGGACGAAGCTGTCCCTGAGTGAAGTGCCAGGACACCTAAGGAGGATCCTGGAGGGTTCTGACCAGGCGATGCACGGGCTCGCGGTGCCGAGGACACCCATGCATATGTCGAGGAAGATATTGTATGATGGACCAATGTTTATTGTAATCTATTAGTGGATCTCGTTGTTGACCCACTGGTCTCAACGGCGGAGAGTCCAGAGTGATATTGTTTTGTGAGAAACAAAGACTCAATGGAAATTTTGAGTTATGACATGTGTAACCGATGGATTGTTTTATAAGTTAAAGTTTAAAGAGGAGTGTGTGCGTATCTGTATTCTAAAGCAAATACTAAGAAAGGAATTCAATTATGGATGGGTGAGTACATTACAGTTTTAAAACAATAAAATTGATTAATAGGAATACGCTTAGAACTCAAGTAGTTAATTAGAATCTTGAAGACTTCTCTAAAGAATAAATCAATGGTTGTGCCTGATTCAATCTAGAAAAAAGCGTTGATTCCTTCAAGTTAAGTCTATAATAGTTTCCCTTCTATCTGGTTTATTCAGATGAAGGTTAGTTAAGTATCTTGACCTCATTAGAAAAATCCGTTAAGAAAATAAAAATGGTGGAATCGTCCTCGCTTTTCGGGCATGGAAAATTTTCTCGGTTTTGGTTTTTGGAAGGACCACCACCTTAGTCTCATGCCCGGACATTCGAGGGCGAGGCCTCGAGTGAGAAACCCTGCCTCGCGCAAGAGGAAGGTACTTCCGCTGCTACCATCCGGGAATCCGGTGCGCAGAGGGGGCAGTGGGATCTCACAGTTGGTATCAGAGCCAGGTTGTAAATTTACGTAATAGCAACAAAAATTGCTTAAAACTTTTTTTAAAGTAAGTCTGGGAAATAATGTTTTCACTTGTTGATATTATGTTGAATAAACTTCAAAACAAAAAAATTTGAAAACTTATAAATTGAATTGGAAATTATAGATGGAAGTTCCATACTTATCCGGTATTCTCGACCTCACCTAGTCACAAGACACGATTGTGTTCATCTTTGAGCATCTCATCTCTTCCGCTTCGACTCGAACAAGCCGAGAAAGACTCGCAAGCCATTTCGAGGATTTATATTTTCCTAACCCAGCAGAGAGACGACAACATAAGTGGTTTGCAAGGCAGTATGTCCACGCCTCTTGTCACCGGCGTGCAATGTTAAGGCAGAACCTCTCATTGGCAATGATTCTGTTAAAGCTGAAAATGGTACATGGTGTCATTCTATATCATTCAACAGCTCAAAATTTCACACTTTCATGCCAAGTCTACGGACTCCTTAGTTGCTTTATTCCTAAGGAGAAGATAATAGCTCCCTTGTCAGTAAGTGAACGTTTTAATCAAGGCATGGCTATGGCCTAGTACCATCGTCTTGTGCGTCTCCCGAGGAGATTTTGATTTCTGGAGCCGGGCTGCTCTATGTACATATTGCAACTTTTATATAAATAAAGAAATGTTTTCTGGAGAAAAATTCCCTATTGTAGAAGTGATTGTTTATGGACAATCTGATAAAGAAAAAATTGTTATCGGACATATGTCATAGATCTCCAATAAGATCATTCTCTTGTTTAAGAAATTGTTCTACTCAAATTATCACCACCTCTAGATGAAGAGCAACTCATGGCCAGGTTCATTTGAGGAATGAACGAACCCTTGGATACACTGGTCAAAAATGCCAAGCCAGTGTCCATGGCAGAAGTTGTCAGAATGGCGGACTTTGCCAAAGCCTTCATCGTAAAAGTCCTGCTGCCAAAGCCAGCTCCCTCATCCTTCAAGAGATTTCAGACACCGGGAAGTTCTTCCAACTTTCCGCCTCCAAAGAGACACCAAGGTTCTAACCAGAATGTGGAGATGGGAAGCTTCAGAAATGAAGGAAGATCTTCCCCCGCCGAAGTACATTCTTCGGAACTCCGGCTCTCTCCAGAATGCAAAGGGAAGACCTTCGAAGCAAGAATAGATGCTTCAGATGTCAAGGACTTGGGCACCACCTCAAGGATTTCCCCTCTCCTTTTGTGGGCCAAGGAAACCAGGGTCCCAGAGCCCCAAGAGACAGACTCCTTCTTATCAGTCTAATCAGGGTCCCCCATGCCAGAATCAAGGAAATCTGAGGAGAACTCCAGCTCAGCCGTCTGCCTCTGTCCAGAGTAGTCTCAAAACTTTTTCCCAAAACTGGGGCAACCAAAGAGAAAGAGTTCTGCCTCAGACTGCAGCAGCCATAGCAGTCACCATTACAGAAGTAGTGGAAGAGGAAAGAGGACAGATTTATGTTGCAATTGAAAACCAAGGGCCAAATCGTCAATTCTCCGTCATCATTAATACTCCAGCTGAGTATCAGGGTAAGCCTTTTAAGCTTCTGATTGATTCAGGCAGTACTCATTCTTTCATTTCCCCTAGATGCTTGCGTAAGCTAGTCTTAGATCAGAAATCAGGGAAACCTATGCAAGTTGAATTGGCAAGTGGGAAGATTCTTTTCACTCACCTTGAAACAGATCATATTTAGTTTAATCTAGATGGGGATTTAACTGACTGTCAGTTCAGAGTTATACCTTTGGGAGTTTTTGATGGGATCCTTGGAATGGATTGGCTCCACAAAAATCAAGCTGACATTCACTGTCATAATGGAACCGTTTCCTTCCGTGACCTTCACACGGAAACAAAGTTCAAGGAAACGGAATTTCAGGATCCCCAAGTCAGGAAAGGCTTCTAAGTTACTAAAAGGACTTAGAAAGAAGCAGCACATTTATCTTGTCAAAATGAATTTAGTAGACTCAAAGTGAAAAGCTAAAGAACCTGAATGGTTAAGTGATTATGATGATTTATTCCCAGTAGAGCTAACAGAGATGCCTCCAATTCGAGAAGTAGATCATGTGTGATATAATTGACCCCCGTAGCCCTGCGCACGTACAAAATGCCAGTTCTTGAAGCCATCAAACTCAAGGAACAACTTAGACAACTGTTGGAACAAGGGTTTGTAAGACCCAGTGTTTCACCTTAGGGTGCACCAGTTCTCTTTCAGAAAAAGAAAGATGGAACGCTAAGACTCTGCGTGGACTACAGAGGTCTAAATAAGCTGACAGTTAAGAATAAGTATCCTATCCCCAGAATTGATGAGCTTCTAGACAGGCTAAGTGGAGCCCATATCTTCACAAAGATAGATCTGAAATTAGGGTATTATCAGATCAGGATTAATGAGCGAGATATCCCGAAGACAGCCATCAATACTCGGTATGGGCATTATGAATTCATTGTCATGCCGTTTGGATTGACAAATGACCTAGCTACATTCAATCGCTTAATGCAGGACATTCTGAGAGAATACTTGGATGATTTTGTTCTTGTTTTCTTTGATGATATTCTGATTTACTCAAAGAATGCAGCTGACCATGAAACTCATGTCAGAAAAGTTCTTGAGATTCTAAGGAAGCACCAACTCTTTGCCAAAAAGAGCAAATGCACTTTCTCTGCCGACCATGTTGAATACTTGGGCTTTCTGGTATCAAAAGATGGAATTTCTCCAGATTCCACAAAAGTCCAAGCAGTCATAGATTGGCCTGAACCAAAGACAATGAAAGAAGTTAGAGGATTCTTGGGATTGACTGGTTGGTATAGAATTTTTATACTAAAGTATGCTCTCATAACTTCCCCCCTGACTAATCTTCTCACGAAGAATATTCCGTTTCAATGGTCTGCAAGGTGCTAGAGTGCTTTTGATAACCTGAAGACCGCCTTGGTAACCAATCCCATCTTGAAGCTCCCAATTTTCTCTCTACCTTTTGAGGTAGAGAGAAAATTTTCTCTCTACCTTTTGAGGTAGTAACGGATGCCAGTGGTTTTGCCCTGGGAGGTGCACTCATGCAGGAAGGTCATGCAATGGCCTATGAATCCTGAAAACTCAGAACGCATGAGAGGAATTATGCTGTCCATGACTTGAAACTACTTTCAGTAGTATATGCCTTGAAGTTGTGGAGACATTACCTACTGAGTGAAAGATTCACTTTGATGACAGATCATCAGAGCTTAAAGTGGATCTTCACTCAGAAGGATCTCAACATGTGCCAAAGAAGGTGGATGCAGACTCTGCAGGAATTTGATTTTGAAATCAAAGGTCAATCAACCGGATCCATGCCCGAATTTAGAAAACAACTCTTACTCCTTGGTCCAATATCTTCCCTGACGTACATGTGGGTATCTTTGATGACCGAGAGCCCGAGCATCGTATGGTCAGCACCCTCGACGATCCTTCGCAAGTCACCTAGCGCTTCACTCATAGGCCGCTTCCTTGATCCCTCATCCACTGTACCGGAAGCTCACCATTTAAATCAAACCGAGGCTGGTCAAGACCTCGGCCAACCTTGCTACGTGAGATGTCCTCCATTGACTCTCCGTCAGCAGTTGCAACTTTAACAGATAGGTCTCGACGACCTCATTCACAAGAGGGTCAAAATGCTTCCCCAGCATTCTTGACATAAAACACTCATTTAAAAACAGATTTCACATACAAATACAGTTCTAACAATATTTCGATCTTTCCTCATCACTCCACATCCTTTCACATTAAACCCCATCTTTTCTCATCTTCCCATATTTTTTTTTTCTTCATCAATCCCTATCACATCACATCATTCCCACATCAAATCACATCCCAATCAAATCATCCACACATCAATTCACATCATCCATACATCCATCCACATCATCCACATCAATCCACATCATCATCCACATCAATCCACATTATCCACACATCCATCCACATCTTCCATACATCCATCCACATCAATCCACATTATCCACACATCAATGCACATCATCCATACATCCATCCACATCATCCACATCAATCCACATTATCCACACATCCATCCACATCTTCCATACATCCATCCACATTATCCACACATCAACCCACATCATCCATACATCCATTCACGTCAATCCACATTACCCACACATCAATCCACATCATCCATACATCCATCCACATCAATCCACATTACCTACTTATCCATCCACACTACCCACACATCAATCCACATTACCCACACATCAATCCACCTTCATTTCATAAGTATTCCCATTCTCATCTAATCACATCTTTTTCTATGTCATCACTTATTTCCTCATTTATCCTCATCAGATCTCATCCACTTGCATCTACCCATACATCTCATCACTTCACATACATTAACATCTATCCAGTTTACATTGCATCTTATCACATCCATTTCACATCACGTCTCATTCATTCACATCCCGATTCACATGTTAACACATTCATTCACATCCCTTATCGTTCATTCACATCCCGATTCACATGCTATCACATTCATTCACATCCTATATCATTCATTCACATTCCGATTCACATGCTAACACATTCATTCACATCCTATATCATTCATTCACATCCCGATTCACATGCTAACACATTTATTCACATCCTATATCATTCATTTACATCTTGATTCACATGACTAGACCCAAATTTGCAAGTAGATTTCTCAACCAAGCTACCTCACATGTGCTGCCATAGCAGCACCTCTGTACTCGGCCTCTGTGTACTGGTGGATAGAGCAACCGTAGGCTCCTTCTTGCTGCTCCAGGTCACAGCAGCACTCCCCAAAGAAAACATCAAGCCACTAGTAAATCTTCTATGTGAGATACTACCAGCCCAATCAGCATGCCCAATCAGCATGTGTGTATCCATGTACACATATCTCTGTCGTCCCAGTTTCATAAAATATTCCACAATGCAAAGTAGACCTCACATACCTCAGTATGTGTCTCAATGCATCCAAATAGGTACATGCATAAACTGACTCACCAACCCAACAGCATAGCTCAAATCTAGCCTGGTGATCGTCATGTAGATCAAGCTTCCTACTATGCACCTATACATAGTAGGATCCTCCAAAATCTCTCCTAAATCTGCACTCAACTTGCAATTCTGATCCAATGGCACTGAGATAGGCTTACAGCCTGTCATACCACACTTGGACAACATGTCTAAGCCATACTGTCTTTGCAGTAATCCAATATCATGTGGTGACCTAATCACCTCAATGCCTAAGAAATATCTGAGCTCCCCCATATCCTTCATCTCAAACTTCTTTCTAAGCAAGATCTTTACATAAAAGATCTCTGCATCATGGTCCCCTGTAATGATCAAGTCATCTACATAGATGACAACAATCGCAACCCCTCTATCACTGTGTCTCACATACAGTGAGAAATCTGCATTGGCTACATGAAAGCCAATAGTGACAAGATATTCAAAAATCTTGTCAGACCATGCTCTTGGTGCTTGTTTTAAGCCATACAAGGCTTTCTTCAACCTGCAAACATGCTCGGGGGGGTGACTCACATCCTCATAACCAGGTGGCTGCAACATATACACCTCTTCCTGCAAATCCCCATGTAAGAATGCATTCTTTACATCCATCTGGTGTAAAGACCATTGCTTTGACGCAACCACTGCTATCATAACTCTCACTGTTGCCATCTTGGCAACTCGGCTGAAAGTTTCCTCATAATCAATGCCATATGTCTACGCATATCCTTTGGCTACCAATCTAGCCTTGTACATGCTTATGCTTCCATCACTGTTATGTTTTACTTTGTACACCCACTTACATCCAATGGCTTTCTTGCCTTCAGGCAATTGCACTAAATCCCAAGTCTCATTTCCATATAGTGCATCCATCTCCTCATCCATAGCTTTCTCCTAACACACATTTCCAATAGCCTCATCAATGCATGTGGGCTCTACAGCCTGAACAACTTTTGCCATGTATGCATAGTGATGTGCCACATAACCATCATAGGTAAACCTCTGCACAGGATTCTTCACTCTCCCAGATCTTTGTAGCTTTGCATTATTCAAGGCTTCCATAGTCTTCTTTACACCAGGTGCTCTCATAGCTGGTATCCCAAGATCCTCATCAAGGCTCATCTTTGAGCCACTAGACTCTCCCCATCAACATGAGAATGCCCTACAGAAATGTCAGGCATACTAAGGGGCTCAACCACTTTCTCTTTGCCTTTATGTGATGTACTAATCACATTTGCAAGACTGGTATTACGACGCAGCTTGCCACTCTGGAGAGACGGAAAACTCTCTCTCTTGTAGCAAGAGGAGTACAATCCACACTAAGCTCAATCCAATGGGATTTGCATCCCTTTCGGAGCTAGGGATTCGACCCGTACCGGTGCACAAGAGCTTATCCACAAATGGAGAGAATGCTCATGGCTACCATCACTTGACACTAGACTAAGCATACACACAAGCTCAACTTGTCCTCATTCCTACACACCCATTCATTCACAAATACAAGCAAGAGGAATACAATCACTATGCACTCAAGCAAAGAGAAAGACCTCACTCCACTCCTATCTTCCTACAAGCATGCATACATTCAAGCATCAAGCTTCCATGAAAGCTTCAAATCAATCCATGTACTCAAAAATGAAATACTAAAAGCATGCATAAGAGTAAAATGATTAGAGAAGAGGATGAGAAAGACTCATGACATTGCTAATGATTCAATGAAGAGATTTATCTCATACAAAGATGTAGATGGGGTGAGAGAAGAGTCTTCACCTATATGGAGAAGAGGGAGAGTAGGTCTCTCAAAGGAGCTCTTACATGAACTAAGCCCAAAAGTGTCTAAGCTCTCAAATGAGCCACCTTTTATACAAAAATTCTAGGACTCCCATAAGTCCCCATGTGGGATTATTATCAAACCCTCTCCCACATTCATCTACAAAGTGGAACTCTTTTCAAGAGCCCTAAGTATCATTTTTGTTGCATCCTGGTATTGATCTTCATTTGCAAGCAACACACTCCATGGTCTATCAATTGAGCCACTGGATGAGGACTCTCCTGGTCCACTCAACGACTGTGATTGCTGACTTGCATTCTATGGAACCACATTTTCACTCACATCAGCCCCAACAGCTTCTTTTTTAGCAGCATACTAGCTGCTCATCTCATAAAAAACAACATCCCTGCTTACCCTCAACTCACGTGTAGCACGGTTAATACACTTGTATCCCTTTTGCTCAAGGGAATACCCAATAAACACACATTTTTTAGCTTTTGGATCCAGCTTAGGTCTTAGCTCATATGGCACATGCACATATGCAATGCATCCACCAAGGGTGAAAGCAAGGGTTGGTGGTATAAAAAAAAGGGCCAATTTTTTCCCACCTTTTGGTACTTTGGGGGGGGAATTTGAGGGTAAAAGGTTTGTATTTAGGAACTATTTTAAGATCTTTGAGAATATTTTGTGCAGTACCACCCCGTGAGAGTAGTGGTGTCATGAGTGGTGGTAGTGGTTTCAATTTTTTATTGTTTTTGCTCATTTGTGTTTGAACTAAGCGAGCGTCGTCTGGTCGCCTTCCTCTGACCATCTCTCTCTCTCTCTCTCTCTCTCTCTCTCTCTCTCTCTCTCTCTCTCTCTCTCCCCCCCCCGCATTCGATTGTAGCAGAGCTGCTCTGCTCTAGAGCTCGCATTGATCAGTCGTCTAGCCATTAGGATCCCAAAGGCCAAGGGAGCTGCTGCCAGCAGAGCGTCACCTTCAACATGCAAACCGAAAGCGAAGGCAAAGGAGGGCATGATGTCTCCTGGCAGGAGCAACAAGAAGGGTGCTTCCACCACACCCCCCCAACAAATAAAGCCGGAGCAGATAGCCAGTCCCAACACAAGGGCAAGTGCAAAACAGTGCAAGGTCGACTCCGAACGGACCTCACTCCTCTTCGACGACGATGAATCAAAATCTACTAGCAAGTCAAGACGTGGTACGCTATTCATTGGCATATGCATGTGCTAAGTAAATGATGCATGTTCACTCCCTGCACTGACATTTGAAGTTAAATGAACAGTACTATATTTGGGAGCGTCACCTTCAACATGCAAACCGAAAGCGAATGCAAAGGAGGGAACCGTGCCTCGTGGCAGCAGCAACAAGAAGGGTGCTTCCACCACACCCCCCCAACAAACAGAGCCGGAGCACATAGCCAGTCCCAACACAAGGGCAAGTGCAAAACAGTGCAAGGTCGACTCTGAACGGACCTCACTCCTCTTCGACGACGATGAATCAAAATCTACCAGCAAGTCAATACGTGGTACGCTATTCATTGGCATATGCATGTGCTAAGTAAATGGTGCATGTTCACTCCCTGCACTGACATTTGAAGTTAAATGAACAGTACTATATTTGGTACTTTGCAGTAGCAAATTTGGTACTCTTTGAGTACCACAATTGGTTCTATACGGCATCACCTCACATAAGACACAATGTCGGGCACCACATTTAATCTATAGGAGTTAGCAATTCTCTGATTTGTTTTGAACACATTTTAGGTAAGAACAAAATGGAGGAGTACCCTCAACAAACCAGGTTTTGTTACACGGCACAGGACCTGCATGAAGAGTACGGTCTCAGTCTTGAGGGCAAACTCTTCAAGGACTTGACTACAGAGGACATGCCACCCGAGCAATGGTTAACTGTATTTAAGTTCAAGTACCAAAAGAACAGCAAGATCTATTTAAACCATTTGCAGCCACAACTGGTGGAAGACTGCAGACTTCTATTCTCCAAAGTTTATCAGGGGCCCCCTTCATGTGGTGAATTGACCAACAAATTTGCTACGTGCTACGCTTTTGAGAAATGCCATGCAGCGAAAAAAGACCCAGCAGGGCATAAAGTAGCATGGGCCCGGTTTGGGAAAGGAGTGTTGCAGATGATATCATCTAGGAGTGGCGGGCTTGAGCGTAAAATTGAGGCATGGAGGAGGCAAAATGCTTCCTCCCCTGGCAGTGTCCTGCATTCAGATAAGAAGGCCCGGATGACTCAAAGTGGTAGTAATATCTACACAGAACCAGAGAATGCTGGTAGAGGGGTAATTGCTGACTACCTACCTGATTTAGAGGCATTGCTGCAAAGACTGGCAGACCCAGTGTCACATCCAGGATGGTCAAACCTCAGAAGCCTGAAGGCCTCTATTCAAGCAAACAAGGACCAGCTACTGGTATATGAAGGTAGAAAGGACGTGGCAAAGAGTTTGATGGAAGACATCAATACCCTGGAAGCACGCATTGTTCAGCTTCAGCAACAAATCCCTGTTCTTTCGGATGAGGAGATCAGAGAGGTGGAGGCTGAGCTAGGAGCAAGTCGGCGCTTGTTGCGATGACACGGGGTTTTCGAAAATATCCAAAAGCTCCAAGCGGAGGTTGAACAGCAGGAGGTATTGTATTTCTAGCCTATTGCATTGTGTTTGACTGTTGATAGTGTTTAATTTGCACATGGTTTGGCAATTTGGCATGTTTCACTTCTTGATTGGTTTATCTGCTGACATTTTTGGTGGTTTTGGAACTTCTTGAACTGTTTTGGTACTTTCTTTACTTGTTTTGGTATTTTTTATAACACTTGGTGTTGTGCTGGTGCCTTTCTTGGTACTTAATGGTGCTTCTTTATTTCATTTGGTACTCTATTGAACTATTTTTGTGCTATTTTGGTACTTTCAGGTTACTGAGTTTAGTCTAATAGGGCACCTTTGGTTGTCTTGGATAATTGGTTGCACCCATGACTGGTACTTTTGTTGCTTTGCTGTTCATTTGAAACTCTTTTGATCTATTATGATACTGCTTTGGTACTTTCTAGCTACAAGTTTTAGAGTCTTTAAGGTATTGCAGGTACATCTTGGGTTCAATGTTGGCACTAACTTTGGTACTTTTTGTGCTTCTTTGCTTCATGTGGTACTCTTTTGAAGTGTTTTGGTACTGAAGTTGAGCTTTTATTTGGTCTTATATGGTAGTGCTAAATATGTCTTGGGTGCTATCTAGGTATTATCTTTGGTATTTTTTGTTTTCTTTGATTCGTTTGGTACTTTTTGCACTATTTTGGTACTAGTTTGGAATTTCATTGTGACAAGTTTTTGGGTCTTTTGGGTATTTTTGGGAGTCTTGTGTGTTTTTGGTACTTAATTGTACCAAATTATTGATGTTTACAACTGTTTTGGCATAATTTACATGTTTTGGTACTGTTTAGTTACCTTTTGGTACTATTTTGATACTGATTTGTTAACCTTTTGGTACTGTTTTGGTTTGTCATTAACATATAACCGTTTCAAAATACAACAGGTCGTGAGGTGTAGTTTTGGTCCCTCCAAAAAAACACCTAAAATCACCTAAAAATGTGAAAAAAAACTAATAATTTATGTGGGAAAAAATTATTAACCTTATTTTATACAGTTTTAGTGACATTTTTGTTTCAAATGGCTCAGACACTTTTTTAAGTTCCAAACTCCACTCAAAATTGGTCACTTTCATGATAAATATTAATTTTCATCTTAAAAAAGCTTACAAATTTGGTCTAAAACAATCATTTGTTATTACCAATCAATGGAGAGTTCAATTTAAATCAAAATTTTAGGATTTAAAATGATTGTTATTTTTTAAAAATTAAAAAACAAAGATGTTCACATCTTCTTAAGATATAAATACTACAAAAACATTGTTATAACAAAAAAATATCTTTAGATATTGTGGGACAGGGGGTGAACGTCATCAATTATACTTTTCACCACGTGTTTTTTTAATTTATGACCGCTTTTGACAAGATCTATGATAAATTTATATTAGATAAGAGATTTTCCAAAAAGCAAAAAGCGCTTTTCAAAAAGCAAATGTGCTTTCTTTGCTTTTCTCTAAGAGGATGAGATCCTAATGAAGAATATATTTTCAGATAAGAAATTTGACTTTGTTAAGTGATTGCTTTCCACAATTAAAGATTTGCATATGTTTTGGTTATTTATAGTATACCATGCCAAATTAAGCATGGTTGCTTTTTTGCATGCTAAAAATAACTAAAAAGCATGCAAATCACTAATTATGGAAAGCAAGCACTGAACACAGTGAGATTTCTTATTTGATCTCATCCTCTTCGAGAAAATCATGAAAAGCACATTTACTTTTTGGAAAGATCAGTTGCTTTTGTGATGAATATATCTTTTGTAATATAAATTTATGAACTCATTAAAAATCAAAGTCTTGCCTGCTCGCCACCACACCAACCCCCCCTGCGCTCCCTCCGCCCACCCCACATCACCCCCACTGCCCTACCCCCTCCTCCCACAATCCACATTGCACCTCCTCTCCCCCTGCGCCCCCCCAACTGCTCCTTGTAGTCCCCTCTACCCCCGGCCTGCTGCTCCCCTCTCACACGGCTCCCTCCTAGCACTACACTACCTCCCCTCCCCTCCCCCCCCACAAACTCGGCACCCCTGCATTCCCACCCTGCCCCGCCCCGCCCCGACCCTTCGCCCCCCCCACTTGTCCCACCCTCTCCATTCCCCACCCCTCCCCCCCCCAACGTAACCCACCTCCCTCCCTCCCTCCCCCCCCAAAAAAAAGCTATGCAACCCCACCGTGCCTTGCCATCCCCCCCCAACTTGCTCCACCCCCTCCATTCCCCGCCCCTTCCACCCACACCCCCACCCCTCCCATTTATGGCCTGTACCTCCATCCCCCCTGCCCCCCCCAACAAAAAAAAAGCATCCCCACACCTCCTCCCCCCTCCCCCTCCCCTTTTCCCTCTGAAATGTGCCATTAACCACCCATTTCCTCTCAAATGTGCCACCAACCACCCATCTCCACCCAAACGTGCCACCAACCACCCATCTCCTCCTTGCTCCTCCTCTAAATTTTAGGAGGTGCAGGGCAGAGTTGTATTCCAGAATACAGCCCTCCCCTAGAGCTCGAAAAAATGCAAGATTTGGAGTCACTATCTCATTTTGAGTTCCGCAAGCCGCCTCCTTCCTGTATTCTGAAATACGAGCTCTAGAGGGCTGTATTCTGGAATACAGGAATGAGGCGGCTTCCGGAACTCAAAATGAGATAGTGACTCCAAATCTTGCATTTTTTCGAGCTCAAGGGGAGGGCTGTATTCTGGAATACAACTCTGCCGCCCTGCGCCTCCTAAAATTTAGAGGAGGAGCAAGGAGGAGATGGGTGGTTGGTGGCACGTTTGGGAGGAGATGGGTGGTTGGTGGCACATTTGGGAGGAAATGGGTGGTTAATGGCACATTTTGGAGGGAAAAAGGGGGGGATGCAAGGCCGGGGGTTGGGCGAGGGGGGAGGGGCTCTATTCTGGAATACAACTCTTCCCTAGACCTTCTCAATTTAGAGGAGGAGATGGGTGGTTGGTGACACATGTGGCACTTTTGGGAGGAAAGAGATGGTTAGTAACATATTTGGGAGGGGAAAAAGGGGTGAAGGGGGGGGACTATGATCATTTAATGATTGCTTTTGATGAGACACGTGATGAACTTATATTATAAAAGACATCTTCATCACAAAAGGAATTGCGCTTTTCAAAAAGCAAATGTGTTTTTTGTGCTTTTCTCAAAGAGGATGAGATCATAAAAGAAATCTCACTGCTTAAGTGCTTGTTTTTCAGAATTAAAGATTTGTATTTTTTTTTGTTATTTAAAGCATGTAAGAAAGCAACCATGCTTAATTTGGTCAAATTAAGCCTTGTTGCTTTCCTTCATTCTTTAAATAACCAAAAAACATGCAAATCTTCAAATTGTGAAAAGCAAGCACTTAACAAAGTCAAATTTCTTATTTGAAAAATAGAATTGTGATCAGGATCTTGTCCTCTTTGAGAAAATTACAAAAACCACATTTAGTTTTTGGAAAGCATGGTTATTTGTGTGATGGAAATGTCTTCATTACTATAAATTCATCATAAATCTCATCAAAAGCAATCAAGAATCATAAAAAGGACATGGTGAAAAGTATAATTAATGACATTTAGTCCCCCCGCATTATTTTAAGAGATTTTTTTGTTATAATATTTTTTTTAGTATTCAATTCAAATTTAGAGAAGTTATCTTAAGAATTTGATTTAAAGATGTGAAAATCTTTATTTTTAAAAAACAATCATTTTTATTTATGAAATTTTGATGTAAATTGAAGTCTCCATTGATTTGGTAGTAACAAATGATGGTTTTACAACAAATTTTTAAGATTTTTTAAGGTGAAATTTATTTTATGTCATGAAAGTGTAAAATTTTGAGTGGATTTTGGAACTTGAAAAATGTGTGAGAGCAATTTGAAATAAAAATATTAGCAGCATTTCTTTGGCATGTGCATCCTCACTGAGCTATCGAAGAAGAGAGAAGAATCTCTAGAATTAATTGAAGAGCTAGAGGGACTTATGTATGGAGAGACTTATGTATGGAGAGAACAAAATGTGGAAAGAAAATGTTAATCAGCTCACAATGGGGATTATAATTATTGTCTTAGCAGAAAATGATGAGAGTGGATATCCCTTTTGATTCACAAAGATCATCAAAATTCAAGAAGAGAATCAAAGGGTATAGTCAATTGATGTTCACTAGTTCAAAACAAGCGGAGATGATGCCCTAACAAGAAAGTATACCTAGAGATAATTAAGGCAAGCCCAAAGGGAAAGAAAATAGAGGACAGTCACCATGACACATAATATCAATCAAGATGATGTGAAAATTCTTATTTATGGCTTCACTCGAAAGAAATCTAGTTACCTTCGACAACAAACCATACAAACTTTATGGGAGGAAGTGAAGGATCTTTTGAACAAGGAATGCTAGATCTTTAGATGTCACTTTTTGATAATGTATTTTATTTTCAATAAAAATGATGGTTTTATACGTCCAAATTTGCATGACTTTTTGAAGTTCAAAAAGTTAATTTTGAGTATTTAAGTATGAAATTTTAGTTTTTTTTGTATTCTTTAAGAGGTTCATTCTAAATTTTACATTTTTTGGGCAAAAAACTAGCATTTTTTGGAGTTTTTTTGGTAGAATAAAAAATGAGGTGTAGTTTTGGCGGTTTAGGTGTACTTTCAAATGACCGACTGTTCATTGGTTTGTCTTGGTACTGTTTTGTTACCTATTTTGGTACTATTTTGCTACTTTTTGGTTTTGTTTTGGTACTGTTTTGTTTCCTATTTGGTGCTATTTTGCTACTATTTGCTACTATTTTGGTACTGATTTGCTACCTTTTTAGCATTGTCTGTAACCTATTTGGTACTATTTTAGTACTACTATTCTGCTACTATTTGATATTATTTTGGTACTGCTTTGCTACATTTTTGGTATTGTTTTGGTAGTTTTTGGTACCTCATGTACCAATTTTGTGTTGTTTAAAACTATTTTGGTACAATCCAACCTTTTTTAGTACTGTTTTGGTCGTTTTTGGTACTTCATGTACCAATTTAGTGTTGTTTAAAACTATTTTGGTACAATCTGACCCTTTTTAGTACTATTTTTATTCTGCTTGGGTTTGGCTTGGGAGTTGTTGAAACTTCATTGTACCCATTTAGTGCTGTTTAGAACTGTTATGGTACAATTTACCTGTTTTGGTACCTATTCTGGTTCAGTTTTTGTACTGCTTGTGTACTTCCTTGCTAATTGTTTGTTTTGGTATAAGTGGATAGAGTATGTCTGTTTTGCAGATGGAGTATGTGAAGCTCCACAATGAATGCTTGGAGACCCAAGACCATCAAGAATTTGTACATAAGTTGTGTGCTGATGTGAAGAGGGGGATGAAATATACATTGACTCCAAGGCCTCATGTTGTGGACCCTGCCAACACAATTCATGTGTTTGGTACTTGTGTTGCCTGTGGGGAGGCTTTGGAGGCTTCTTACGTGGTTGGTACCTTCATGCTTCCCTGCAGGCATCAGTACCATCCATTGTGTTTTGCAGCTGTGTTGAGAACAAGAGATATGTGCATGAAGGCACGTTGCAACACCGCAATCCCTTCGGAGGCAAAGGCCTGGGTGTCAGGGAGGTTATTATTGAAGAGTAAGTGGGGTGTTTGTGTTGGACACTGTATGTTTATATTGTTTGAGCTGATGATCTAATCTTGTCTTTCATCTTTGTGCATATGTAGGTAGAGAATCTTTTGGTGCGGACACCCATGACAACACCCCAATGGATAGGAAGGATCTCCCTGGTCACAGTAAGTCAGATGCCACTTACATGTTTAAAGAAGATCCTTACAAGTCAGTGCAGAAAATACTGCAAGACCTTGATGCCAACACAAGGGAAGGGAAAGGGGCTAAGCCTGCTGTAGACTCAAGCATGGGGGAAGATCGACTAAAAGCGGAAGTGCAGGAGAGAGACAAAGACGAAAAGGGACCGGCGGAGGAGAAAGAACAGGGGGGAAGTGATCTGATTGAGGAGGTTGCTGAGCAAGAGACTGACCAAGGCGAGAAGAACAATGAAGAGATGCCGGCTATTGAGGAGGTGATAATTGAAGTTCTCTCAGAGGCAGAGGTTTTGGCTACGGCATCAACATCTACAAAGGACAAGGCATATAGAAAGAGGAGGAAGAACGGAAATAGGGCAGCGGAAGCTACTCAAAGTGCACAGGAGGCTGCAGGTGCAGAGGAGCCCAAAGACACTGAGGAGGCTAAAAGCAATGAGGAGGCCAGAGCGGCAGGGGAAGCTACTGAAAGTGCTGAGGAGGCTAAAGGTGCAGAGGGGGCTGAAGGTGTAGAGGAGGCTAAAAGCGCGAAGGAGGCCAAAGAGACGGGGGAAGCTACTGAAAGTGCAGAGCAAGTTAAAGGTGCAGAGGAGGCTGAAGGTGTAGAGTTGCCTAAAGGCACGGAGGATACAAAAGGTGTGGGGAAGGACAGAGCTGTGGAGGAGACACCTGATGCAACGCCCTTAGAAATAGGTGATAGAAATGATTCAGCCACCCTCTTCGAGCTCTTCGCTAGAAAGCGCCCCGTTGGTCGTGGTCTCAAGCCGCAAGGCTCCAAAAATTAGCTGATGTTACAGCATTTTGTACTTGCTTCTGGACTAATTTGAAATACCAGCCCATTTTTCTTTTGTCGATGCGTTTTGTGTCATGCCGCTCTACTCTTGAAAGGTGTCAATGTGTTTGTAAACTATCATGTCCTACTGTCACTGTTTTGTAACCTTTTATTGGTGCCCAATGTCTAACTTTGCTTTTGCGAAAAGGCTGTGTTCTTCTACTCATATAGTTTAGTGGTACTACAACAGGGGACCATTGGTGGCTAGATGAACAACCACCGGATACATCAATGCCGATACATGTAATGGCAAGCAATAGGCGCCTTGTTGTTTTGGATGTCAATGGAGTGCTACTGAAGGATTATGTTGAAGTACCCAAGGATTTGTGGCAGCTCCCGTTCTCAGATGGAATTAGGCCCCGAGGTGTGCAAGTGTCTCAATACAAATATTGTGTCGTCAGACCTGATATGCGGAGGACTTCATCATCAACTTGAGGAAGCGATGCGACGTGATGCTCTGGTCATGTAGCCAAAGGAAGAACTTGATGGCCATAATGACTGCTTGCTTCCCTCGGTTGATGAAGATGAAAGGCCTCTTTTTAGGTATTTATCCCTAAACTTTCACAACTGGTTTTATTGATTTTGATACTGTTTGGCTAGCTTTGGTACTGTTCTGTACACAATCTGGTACTATTTGGTAGTTTGGTACTTTTGGCACTGCTAACACAATTTGGTACTTTTTGGAACTTTGGTACTCTGGTGCTATGCTGCTTTGGACTATGTTTGTTCATGTGTACACAATTTGGCACTGTTTTGTACATAATTTGGTACTCTTTGATTATCTTTGGTACTTTGGTACTCTGATGCTATGGTAGTTTGAAACTGTGTTTTTTACTTTGTACACAATTTGGTACTGTTTGGTGCTTTGATACTATGGTACTTGGCTACTTTGTCTGCAGATGTATGTTTTGTCATACGTGAGTGATTTGTTGTTTTTTCATTTGTGTATTCATTGTTATATGCTTGGTTGAATAGGTTATTTGTTGAGATGGAGGACAATGTTGGATCCAGTGATACCTCCAATAGAGTCCAAATTTCAAATAGCAGAAAAAAAAGGCACCTGGGATAGAGTGGCAATATGCAATTAACGTTGGTGATCGATTCATAGATTGGGAGTGTAAGCTATGCCATGCAGTAAAATCAGGTGGGGCGCCTCGACTAAGAGAACACTTTTTAGGCGGACCGAAGAAAAAGTCATGTACCCACCCCTCTGCACCTATAGTGGCCAAACGCATAAGAGAAGAAATTCAAAAGAAAGATTCAAGAAAACATGACACTCCTACCGTTAATGTATCAAGGCAGCAAGAACACTGTTGTTCTAATCATCAAACTCCCGCTACATCGCCTACTTGTACCCCGAACGGCAATGTGCAACCAGAAAGTAATCTACCCAGTGCATCTTCTTGCAAGCGAAACTTTGACGTAGGAAATATACCCATGCGTCAAAATTCATTGCAAGAAAGCCTACGCCAAGGTCGACTCGATGATGCACAACTCGTCCTTGCTGAAGCGATTTACTTTTCTGGGAGTGCTATGATGATGGTGGACAGTGAGCATTGGAAGAGAGCATGGAAGAAAATTGGTGAGTTTGGACCAGGGTTTTCACCGCCTACGTACCATGCTATGCGAAATGATCTATTAGAGAAATGTTATGCGCAGGTAAAAGAACGTGTACAAAGAATAATTCTTAGCAATATAGAGCTTTCTGGATGTAGTATAGTAAGTGATGGATGGTCTAATGTGCAAAGAAAACCATTAATTAATGTAATGGTTATTTCACCTAGAGGTGAGACTTTCATCCGTGCCGTGGATTCAGCTGGTTCAATCAAAACTGGGGCTTACATTGCTCAAGTCATTAGCTCTGTGATAGAGGAAGTGGGTGCCAAAAATGTAGTCCAAGTCGTCATGGACAATGCAAAAAATTGTAAAAATGCATCCACCAGAATCCTACAGCGACAATATCCACATATTTTTCCGGTAGGCTGTAATACTCATAGTTTGAATCTTATATTAAAAGATTGGTATAAATCTGATGATACCAAATGGTTTGCCTGAATCGTCGACACTGCTCGCCAGCTTGTGAAATTCATGCTCAAGAGACAGAGAGTTTTAGATATGTTTCGACCTCGCATGTCAGTTATGTTAAAGCTTCCAGCGGAGACTAGGTTTTGTACTCACTTTTACACTTTTGAGTCTCTTCTTAGAAATAAAGATGCAGTTTGTGAAACATTTACATGCATGGCATTTCATGACTCGGAGAACACTCAACTTGAAAAAGTGAAAGAGAAAATCAAAGTCTTGAAGGGAGCACTTACGAGAAGAAGTTGGTGGAACAGTGTGATGGATGCATACCATGTAATGATGCCTGTTATGTATGCTGTACGAAGTCTTGATCAAAGAGCGCCTAATCTCGGAAAAGCATGGATGCAATGGTGGACTCTCCAGCGGAGTTTGGAGTGTCCTGAGAAATTAGAGCATTCAGTGGTGGAAAAGCAATGGTGTGTACCATTCTCCAGTAGACAAAGAAAAGTTCTGTTGAAGTACTTTCATGCTAGATGGATTGGAGCGCATTCACCACTGCACAGTGCTGCTTACATGTTAGATCCTGAATATTGGAATATGGATTTGATGTCCAACGTTGAGGTGGTGCAAGATTTTTATAAAGTGGTAAACACTTTATATAATAATGATGATGATCGTGTACAGTGCATAAAGGAGATGACCTCATTTCGGTTGAAAGAGGGTTTATTTTCCAACTCCCTTGTTCAACAAATGGCTAAAGAGCAACCTGCATGGAAGTGGTGGATGATGAATGGTGGTGAGCATTATGCTTTATTGCGCAACCTTGCGATGAAGGTTCTAAGTCAGTGCTCTTCAAACTCAGGCTCAGAAAGAAACTGGAGCATGTATAAATATATTCATAGTACTATTCGCAATCGACTTCTTGCAGATCCAGCAGATAAACTTGTTTACATGTACTGCAATGAAAAGATCTTGCGAGACATCGAAAGCGAAGAGTATGAAGAAGATATGCCCAGATGGATGTACAATTGTGAAGATGTAGTAGACGAGAACTTTGATGTTGGACGTACGTTGTGCACCACCCTTGAGATAGAAGACAATTTAGACATTGACTTAGATGAGCTTAATTTAGCAGACGAGAGAGTAAACGGTGAAAGAATTTTGGAGCAAGATACTGACATAGAGGAAGAAGTCACTTCATTAATTTAATAAAAAGTACTTGTACAAATGATCATATTTGGAGAAATTATCAATACAAAAGTAGAATTTGTTTTTCTTAGCTCTCATCTTGAAATAAATTGCGAATTGCACTAGGAGTTGCATCTAAAGGTCCTGGTGGTTTATATTCGCTAGCCATGCCGAACACTGTATAAATACCTTGATTTATTGGGACATTGCACAATGCACATGTGGAAGTATTTTGCATTTGTCTCACTAAACATATTAAGTGGTAATAGTGTCCACATGGTAGTATATACTGGCCGCTCCACCCATCGAATACTTTGTAACATACAGGACATTGGGGGGTGGAAGAACTTGTAGCCTCAGCAGAAACTCCCACAAGATCAGGATGTATCAAAAAATGAGAGATGTGGTTTCCTTGGCGCACAGGAGCAATACGTGAGGAGATGCTCTGCACATCTTGGCTGATCTTTGTTAGCTGCTCTTGAATCCCTCTATTGGCCGGGGGAGGAGTTGACGCTTGAGTTAATCGGTCAGCTTCTTTCTCCTTCTCTGCTAGCTGTGCCCCTAAGCTTTCTTTGACCTGGTTTAACTCCAGTCCAGCGCCCTCCACCATGAGAGCAAGTTCTTCTCTTGTGAATGTCACTGTCTCTTCACGTATGTCGTGGGTGTTGATAGTGGCCTCTCTGGAGGCGAAGTCCACTGGAGTTTCTAGGATAAAGTGAGCATATAGCATTTTAGCAAAATAGAGTGGAGCGTCGGCGTTATGGAGAGGACGACCGTACACCTCCAAGAAAATGCGCTCGGCATTAGTTTTAATATCATTGTGAGTGCAACGAGAAATCTTCCATCTTCCCTTCTTAATCTCGCCATCTGGACATGGCCATATTTCCTTTATCATCTCTGTGGTTACGCGTTTGTTTATGTCTTTCCATTGGGCATAAGTTGGATTTGTCCATTTCGATAGCCTGCATGCTGTTCTTGTAGCTTCGCGGGCTGTCAGGCCATGTGCAAGGGCCTTCATTCGCTCGTATGCCTTCTTGGCTAACTCATGATGCTCATTCGCTTGCGCCTGCTCCATATCTGCATGAACATAAATGACTTTAGGATTTTAATGAACTGTAAAGATCAACGTAAGATAAATTGACCATTACTCTCAAAATCTTGAAGTCAAACACCACGAGAGGAGATATGTATTGCAAAGACTCGATGAGAAATATCCACTTGACTCCAAAAACACTTCAAACAATGCTCGCACATCAAATTTTGAAGAGAAAACATAAACTTAAACACCACAAGAGGAGAGAGATGTTGCAAAGACTCAATGAAGACAGAAACAACATTTTGAAACATTGGACACATCAAATTTTGAAGAGAGAAACAAAATTTTGAAACATTGGACACATCAAATTTTGAAGAGAGAAACAAAATGCCATTCCTGAAACTTAATCTCTTGATACTGTATCATTACAAAGTTGGGGTGAATGCCACCGATAGCTCTACAAGAGGACGTTGTGCCCTCGTAGGGTCAGTATTTAGTGATCTAAAAAATTCAACTACTTGCAAAATTGATTTTCGCTCATCGCGATTAGGCAGAAACATCCAATTTTTGACTCTATGAATAATAGTATCCATGGTAACTTTGTCATGGGAACTATTATCCATCCACAACTCTTGCACTTTCTGCCAAAAGTCATATAAAGTTTGTAATAAATATCCCAAGGCAAAAACATCAGATGCAGGAGTGTATGCATCTGCCAAAAATGGATCATAAAGCTCTGGGGCTATCCACGGCCGTTTATTTCGCTCTCTGTCTGCGTAGGAGACTGCCTGTGCCACCTTCTCGGGGTTCTTGTCTGCTTCAAAAACAAAATTGAGACACCCGTTTTTTGGGCGCTCAGCAGCAACCCCCAATCGATAATACCTATGCGTGGCTTTAGCTCTTTTGTATAATCCAACACTACATTAAAAGGATGTAGGTCGGTATGTACAATACCTGCCATATGTGCTGCCGCTAGACCTTCCACTAGGGCATGCATAATATGTGGCATGTTTATTACTACCTCTTTTATTTTTGAGAGTTCTAGATAACTTAAAGGGATATTATCAGGCGGGGGTTGTCTCCATCCTCGATCCAAACGAAAAATTGCTCTGGTGAACTCACTGAATCTGAAGGGAACCTTCAGAAGAGTATCACCAAGAGCGCCGCCATTATAGTACGGGAAAATTGTGATCCAAGGAGCCTCTTTTGTAAAGGCAATGCATCGGACAATCGATGGATGTAGCACTTGCATAACCTCCTCTGCCTGGAAGCTCTCGAACTTCGCGCTGCCTTCTCCTTTGTAGTGCTTTCCGCAAAAAGTGATGTGCTCCGGTAAAAATGATATACCTTTAATTGCATACTCTTTTACTGTTCCAAACACACCGGAGCCTATTGTTCGTCCTTTGTGAAGAGCTTCGTGCGGGATGCCAATAAGATGTGTGCACATAGAATTGTAGATGGTACGATTAATGACACCTGTACCACTTGCATCTGCCTGACTGGACGTTGCAGCGACGTCCTGGGCAATTCGCACTCTTTTGGGGAGGGACTCTGCCTCCAACGCCTTCATGCGCTTGCTCTTGGCTCTTTGCTCGCTCCATACAACGTCCCATAACTGTAGACGTTGCATATTGGCTTCAGGTGGGGCAGCATCTCTAAGATCACTGCATGCTACACGCATGCTCCCCAAAATGGTTCGTGTTATGTGCTGATGATTGAAATCTGCTATCTTCTATCTATCTAGCAGCTCAGCCGACGCTGTGCATTTTCCCATATTTGGTCTATGAGATCTCGCATGAGTATCTCAGACTCGTTGATCTTTTTGACGACATCATCAGTACATTGTGATATTGTGATGACCGCTTCAACGCGAATTGCTCGCAGAACAATTTTGCGCTCTTTGGGAGAAAGCATGCTGATCGTCTTCGTAAATCTAGCAAATATCACTAAACACAAAAAAACAGAATATCAAACATTACTGAAATAAACATCAAGCAAACGTGAGAGAACAGCAACAAGTATATCAATATCGTCAATGTTCATACAAAAACGGAATATCAAATAATTTTAATGAACTCAACATCATCCAATACATCATCAAACGTGAGAAAACAGCAATAAGTGTATCATTACTTATCAATGATCAAACAAAAACAGAATATATCAAACAACATTACTGAACTCAACATCATGCAATACATTATCGAACGTGAGACAACCACAACAAGCGCATTATTACTTACGAAGTGTATACATTATCGAATGAGAGAGAGAGAGAGAGGGGGAGGAAGAGAGAGAGGTGTGACAGATAGAGAGAGGAAAAATTAAATGACATTTTTTATAGTTTTGTGAGTTCCTAAAGAGAGAAAAATAATGTTTTGTAATCCTAAAGCACTCCTCATCTACATACCTATCGTGATAGAGAGAGATGTGAAGTGTATCATGAGAGAGAGAGAGAAAGAGTTGTGAAGTGTATCATTGCGAGAGAGAGAGAGAGAGAATTGTGAAGTTTATCATGAGAGAGAGAGAGAGAGAGGAGAGGAAGAGAGAGTTGTGACAGATAGAGAGAAGAAACATTAAATGACATTTTTAATGTTTTTGTGAGTTCCTAAAGAGAAAAATAATGTATTGTTTTAATTTTTAAGTAAATAGAGGGAGAAAAAAGAAATTATTAAAAATTATGTATATTTTAAGAGAAATAAAAAAAAATCATTATCTACACATCTATCATGTTGTGAAGTGAATCATGAGAGAGATAGAGAAGGAGTTGTGAAGTGTATCATGAGAGAGAGGGGGGGGTAAGAAGAGAGAGATTCATATTTTTCGAGTTACGAATCACGATATTATAAAATAAAACGTTTAGACAATATGATGTAAACTTTGATCCATGAAATACTAATGCCGCGTTAGCAACCAAGTATCGCATGGATCAAACACAATAAAAATAATACAAGTCAAATCAAACAAATTTACGACATTCATTCGACCGCGTTAACGATCATATGCCAAAATACGCAAGCAAATTTACGACACTTTTTCGACCGCGTTAACGATCAAATGCCGCAATATGCAAAAAATATTTTATGCACTAGCGGACGACACCAACTTGCCGTGTTAACGACAAAATGCCGCCCGATTCTATGGGAATACCAATAGGATACGAACATACACTGGCCGCGTTACCGACCATATGTCCGCATTTGACAAAGGGAAGGGAAGGGAACGTGACATCGCCATAACGATACTATGCTTGCCGCGTTACTGACTAGTACCGCTATGGCGTGCCATACTTACCATAGGACACAGACTAGCCGCGTTACCGACTAAGTGCCCCAGGGTAAGCACCATTCCGAAGAATGGCCTTACACACACACCAGTCGTGTGGCGGGCCACCCAAATCCTGCCGCGCATTGCGACAATGGGCGGCTGCCCGCACGAACTCACCCACACACACATCCCTCGTGTGGCGGACCACCCACATCCTGCCGCGCATTGCGACAGTGGGCGGCTGCCCGCACGAACACACCCACATACACACACACACACACAAGTTTTCATTACCTGTGTATGCTGTCAGCAATGAAATCCCAAAGGGCCCCCCGGGCCCATATATATAGAAAAATGTACCCCGCCGGGCTATGTGACGACCCCGCAGGGACCCGCCGGGCTTTTGCTTACCCCGGCGGGCCCGCCGGGCTTATTTACTAAAAGCACCCAATCTGTTTCCAAAACCCAATTTGGTATAATACTACCAAGTGTGAGTGGTGCCCAAAAACACCAAATTGGATTTGTGGAACCCCTTAGGTACTATGCAGGCACACTTAAAGCACCCTGCATAGTACCAAACTTGATCCATAGTACCAAATTGGCTATTTCTCTGTATACTTCACAGTACCATAATTGGAAGCTTAGTACAAAATTGGATACTTTTTTGGATACAAAGAGCGCCATAATTGGTACTATGCATCTAGTTTGGTACTTTTCAGTATCCTCTAAAAGCACCAAATCTGTTTCCAAAACCCATTTTGGTATTATACTACCAAGTGTAAGTGGTGCCCAAAAAAAACCAAATTGGAGTTGTGGAACACCTTAGGTACTAACCAGGCACACTTAAAGCACCTTGCATAGTACCGAACTTGATCCATAGTATCAAATTGGCTATTTCTCTGTATACTTTACAGTACCATAATTGGATGCTTAGTAAAAAATTGGATACTTTTCTGGATATAAAACGCTCCAAAATTGGTACTATGCATCCATTTGGTACTTTGCAAGATACATTGAAAGCACCAAATCTGTCTCCAAAACCTAATTTGGTATTACACTACCAAGTGTGAGTGCTTCTTAAAAGTGCCAAATTGAGACCGTGCTTCCTTACTCTTGGACATTGCAACCAAAAGTTGTACCGTGAATCCTGTTGGGTACAATGCAAAATTCAGAGAAGTGCCAAATTTAATCCTATGGAGGTGGAATTGGTACCTACAATGATACTATTATGGAGCTAGGAATTCAAATAATGGTAAGTACTTGGATCTGGGAATTGGTACCTACAATGATTGCAGTACCAAATTGGTACTTATGGCCTAGAGTGATTGCTAGTAAAAAACTACCAGTTTGGTACTGAATAGCCAAGCTTTCAGTGCTGCCCAAAGACTACAAATTTTGAACTATTCCAACAGAAATCAAGGCCACCATGGATTGCATTGTAGCAAAAACATATTACCTGAGAGTCATCTAGAAGTTGAATTGGATGTTTGATGACACATTTTGCCTCGATCCTCTGCTTACAAATATCCTTTTTGTTTGGTGAAACTCTCGTCTCAGATTTCCAAAAAGCGGTCACCAAATCTCTAGTTTCACTTGTGATACTTGTATACAAAGGCAATTGTCTGTGACAAGCACTAAGTGGCAACACTTCATTCTCATCTTTCGTTTCCAGTCGACCGCTTGCTGCCGCTATATTCCGTCGATGAACACCCAAGACAACAGCAATTTTGGACTGGTTCACTGACATTGTTCTCTGATCACCATTGTTCAGTATCATCATCAAAGAGGCTCTCTTTACAAACAGCTCACTTGCAGAGTGAGGTACTTTCAATTGAGTCAATATGTTGTGAACGTTGGAAAGAAGACTCGATTGCACATCCGAACTCCTCAACTTGGAAAACGGCTGATGATGCATGAGCTGCTCTAGAATTTCCTGTTGTTCTACTGTTGTTAGTCCTTGGGTCTAGCCATGGCTTTGCATATATTGTTCCTTGCCCTGGTTCTTGAAAGGCTACCTTCCCTAGCAGGGTTGCGCTCCTTGCATCGTTGCTCACACTTCTTTTGCGTCCAATAGCCCCGGAGAAAT
This sequence comes from Cibotium barometz, assembly GCF_041138505.1. NCBI lineage: Eukaryota > Viridiplantae > Streptophyta > Polypodiopsida > Cyatheales > Cibotiaceae > Cibotium > Cibotium barometz. The sequence continues at coordinate 47,777,734 of NC_141065.1, forward strand.
TCTTGGTTGCCGAGACAGGTTCGTGAGAGCAGCTTGGGTTTCATTGATAGTATCCTCTGTAAATGCAGGTATCCCTGACTCAAGGTTAGTGAAGGGATCACACTCAACCTCCAACATCGTCTCTGTAAATATGGTGACGGCCTGAGCTACCATGTTTATACAGAGAGAGAGAGGGCTATGGTATTCCGCAGGGGATAGAGGATGTGTAGGAGAGAGGTCTGAGAGAGAGAGACAGAGAGAGAGAGAGAGAGACAGAGAGGGGAGGTCTGAGAGAGAGAGAGAGGGAGAGAGAGAAATCTGCTTCCTTGCATTCCACCCGCGTCTGCACCCACGTCTCCACCCACGTCTATCTGTTATGGGACGTTTCAAAAAAAGACTAAAGTATAACACCTCAGGGAATTTTCACCATGGCTTAATATTTCTCCTTTATTTCCTTTTTGCCCTCTTTTTCTTTACTCTTGTTCTACCAAGCCTAGGTGGTGTCAAGGACAACCAATTTTGTACCACCATCCCTTGCTTTCACCCCCAAAGACTTTCAGATGAGACAAATCAGGTTTTCTACCAGTAAACCTCTCCTCTGGAGTTACATCATGTATGGCTATAGTTGGAGTCCTTTTCATGATGTAAACTGCTGTAGAAACAGCCTCAACCCAACAGCTATGCGGCATATTCTTCTCTCCCATCAATGCTTACGCAATCTCAACAATGTGCCTGTTTTTCCACTCTCAGTAACTCCATTTTGCTGCGGACTATATCTGCATGTAAACTGTCTACATGTAAACTGTTTTTTCCACTCTCAGCAACTCCATTTTGCTGCGGAGTGTATCTGCACGTAAACTGTCTCTGAATACCATTCTTCTACAAAAATTCAGAGAATTCATTGGAGAAGTACTCTCCTTCTCCATCTGACCTTAGGCACTTTACATGTTTCCCTGTTTACTTTTCAACCATAACTCTGAAATTCTGAAAATGAGTGAACACCTCACTCTTCTCCTTCAGTATACTCACACTTTCCTTGTGTGGTCTCATCAATAAATGTCACATAATACCTGTAGCCTCCTATAGACATGGTCTTCGTAGAACCCCATACATATGAATGCACAACATCTAGTGCATTTCTGCTCACATTTCTGTCATGTGAAAATACATGCTTTGTTTAATACTTTCCAAATTGGCATGCTTCACATATTTTCTGCATACCTTCAACTTTAAACTTTGGTAGCCGTGTCACAATTCCTTTAGTCTGCATAGACTTCATTCTTTGCACATTCACATGTCCAATTCTTTTATGCCAAATGTCTGTGTCATCAACAATTCCTGAACCATTTGCAAACATTGCAGCACTCACTTTAGGCATGTTTACATTCAATGTAAACATTTTGCCCACTCTGTTGCCTTTTGCAACCAACCTGCACTTGTCTTTAAAGTCTTCAACATAACAACCATCAGGGTTAAACCGAACCTGCAAACCCTGCTCAATCATCTGGCCAACTGAAACCAGATTCTTTGTTATGTTCAGAACATTAAGTACATCTACAAGGTACTTCACTTTACCATCCTGCATAGACAATGGCACATCTCCAACATGGACAATTGGATGAGTAGTGTCATCCCGTGTTTCCACAAAACCTGGTCTTTCAAGGTTTTTCATCTCCTTGAACCACTCCACATGACTTGTCATGTGGTTCAAAGCACTTGAATTAACGTACCATACATCATCTTTATGTGACCTTACGGTGGAATTTTATATTTCTTTTTGAAGAGGTCCTTTTGCGAATGATCAATGTGGCCTGGCAAGAAAATCAGTTGCCGCACTCTTGGAAGCATGGCATAGTCAAGCTTGTCCCCAAAAAACATCTGTGTGATCATATATCATCAGATTGGAGGCCTATTACTTTGATACCTGTTGCCAAAATGATTGTACATAGGCTTCACAGGATACTGCATGCAGGACTTCATCCTCATCAGTATGGGTTTGTGCCGCGAAGACAAATCCATGACCCTTGAGTTTGATGGCTTCAGGAACTGGCATTTTGTACGTGCACAGGGCTACTTGGCTGAATTCAAGAGCAAGGACATGACAATATTTCACACACTAAACCATCGTTCAATGTTCAACAGAGAAAGATATATGGTTGGTTAAGAGCATTTGAGGTTCCCAAAAGGAGACACACGAGGTGCTATCATGGGTCTTTGAGCGGTTGCCTTGGGTTAGTGATCCTCATTGTTTCTGCTCGAGGATGCGTAGTTGTTTTGCTGCTATTTCCCATTTTGCATGTCAACCTGCTTCTTATAACAATTTGCCTGCACATGTCTAGGCTTACCACAATAAAAGCATCCATGTGTATCATTATACTGCCTTTGCCAATTTCCACGACCTCTTTGACTCCCCCAACCTCTAAATTGGCCTCTTCCACCTGCATGTTGTTGTTGTTGTGAATTCTTGGACTGTTGTTGCTGATGCTGGTGGCCATAGTTCTGATTACCTATTCGGCCACCTCCTTGGCCGCGTCCACGGCCTCCTCTACCTCGTCCTCTTCCTGAACTTGTTTAGAAGGCTTGTTGCTCTAAACTATTTTGTTTTGTGAAGACTGTTGGTCTTCACCCAAGCTCTTCTCTTCTATAATCAACATAGACACCAAATCTATGAAATTGGGAATGTTTTCCTAAGTCTGAATAGACGTCTTGAATGCCTTGTATTGTGGCCTGAGACCACGTAGACAGACTTCCACCTTATCCCATCATCATCTAACTGAAACACCAATAGATGCAAGGGATTCCACAATACCCTTGATCTTCAATCTTGATCTTCAATGCATAGTCATTCTTAGACATACTCTTTTTCTCCACAGTATGAAGTTCATTCTTTAACTATATCTTTCGTGCCTTGGTATTCGTTTCAGAGAGTTTTACCAAGGTGTCCCACGCCTCCTTGGGGGACTTGGCATCCTGTATGTACCCAATCATGGTGTCTTGTATACTGACAGAGAGCCAATACATAACTTTTCTCACTCCTTGGTTCCAATCCTTGAACTCTTTCACATCTGCAGCAGTCAGATTGATCTCCGGTATCTTCGGTGCCTCTTCATGCTCACCTTCTATGTAGTCATAGTAACCCTTTCCCATCAGGAAATTTGTCAACCTGAACCTCCAAGCATGGAAGTTGTTCTTGGCAAGCTTCTCAGCAACAATCTGGTTTATGCCATCATTTGACATCTTGCCAGACACACACATTTACTAGAAACAGCACTCTGGTTTGTCCTGCACAAACTACTGTATTTTCTACAATGATACTATAGTACACTCAAATGTCACAACTAGTGACCTCAATGTGCATACATACACCCAATGACAATTGTTTGACCTCCTTGCAATACACACAATGTCTACACAACAAATCTGTCTTCCTGCAGTTCTTAAAATAGAGTTCTGCATAGAATCGATGACTTACTCGTAGTGCTCGAAATCGCCTGCTTTCCAAAAAACGGAGGTCCTAACACACCCGAAATGCGTTTTTATAGGACACTATAGTCTCCCTATAGCTTTACTCCCACGAAGAAAGTTCCCCAATCAGAGATCGTTTGCCGGTGCCTCCCGTAGAGCTCCCGACAAGGGTGTAGTCGCGCCAACACAAATAGGGAAGAGTAGATGAAGCTCTTACCCTCGTACTGCTTCCTGTGCTTCTCTTGTGCTTGCACCTCAGCCCTTAGCATGAAGCACGCTCTGATACCATTTGCACAGGGGTGAAGAGAGCTTGAGCACTAGTTTTTTCCATCTACAAAAGGAGTTCCCCCACATCCTCTAAGTGTAGGAGATTGGGAAGTATTGTTGAAAGGATCATCTCATACACCTCCGGGAGAAATGAAAAGGTACTCAATCTTCTTTCGTCTCCCATATTGGACAAAGCTAATAATCAATCATCTTTTAGATCCAATGCACATCATTAAAAAACTAGTATTAAATATTTGGTACCATATAATTGGTAAGAGAGATTTTTTAGTGGTTCGGGAGAACTTGAGATTGATTGAACACCTCCCAAACACTTGGCCAATAGTTCAAGAGAATGAGAAGGTAATTTTACATAAAGCACCTTTGATCTTGACAAATAATGAGGAGAAGAGAGTGAAGGATCAATTTTTGTCCTTTCATACCCCTATGGGTGTCATGCATTTTTTTAAGGGCCATTCACAAAAATATAGAAGAAAAGAACAGCTCAATTGTGTGGTCTAAAAACACGTGATTGGCACAAGATGTTTTTGGTATGTTCATTTTATTTATACAAATGGTTTGTTGGTCATTCATTATATCATTGATTGAAATTTTTGTGCTACATCGTTAATTCTTCCCATATGCATTAGCGAGTGTGAAGATCAAAAATTTCAAGAGGCTATCCACAAAATGGGGGTGGTGGTGAGGTATGAAAAACTAAAATTAGAACATGTTGTATGAGTTTGTGAGACATGTCATGCTTATTAAATGGACTCAACTTCATCTTAGGTATATAAGCTCCAAGGAGATCCATACGTCCACTACGAGTAATGGGCAGTGGAGGTATTGAGCATGATAGAGAAGAACCTTCTAAGAACTATCCTCACTAGTCACCTACATCTTGTGGTACAATTGATAGATGAAGTATCGGTGCGTGGTATTTTGCATGCTCCGTGGATTTTCTTCCTTGTCAAGAATTTTATGAAGACCTTAAAGGATTTTGTTAGGCAAAGATCTAGGCCACAAGAAATCATGGAAAAGGGTTGGTTAGTGCAAGATGCATGTGTCCACATTTTAGAGTATCTTTTTCGAGTGAGTCCCACAATGCCACGATTGTGGAGTAATGAGGAAGATGAGTACATGGTGTCCAACATCCCACAAGGCAAAGGAAGAGCAATCACAATGGAGACATCAATGTTGAAGAAGGTGAATACATTTTGTATTCTCAATAGTGAAGTTATGAAGAGGTGGGTGCCAAGATATGAAGAGGTGAGGAGAAACCGATATGAGGAGAGAAGAGCATTTAGGATACGTTCGATCTGAGGCTTTCCATTTCCTCAGGAGATTGCATCACTTCCAAAAGATTATACTATTTATTGAATTTATGAACAAATGGAAAAGGATGAAGAACATGGAGAGATGGTGACAGAAGAAGATTGGGAGTATGCAAGAGGATGCGAGCCTCATGTAAGTGTGTCTCTGCTTTCTCTTTTTTTATTCAAGCAGAATCTCATGATATGGTTATTCAATATCATAAATACATTTCATTTGGTTTTGGTGGTAGTATAAGGTATACAATGCCATGTGGTCCGAAGGAAGGCATTTCCATAGTCAACATATAGATACAAAGAGAAACGCCCATGATTTTGGGGTTATGGCAAACTTTGAGCACGAATTTGGAGCAATGCTAGATTATTGTGGCATGATTCAAAACATCCTAAAGGTTGGATTTGGGACATTCCAAATTTTTATATTGGATATATGAAGTGTTTCAAGTATATTCATGCATAGAGCCTCATGCATAGAAGGGTCATGCATAAGGTATCATGCATAGACTCTATGCAAAGAGCCTCGTGCATAAAGTCTCATGTAGAGAGGCTATGCATCAAAGCCTATGTATGAAGCCTTAAACACATAAAACATAGCTTACGTAGAGCATACATTACATAAAAAGCTCGAGGGGGTTCTGTAAGATTCCTCCCCAGCCTCTCAAGATGTCCAGCATCTTCCCCTGTAATCAATTCCCTCTTCAGAAATATAAAAGATCGTCTCTGCCTATTTTGACCTAGAGAGAGAGAATATTCTAGAGAGAGAATATTCAGATTTTGAATATTTTTGAATAGAAAAATATCTCATCTTATTAAAATAAGTTCCCCTGAAACAGAAATTCAAAAAGAACTTTCCAATGTGCAATTGGAATTAATTGGAAATGGGTATGAAGGACCTTAGCCTAAGGGTCTAGATTTTCAGAAATTTTTGGATTATGGTCCAATTAAGGTTCCTTTGGACCAATAAGATCTATCCATATGTGGGGAGGAGATAAATCCAATTTTGTAAAAGAAGATACCCAAAAATGAGTAAATGCTCACATTAGGTGAAGAGTTGAATATGTACAAGGTTTATTAGTAAAAAAACTATGAGTAATATAAAAAATATGAGATATTTTGGGTATCCAAAAATGAGTAAATCCTCACATAAGATGAAGAGTTGAAAATGTACAAGGTTTATTAGTAAAAAACTATGAGCAATATTAAAAATATGACATATTTTGGGTATCCAAAAATGAGTAAATGCTCACATAAGATGAAGAATTGAAAATATACAAGGTTTATTAGTAAAAAACTGTGAGAAATATTAAAAATATGAGATATTTTGGGTATCCAAAAATGAGTAAATGCTCACATAAGATGAAGAGTTGAAAATGTACAAGGTTTATTAGTAAAAAACTATGAGCAATATTAAAAATATGAGATATTTTGGGTATAATGATTCCATTTTGACACATATGTAAGGAAGGGGAGTCCATTAAAGGAGGTGCGTATTTCACATGCTTGAATGAGTTTTAAACTCATAAATAATGTGATATTTTATCTCTCCTCTCTCCTAATTCAAGTCTAGTTGCAAAAAGTTAGCTCAACTGACCTAAAGATGGTTAAAAATTGACCAAACTAAGTTGGAAAATTCTAGAATCAGTTTGTTTGGTTAGGAGCTCAATTTTTCCTATAAATAGGAGCCTCCCCTTTGTTGAAAAACAACAATGTTTAATGCATTGTTACTCTACTCCACCCAAGCCAAGAACTATGAATTTATTAATAATTCATTAGTTTTTGACATTTCCCTCTTTCAAAGATTGGTTGGCCACTCTTGTTCAAACAAGAGTTGAACCCTCAAACCATCAAGCCAAAGGAAAGCTTTCAAAGTCATTAGTAAGTTGGTGATTCTTCTTTTTGCAATTATTTTATGATTTTATGGCTTCAAATGGTTTTTATGCTTTATGTCTTCTCTAAAAATGTTATACCTCATTACAAAAAGGTAATTCCCTCTCTCTTCTAACAAAACCTACCATTCTCTATCCTAGGTGAATGGTTAATTAATTAATGTCAAGTTTTTATAATGATTATTTTATTCTAAAAGTGTTACTTTTAGCATAATTGAATTTCATGCATAAAGGTATGCATAAAAGATGAATATTTTATTATAAAAGTGTTACTTTTAGCATAATTGAATTTCATGCATAGAGGTATGCATAAAAGATGAATATTTTATTATAAGTGTTACTTTTAGCTTAATTGAATTTCATGCATAGAGGTATGCATAAAAGATGAATATTTTATTATAAAAGTGTTACTTTTAGCAGATTGAATTTCATGCATAGAGGTATGCATAAAAGATGAATATTTTATTATAAAAGTGTTACTTTTAGCTTAATTGAATTTCATGCATAGAGGTATGCATAAAAGATGAATATTTTATTATAAAAGTGTTACTTTTAGCATAATTGAATTTCATGCATAGAGGTATGCATAAATGATGAATATTTTATTATAAAAGTGTTACTTTTAGCATAATTGAATTTCATGCATAGAGGTATGCATAAAAGATGAATATTTTATTATAAAAGTGTTACTTTTAGCATATTGAATTTCATGCATAGAGGTATGAAAAAAAATGATTATTTTATTATAAAATTGTAAAGAAAAAAATGATTATTTTATTATAAAAATATTACTTTTATCATATTGAATTTCGTGCGTAGAGGTGAAAAAAAAATAAATTATTATTTTATTATAAAAATATTACCAAAAAAAATTAATTATTTTATTGTAAAAGTGTTACTTTTATCACATTTGAAATTCTTGCATAGAGGTATGCATAAAAGATGATTATTATATTGTAAAAATGTTACTTTTATCATAATTGGATTTCATGCATAGAGGTATGCATAAAAGATATTTTTATACTAAAAGTGTGATTTTCATCATGAATGGATTTTATGGATAAATTAGATACATAAGAGAATTTCTTTTATTCTAAAAGTGTAATTCCTACTAAATTGAATTTATGCATAAGAAGATGCATAAAAGATTGATTTTAATTCAAAAGTGTCATTCTCATCTAAATTGAATTTATGCATAAGAAGATGCATAAAAGATTGATTTTTATTCAAAAGTGTCATTCTCATCTAAATTGAATTTATGCATAAGAAGATGCAAGATTGATTTTAATTCAAAAGTGTCATTCTCATCTAAATTGAATTTATGCATAGGAAGATGCATAAAAGATTGAATTTTAATTCAAAGTGTCATTCTCATTTAAAATGAATTTATGCATAGGAAGATGCATAAAAGATTGATTTTTATTTCAAAAGTGTTAGTCTTTTTAAATGGAATTTATGCATAATTAGATGCGTAAAGATTCTCTATCACAAGTTCTTATGCACATGATTTAGGTACTCATAAGGTAGTCCATGTTTTTTAGGAAGAGGACGACGAGGAGACACATTGTAGGATGAGGGAGTGATCTATGCCTCATTAGTCTGTGTTTAGTGGATAACTACATAAAGGCATTAGAGACCTCCATGATTAAATTAGGGTGAGCCTGCGTGCTTAACATGAGAAAGAAATTCCTCCATCAATGTCACATGAAGTCAATGAAGATTTAGGCATGGACGAGATGATGTATGAATTCTTTGAGAAAGGAGAGTAAAATCCCAAGGCCTCAATTGACAAAGATCAATTGACAAAGCGGCTTGCACTCCACTCTAAGAGGGGTGTGCATACTCCACCCCTCGTGTGACCTTAGAGTTGCTAAACTTGAAAACCTTGTATAGATAGAGTAATGCTAGTGTTACAAGCCTCTATTGGCGATGAGTTCTTGGCGTTTATCGTTAGCCCATCACAATTTTCACATACCATATCTTTTATAAACAATATTTGAAACTCCCTCAAGCTCTTTGTAGGCTCATGAAGATGCCTCCTTCAGATAACAAGATGCTAAGCACAAGGGTGCATGCTAGGAGACTATTGACAAGCAGTTGGCATGGATTATGAACATATACATGCATGTGTCAATGATTTTGTGCTTTCTACACTCCTCTTCCCAAATCTCTTGTTATGTGCAATTCCAAGGACTTTGTCCCCCCCTAATTTTACCTTTGTGTGTGATGCTATTGTGCCAAGGCTTCATCACGTTCACCATTTGATCTTTTATCCATCTAGTATGGACCTCTTCACTACCTAGTGTTAGCATAAACTCACTCTTGATTTGATTCGTGACTCGTTCCTTCTTGGACCTATCAAGTTTATGCCATGTAATCATGCAGTCATGGAAAAAGGCTATATGGCATAACTCTCGGATTCAAGACTTCATCTCATTGCCAACGTCATCCAAGACCACATTTCCATCCAGTACTTGATATCGAGAACGAGCTGGATTGGGGGTAGAGGGATTTGTTTTGAAGCGGCAGGATAAGTGCGAGCACGGTGTCCCCTTAGAACTAGCAATGGGTGGGTGTTCGTAGCATTGAGGGCAAGAAGCGTTTTTGGAGTCCCCACCACAGCAAAAACCCATCAAATGATCTCATCTTCTACAATTGGAAGTAGTCGAGCGAGCCATGGGCGAGGTTTGTGTGATGTGCTGTGGAGTGTCCAAGGGTGTGGCCTATGTAGGTGGGCTATGATGGCTTTGCAAAAGTACCAATGCCTCCCGCAAAGTAGGCTAGAGCCATAGCTCCTTTCTCAGGGCTCATCTGCAACATGAAGTGATAAAGTTGGCTTGGGGAAATTGCTTGTGGTGTAGGCAAGGTGGAGACATTTGTGCTATATGCGGGTGTGTCATCGGGTGTACGAACCATGGCCTACACACATACCATCACAAAAAACACAAACAAAACAAAGCCTATTAGCTTTTTTTGAAGCTCTATGAATCAAAAGAATTAAGCTCTATGCCTAGAGATTAATGCATGTATTAAGCACTATGCATATAGCTTAATATATTCATGCATTAAGCTCTATGCATAGATTAAGCTTAATGCATAGATTAAGCCTTAATCTATGCATACATTAATCTTAATGCGTAGATGAAGCTGTATGCATAGAGATTAATGTGCAAGACCTATGGATAGAGCTTTATGTATATGACCTATGCGTAAGCCTATGCACAGAGGTAAACCTAAACCCAGCACCCAAGGGTGCAATAAAGGAAAAACATGTTGTAAGCAATTAAAAGAAGAAGAGGTCTTCTCGCTTTTATGTGAAGCCGACAGAGAGGATTAGAGGCATGTTGTGATATTAGAACATTGTTGAGACCTTCTACAATACTGCTTAGACAAGCAGGGTGGTGGAGAGTGCCCCTTTTGGATGATAGCTTCTGAGGACTTTCCACATTATCCTCACTATTAAAACTAAAGGCAACTTCTCTTTACAAGAGAAGGATAGTAAAAATAATGACGAGGACTCCCCCTCCACTATAACCAACTACTCAGTGCTCCTAACTTGACTTAACTAGCATTCTAGATGGCCTACAATAATGTCCCATATCTTTATGCATAAGAGAGTATAAACATTCAAAAAACATATACTCTCCATCCATGCATAGCATAAAAACTTAACACATTTAAACTCCATGTATACATAGCACTCCACATAAAAAAAGAATGAACTCTTTGTATAAGCTTAAGCCTTATGAATAAGCTTGAAGCTTCAATCTCTTTTCATAATCTTGAAGGTCTATGCATAAGCTTAAGCCTTATCAAAACAAGCCTTAAGAATAATGCTTAAATTGTGCATAAGCCTTAAGCATAAGCCTTAAATCAGATCCAAGTTATTCATCCCCCCTGGAATGAAGTGGCTATCTATCTTCCGTCTACTCTAATACAAAAATACCAAAATCGTGAAATTAAATCAGATCAATAAATCTTAGAATTAACTTACAAGAGCACTCTCCATGGCCCAGAAAATCATGCATGGTCCACATAGGTATTCCTCGCACTGTTGCAACCCTTTCTCCAAACTGACACATTATGAACTTGGATACCATCCCATAACATGCATAGCTCAGCAACTAAAGGAGCCAAGTATACATCCATGTCCTTAACCTTGTACTTTCCATTGCTAATGTGAGATGAATATGACAAGGCTCTTCCCCAAAGTCCACCCACTTGTCTTCAATATGCCTCCATGCTGGAGAATCAGTAGGCACACACATAACATCTTATTTTTATTTTTTAACGAGATCAAAATCTAAACTAACCTTCATCTGATAAAACCAGATAGAAGGGAATTTATCACTGATATAATTTGATCATTTTTGTAAAATCAACGCTTTTTTCCTGATTAAGATCAGGCACAACCGTTGATCCACTTATTTGAAAAATTTATCAGTAGGGAATTGTCTAACTACTTGAATCTTAGTGTAATCCTAAGATTTTTCAATTTGATTATTAAAACTCCACTAATTCTAGCCTAACCCCATCCGGCCCATGGGTTAGCCACCACCCTACCACTGGAATCGGTGGAACCAAACAAGTACTCACCCACCCATAATTGAATTGCCTTTCTTAACTTTAGCTTTAGAAAACAGATATGCACACACTCCTCTTTATTGAAACTTTAATAAAAACAATCCTTGAAAAAGAATTTACGGTTTATACATGTCATACTTCAAAAATTTCCATTGAGTCTTTGTTTCTCAACAAACAGTATCACTTTGGACTCTCCATTGAGACCAGCAAGTCAACAATGAGATCCAGTGATAGATTACAAAAACATAGGTCCATCATATAATATCTTCCTCAACATATGCATGGATGTCCTCGGTACCGTGAGCCCGTGCATCACCTGGTCAGAACCCTCTAGGATCCTCCTTAGGTGTCCTGGCACTTCACTCAGGGACCGCTTCGTCGGCCCTCGTCCATCGTACCGGAAGCGCACGATTTTAACCATACCGAGGCTGGTCAAGACCTCCGCAGGTTTTGCCGCGTGAGCTGTCCCTCGAACACTCCCCCACCAGCTATTGCAACCCAACTTCCCTTAGATAAACATATATGCCAAATGTCCCTCCAGTATTTTGGCGTAAGACAGTCTTTTAAGAAGGTAGGGTTTCTATGCAAGTTTAAAGTTTTGATCTTCGTTTGAATACCATAAGTATATCATAAATCCGTATCTCAATACTTCTCGATCCAGTTTTCAATTCCAAACAGAATTCCTCGAATTCTGTTAACTTGATCCTCAGATCCAAAATCACAAGTCTTAACTTAGTTTCAAATTCGGGGGTGATTTGAGTACATTTTCCCTGAACTGGGCACATCGTCATTGATTAAACTAACAAAGGAATTAGGTCTTGGTCAATAGTCTGAGACAGAGTTTAGGTCTGGAAAGGTTCTTCCTAAAATTATCTTTCTCGAAAGGTACTATCTCAGTTTCTCTTTTTCTAAAATTTCTTTCGACGAGTATTTGTTTAAAGATTTCAAAAACATGGATTTCTTGAGGAATATTCATTTACGTCGATCTAGCATTAAAATTTATCTTTTATGCATACTTCTATGCATTAAAATCAAATATGATAAAAGTAACACTTTTATAATAAAAATTTATCTTTTATGCATACTTCTATGCATTAAAATCAAATAGGATAAAAGTAACACTTTTATAATAAAAATTTATCTTTTATGCATACTTCTATGCATTAAAATCAAATAGGATAAAAGTAACACTTTTATAATAAAAATTTATCTTTTATGCATACTTCTATGCATTAAAATCAAATAGGATAAAAGTAACACTTTTATAATAAAAATTTATCTTTTATGCATACTTCTATGCATTAAAATCAAATATGATAAAAGGCAAAGAGCTATCCACCTGACCAAGAAATTCTGAAATATATACAAGAGACTCTTGTATCAACCAACCCTCGGCCATGCTTCCTTCGGGCCTTGCACTTTGCCTCACAAAGTCTTTTAAGGTCTTCATGAAGCGCTCTAGGAAGAACATCCAACGTGCATGCACAGTGCCACATAAAGCAATTTCGTCCACTAAATGCACAATGAGATGTAGTTGACTTGTGAGAATGGTTCGCAGAAAAGTCTCCTCTACCAAACAAACCACCTCCACTGCCATAACACGCGCATCATCCAACGTGGCTGGATCAATTGCTTTGGAACTAACATATCTGAAAAATAAATGAATAGTATGTTATACCTCATGCACGTTCATTTTGCAAGGTATAATGAAGGGTGATCTGACATGGGTTTTACATACCTCACAAGCTCGCCCATCTTATAAATACATTTTTTAAAACTCTTATTTGCACAATGGTCGATGCTAGTAGGTAGTATGAACTGCGCACATGTATGTATGGTTTATGGCATTACAAAATTTAATTTCAACGTACAAGACTTGAAAAACACTTACTTAGAGCATCTTGTGTCAATCGTGGGACTTCAATCCATATAGTTGCTCAACGCCTCTTTTCTTAGTGGTTGTAAAGGCTCCCTTCAATGATCTCATGCATCCAATGGGAGTACGCAAAGTGGTGATGGCTTGCTTTACCTGCTTCTCCTCTTTCTTTGATATAATCCATGGTGCAGGCGGAAGACGAACGTGCCCATCCTCCTCTCGTGGCCAAGCTTTACGCATACGTCCTGCGACCCGCAAGTCCTCCCATACGCTAACATTGTCTCGTTTACCAATAACATGTTCCCAAATACCAGATCCCACATTCTTGAAGATGTGCATGGGATCAAGAAGATGGTTGATCTTAAGATGGGTCCAATATGGTAGCCCAAAAAAAAATGGAGTACCTACACAAGGGATTGCTCTATGTGATCTTTAGTCCAATTAGAGACTACACAAAATAAGATTGAAAAACATTACTATACCTGTTCATGCCATCTGGAGGAAGAATATTTGTAGACTCCCAAATACGCTTCCAATCTTTTGCACGAAGTGTTTGTGGAGGAATGTTACTCTTACTAGAAACATATGTAGGATGATCTGACGGGAGAAATCGATGATGATTATCGAATATGGTCTAATTACACAAACCGTCAGCATACTCATGTACTAACGAAGGGCCACAAACAGGACATGCATGTTTACCCGATGTTTTCAAACCTGTTAAAATATAAATAAAAGTTAGAATAATAAAGTCAATAGTTATAATTAATATAGCCAGTAGTATTAGAGTAGGGAGGTAATTAGAATTCTTACAAGAACAATCGCTGTATTCTAGAAAGTCATGCATTGTCCACATCAACACTGCTTTTAAGTCGAAGTGTCGAGAGGAGGGAGGCCTACTAATGTCCACCACCGCAACACCGCTCCATAGTTCCTCCAACTCATCAATCAACGGTTCGAGATAAACATCCATATGCTTGACTTTATGTTTCCCTAGAATTAGAAGGGATAACATAAGATGTCCCTTCTTGATCGCCATTGATGGTGGAAGGTTGTAATTCACCAACACAACTGGCCACACGCTGTATGCGGTGCTTTTCAAACCAAATGGATTCACTCCATCCATACCTAGGCCAAGTGTCAAGTTTCTGGGCTCTGTTTTAAAGCTGGGCCACTCATATTCAATATGCTTCCAAGCAGGAGTGTCTGCGGGAATTCTCCACATGCCATCATCCGATCGATGTGAGGAATGCCATGACATGAGCTCTGCTAATGGATTTGCACTTGATGTGTTTGATGCGAGGAATTATAGGAAAGTGTCGCAAGACTTTACGAGGTACATCAAAACTCTTCACATCTGTTCTATACCTTGCTTCACCACAAGTGGGACAATGTCGAGCCTCCTTATGCGTCCCACGAAAGAGAATGCAATCATTGACGCATGCATGTATGCGATCATAATCCAATCCTCCAAGAGATGTCACATAGCGCCTCGCTATGTCTCTTGAGGTGGGTAGCCTATTTCCCTTTGGAAGCATGTTTGATAATAGCCTGCATCCAATATCATCAATTAGTCCTAAACCCTAAACTCTAAACCACTAATTCAAATTTGCAAGTTAGAATGCTTACTTCAATAATGCGTCAAGACTTGCATTGCTCCATCCATAAACTGTTTGTATATTGAGTAGTTCAAGTGAAGCATGTAAAATAGAGAATGTGCACCCTTCAAAAACCGGTGTCAATGAAGCCTTGTAAAGATGCTCTTGTTCCATATCATCATCGTCCATACCTTTGGGATCATCCCTAAAAAGATATCGCACCATATCATCAAAACACTTCCTCTTCCACAACTTCGTGGGGTGCAGGGCTATTGTCATCCCTTTCCCACTCATCTCTGACAATAGATCCCGAAGCTCCAGCATCATCTCGTCGATGCTTTGCATGCTCTTGCCGCGCGTAGGGCACCATGTTAGGGTGTGGTACTGCATCCTGCTTCAATTAGAGTATACATATTACAACTCCATTAATTTAATTTGGATACCATGAGTCATTTGAATACTATCAATTTACATCTACTCACCTCTTATAAACCTGTTTGATTCCATTCTCCATACATGGAGATGTGATTCAAGGTAATTCGATGCGATCGTACAATGCATCCTTGACATCAATTACACATTGATCCTTTGTCCCAATCACACATCGCGATTACGATGACACATTGTCTCATCCTCACCAGAACTGCTTGAGGAGGTTGATGACATCCTATGTACAAAAGAGTAAACACAAAATCATAATCAGTTTTTAATGAAAGTATAAAAATCGTGTGTATCAACGCGGCTACATCCTAAAAATCGCGTGTATCAATGTGGCTATATCCTGAAAATCGCGTGTATAAATGCGGCTACATCCTAAAAATCACGTGTATAAATGCGGCTACATCCTAAAAATCGCATGTATAAACGCGGATACATCCTAAAAATCGCGTGTATAAATGCGGTTGATTTATTATAAACGCAAAAATACATGCGCTTTTACACGCGACGACCTGTCCATACCTGAAAATAACCCGCCTTCTCCAAATAAACATTTTCAAACTAAAGATTTTCTCTCCTTCGTCGTCGCCTCTTCCAATAGAGCACTAAACCTAAGTGCAAGGAGCAGACAAGGAGCACACACAGGTGAAGGAAACCAGCCAAAAAGAAGACTCACTTTTTCAGAGGTGAGCTAGTTTGTCCTTTGTCCTGTCTCTTTCCTTCCATTTGTTTATGCTATTGTCTCTTTCCTTTATGCGTTTGTTTCCGTCCTTCTCCTTCTCTGGTTGCCATCTGGTGAATGATTGTGACAGTGGTGGGCGACAGTGAGCTTTTTATAAGGACGATTTGTCGGAGGTCGGTCGCTTTCAAAAAAAAATTTCGCAGGCCGCGTGTAGGAACGCGTGTATGTCTGCGTGTATGCTGTCTGCACAGGTGTTCATGCGCATATACACGCGTTTTTTGACGGGTGTATACACGCGACTGTGTTTCACCCATGCTTGCTATCCAGGTTCTTCAGAGAGATGATCCCATCTACATATGGCTTGCCTTCACAAAATCATATGTGCTAGCTTGCATTTGTGCTTTGATGCAATCATGTATATACTTTTATTTTTGTAGATTCTTTATGGATCCAGGTTCTTCATCCGATCCATTTGCGTACAGCAATTGGCTGATGGAGATGCTAAATCATTTTGGGTGCCATCCTGGTCCAGTTGAGCTTACAGAGTACATGTATGCCCATCCCCCTCCTTCCATGCCTGGTATCTATACCCCGCCCGCAAGTATCCAGGTCACTCCACTGTTGTCTATGCCTGCGAGTCCGACGAGACGGCATGCAGCTTCTCCTCTTCCACGCCCACCGAGGAGACATACCCCGTCCCAGACACACTCACACACACCCTCCCAGGCACCGTCACGTCATGGCTCACACAGTCACCATCACGTACTCTCTCAGAGCCACCGTCACGTCAGGGCTCACAGCCACCGTCACGTAGACAATCCCCCAGTCGTGACTCCACCTGCAGCAGTAGGAAGAGTGGGAGTGGAGGATGCGGCGGGTGCTTTGGTGGGGAAGGTAGTAGGGCACACGGTGAGAGAGGAGAGAGAGGGAGAAGAGTTAGAGGAGATAGTGAGGATGAGGAGATGAGAGAGGTGGAGGGAGTGATCTGCTATGATGTGACGGATAGGGGTGGGATAGTGATGGGGATGCGAGGGGGAGGTACTAGGGCACGCGGTGAGAGAGGAGAGAGAGGGAGAAGAGTTAGAGGAGATAGTGAGGATGAGGAGGAGATGAGAGAGGTGGAGGGAGTGATCTGCTATGATGTGACAGATAGGGGCGGGATAGTGATGGATGCGAGGGGGAAAGAGGTAATGGAGTACATGCGTGGGGTAGTATCAAACTTGTATAGAAATTGTTTTATTAGATTTAAAGATCAAAATAGACGATTAGTTGGGGAGGTGATAGATGCTGTACATAGTCGGTACCCCAATCCCCCACATGCGACATTCTCGGATGTATGGGGAAGGACGCGAATAAGAGAGACCTTAAAGATCTCACCTTAAGAAACTCGCGTACGATGATGGGCTAAATGTAGCTGCTGCGGGTGGCTATCTTGCCGAGAAACCTGCCACTGTGCACAAATGCGAGTGGAAGGAGGCAAAGAAACGAGCAGAGGGTGGCGTGAAGAGCATGTGGAGGCACGACGGATCGAGATGGAGACCATTGGATCTTCGCATTTCGGATCTGGCGGCGTCGAGTCATGGGAGGCAGAGTTCGTAAGTATCTTACCACTTTATTTGATTATTTACTTAATTCATCGATTCTATGATTGTTTTAATCTTACAAATTGTGTTGATTATGATACAGCGACGGGTTACGGGGAGGAAGCCCATAGCCCACGATACTGGGTATGCTCTCCGACATAGCAGACGTGACATGTGGGCCCTCTTCAGAGCCAAGGGACGTATTACGGACGCACAGTTTGAGATGGCCATGAGACCATATGGTCGACAGGTACTTCAAAACTCTAAACAAATGATTTTGGTTTATTTAATTACATATATATATACTTATATACTATATATTACTTGAACAGGCACAAGCTGCTGATGATCCACCTGCCGCCACTGCAAAGGGTGGACGTGAGCATCGGACATTCCGACCGATGTGAGCTCATCTGATCATGGAGGGAGCAGCGAGTCATCATCTGGTTGAGTAGTACTCAGACTTATAGTATCACATTCCATATTGAGGATGTGGTTGTATATATATTTTTGTAACTGAAGCCATGGGCTACTTCGACATATGGACTCCCTTGTATATATGGGTACACATAAAATTTTGATAGTAATATTGAATCGTGAATCGATAGTATTGCATTCATGTCTGTCTTGAATCGTGTATTAACAATGCATGCATTCATGTCGTTCTTGTCTTAAATCTTCCTCGTGGATGGTCCAATGCACCCAAAAAAAAAATCCAGAGAGTGTTATTAGGTGCTGGAATACCGTGCCAGTTTAGAAGTAGTGATTGTGCCCCAGTGCTTGTGTGCTCTTAAAGTGCTTGTACAAAATGTACAAAAAGAGAGAGGGTGCTCATTTATAGTGGCCAACATAATCATTACGCGAAACCCTAGGTCTCAAAAAAATATCACGCACTAGAAAATGGGTTTTTAAACACGAACGATAACATGGTTGCATATTAGGCAAAAAAGAACCATTTACATTCTCAATTATAACACCTGATTACATTCAATAGAGAATATCCCCATGGATCAGCTTAGATCAACCCTAGGCCTCATTCAAGTCGATAGGGACCCATACTTTACAAAATCTCCTACATGTTACCCTCCATGCTGCATGACATGCACGTGTCCTATCCTCCCTGCCCTCCACCTTACTGTTCTGTGGCCCTTACTTTTCATTTTGGTAATTTGGGCCAATTTGGACATTCGAGCCCTCTCCCTTGAAAGGTTTATTCCAAAGGTATAAAAATGGAAGAACCAAAATCTTTCTATGCATAAAAATCAAATTTAATAAGAATAACACTTTTATAATTAAAAAAATTCCTTTATGCATCTTTCTATTCATAAAAATTAAATTTAAAGAATAACACTTTTATAATAAAAAAATTCTTTATGCATCTTTCTATGCATAAAAATAAATTTTAATGAGAATAACACTTTTATAATGAAAAATTTTCCTTTATGCATCTTTCTATGCATAAAAATTACATTTAATGAGAATAACACTTCTATAATAAAACAAATTCCTTTATGCATCTTTCTATGCATAAAAATTAAATTTAATGAGAATAGCACTTTTATAATTAAAAAATTTCCTTTATGCATCTTTCTATGCATAAAAATCAATTTTGATGAGAATAACACTTTTATAATAAAAAAATTCCTTTATGCATCTTTCTATGCATAAAAATCAATTTTGATGAGAATAACACTTTTATAATAAAAAAATTCTTTTATGCATCTTTCTATGCATAAAAATTAAATTTAATAATTAGCATCAAAGATATCCATGCATACTCATAGGTGCATATGTACATGGAGTAATTAGAATATTTCTTTTTTTATGCAAAAATGGTGGGAATTACTCTTTTGGAATAACATAAAAACAAACTTTCTTTTCCATAAAATTTTGAAAAATTTACCATAACCTCCTTTGTATGGCTGACCATTTCTCATTTTTATCATTCTATTTTAACTTAATTTAACCCAAATTAGATTTATAGAACTCTAATCTACACAATTTTCTAGATTCAAGAGAGTAAATAATAAGAAGAGTTTAATTAATCCCTCAGTTAATCTTTCTAGGATTAAGAAAGGCTGGAATGTAAAGAAGAGAAGGGGGTGGCCTTTTCATCAAGGCATAGCATTTGAATTTAATTCAAACATTTGCAAAGCACAAAAAATAAGAAAACCATAGATTTAAAATTCATAAAAAAAAGTAAGAAAATTAGCTTACATGGAGCTTGTAAGCTCTCCTTTGGCTTGAGGGATTGAGGGTTCTACTCTTGTTTGAAGCAAGAGTGGCCACCAATTCACTTTGGAGAGGATTAGGCCAAAGATAATTGAATTATTAAGAAATTCAATGTAGATGGCTCAAGATAGAAGTAGAGTAACAGTGCATAAACATCATTAAGCTTTTACAAAGGGAGAGGCTTCTAATTATAGGAAAAAGTGAGCCTCTAACCAAGCAAACTGTTCTAGAATTTTCTAGATCAGTTTGATTTTTGACTATTTTTGGGTCAGTTCAGCTTACTTTTTGTATCTACTTGTGAAATAGGAGAGAGGATAGATGAGAATATCTCATTTTATTGATTAAAAATGGGGGTAATGATGAGAAAAAGGTGCCTAATTCATGAGGGGATATCCCCACACTGAGGTGTCAAATTTTAGTTTTTTTAGTCTTTTCTTTGGTCCTTAGTCCACTCTTCATCTTAAGTGAGAATTTACTCATTTTTTGGGGGGTTTTTCTTTTATTCTTCAATTTATCTCCTCCCTACATTTGGATTAATCTTATTGGTCCATAGGAACCTTAATCCAAAATTTTAAAAAAATCTAGACCCTTAGGCTAAGGTCTTTTATGCACATTATAATTTATTTCTAATGCACCTTAGGAAATTCTTTTTAAACTTCTGTTTCGGGAAAATTTATTTTAATAAGAAGGGATATTTTTCCATCCAAAGATATCTAAAAACTGAATTATCTCTCTCTATAATATTTTCTCTCTCTAGAACAAAATAGGTAGAAACAAGATCTTTTATTATTCTGAAAAGGGAATTGATTAGAGGGGAAGAAACTGGACATCTTGAGGGGCTGGGGAGGAGTCTTACAAAAATGTTATGCTGAACCACACCTCCAAGAGAGAACTCTACACATTCATCTAATGGATGAGCAAATGGGGTACTTACTAATGCTTCGAGCTCGTGTCTCTTGAAGCCTCCAAGCTCGCTTATATGCTCCAAACTCCAAGGTACACCTCCTCACTGTCACTGTGGAGTTGCTCATACCATCACATAGGCCAATCACTCTCTCTCTCACTCTCTCAGACAAGCATAAACACACAAGCATGAGAAAGGCACAATGCTAGAATGCTCTCACTCCTCACTCTCTCACAAGTACAGAGGAAGAGCTCTCAATAGCACAAAGGGGATCGTGTCCTTTCATTATATGAGAAAATACCTTATATACAATTGGCCCTTATTCACACTTGGGCGCCCAAAACTTACTAACTAGACGTTGGGTTGCCAATGTCTCATAATGTACAACCTTTATAGTGCCTTTACATAACACTTATTAATGTCCTAAATTGAGGATCATGGTGTTAATCCAAATGGGATTAACACTTGTAATCTCTTGTGTGTGTGTGTGTGTGTGTGTGTGTGTGTGTGTGTGTGTGTCTGTGTGTGTGTGTGGTTGCTTGTGCAAGGAGCTCAAGCTCTCCCTCTCCCCCACAGTCTCTTTACCACTCCTCTATGTCTTATTATAGCAATTTTTAAACAAATGCTAGCTCAAAAGAGTCAAATTATATTTTACACTCATTTGGCTATGTGTGGCACCACATACTACTCCTAATCCTGATCCTCTGGCTTCTCCTGATCCTCCAAGGCCACATCCTTCTTCTGACCTCCACCATCCTCCTTATGACCCTCCTCATAAACCTCCTACTCTGAATCCTCCTCCTCCTTTGATGGATCTGTGACCTTGCCAAGGACTACCGGCCGTAAGGAGCAAGAGAGTCGAGTGAGGGTAGCCTCCGACTTGTCAACGCTGAACAAAGAATACTCTACCATGTCCTCCTCTATCTCGGACCTACTCAAACCGAGTGTCCTCCAATAGTCTCTTGATTTCTTGTGAGAGTTTTCCATGGATGTCCATACACATGCAAGAAGGAGATCGTATATCTAAACCTACAAGAATATAATCACAATCCACTAATACATATATGCAAGATAAGAGATGCACACAATCACCATCGTCGTCACATTCTAAGTACAACATAACATATTCAAATACAACTTCAAATGCCACCTATATGGCAACAACAACATAATGTATCTCTAAATGCCACCAATGGCAACACTAATAACAACATTATTATCGAGATATCAAGAATAAGCCCACTGCACTATATCCCATGAGATCAGCATGAGCTTTTATTCCTTGTGTGGAATCAATAGGATAATTCTGTTTCCACTCAACGATTGCTTCCAAAATCTTCTCTTGTGCTTTATGGATGTCAGCTAGAGTGCACCCACCACACACTAGTGTGCCATAAAAACAAGGTTTACAACATATTGCTTCCTAAGAAGCACAGTGTGGTAAGCATCGTTATTGCCTTGGTGTGTGACTAGCAACAACAACATGTCATTGACTATCTTTGTGAATTTTTTCAGTGTTGCCAACTGAACATAAATATGTCCAAATTAATTACTTTGATGGATTTTCCCACATAATAAATTATGACCATTAAGTTACACTTCTCTTGCACCTTATTGCTCACACTATGATCTCTCTCTCTCTCTCTCTCTCTCTCTCTCTCTCTCTCTCTCTCTCTCTCTCTCTCTGTCATGGCCCTGTGAAAATGGAGCAGTACAAGTGTGGGCATGGTGGTTGCAGAGTCAAAATATTTTATGATTCACATGGGGGGGTGCCCGGACAGAGTTTAAGATGTGTGGACATCCCTAGGTGTGAAGGGGGGAACTAGAAACATTAAACTTTAATGTTTATTAAAGTTTGCCCCTAGGCCTTAGTGGCCCTAGGGGAACTTATTAAAGTTTGGGGCCCTAGGGATTATTTTGGGGAGGAGTGTTTCTCTCTCCTCTCTCTCTCTCTTCCCTTTTTGGGAGTCGTGGAGCAAAAGTGGAGGAGCCTTCATGCGCATGTTCACAAGCGTGGAAAAGCACAAGAGAAAGAAGGCGGCTGCTGTACGTGTGTCCCTGCTGCTGCTGCTTTTCTGTGAACTGAGTGTGGAGGAAGGCTGTACAACAGCCGTACACCTCTGTACGACTGCTGTACTGTTGCTGCAGGCGGCGTCGAACTGAGAAACAGAAGCTGCCACAACAGGCGACTGGTCAACAGAGGACAGCAGGTTCAGGTACAGGCCGTACAGCTCTGTACGACACCCGTACAGTGTACGGACAGGGCTGACGCAAGCTTTTCTGAATTCAGTAGCTGCAAGCGGCGCTTGTCAGGTGGCTGGACAGACCTGATTACACTGATTCAGGTTGGTTCAGGAGTGGACAGCGGACTGTGTGTGCAAGTACAACTCCTAGCACGTATCCCGAGGTGGTACAGACGGGTATAGTGCTGATTTTCAGATCTGTATTTTCAAGGACAGCATAAGAGTGAACATCAGGAGGAGGATACAGGCAAGTACAAGCACATGTGTGAAGCACGGTTGTGGATACAAGTGCCTGCAAGTACAAATTGGTGCTGTTGCTTCCTCCAGTACTGTTTCACGAGCTGAACTTGGTAAGCTCTGTTTCTGTTCATCTATCTCTCTTTCTACTGCTTGATGTCTGTTGCAGATATGTGTTATTTGGCCCCTTGTGAGAGGAGGGGTATGGCAGATTGACAAGGGTTGAGACAGAGTTTGGACAGCACATGTATGTTTGAGTTGAGATGATGTATCATGCACTTGAGTTATGCCAGATGTATGCCCATGGCTGGCCTGCTTAGTGATCTTGGCTGATCAGAGGGAGGCACAGTGTGTTATTTGGAGACACAGATCTGTGTGCATAGATCCTCTGTGCTGAGAAGGATTTGTGGGCCGTCAGATTGGATATACAGGTGTAGACTCTTGGCTGATCTTTGTGTGGTACTCAGCCATTCATTTTATTATAATTGAATAAAGAAATACCGCAAGGGGCGCCAAGCTTTGGGGCCAACAGGTGTCGCTGTGTTTTCAGATTTGGGCACTCTAGCCCCAATCTGCTTTGTTTCACATCTAGACTACAAGTGGACGGGTGATTGCTAATCTACCGCACTCTGGTTTTCTATCAGAGGCCAGTTTCAAGGTTTCGTCACGCCGGGACCAATCATCAACAACTTTCTGAAGGGGGTGAGCTCGTGGTTGCTTTGAAGAAAGCCATCGCTGAAAATTCAGCAAACATGTCTAATACAGAGGATGAGTACTTCTATCAAGCAAGAGACTTCTCCTGAAAGAGATGTATCTGAGGATATTTTTGCAGGGGAGCAGGCTGCAGATGTTGAGCCTTATGAGGATGTAACACAGCCAGAAGATGTGCATGGTAAAGAGGATGATGATGCTCGGTTCAAAGATCGCTTGGCTAGTGTTATGGATACTTTTATGCAGCTCACTCAGAGCGAGAGATTTGCTGAATTGATGAGATCTCGCACAGAGCCCCACACAGAGCCCCAGAAAAAGAAGAAGAAGGTTCGTTCGAAGAATCTTCCTCAGGGTCATAGTGGTGCCATCCCACAGGAACCATCTTTTGGCCAGTTTCCGAATATGCAGCATGCTTATGGTGCAAACTCTCAGAATTCCTTCTATGGACAGCCACCTATTCCTCAGCAGAATATGCATCCAGGTTATTTTGGTGGTGGCTCGGTGTTTCAATCCATGACTGGGGGTTATCCTCAGGGAGGCATGGGTATGTATGGGCCTTTTGGAGCCAATTTTCAGCCTGGCATGCAAGGGAATATGTATGGTGGTATGCAGTCCGGTATGGCTGGAAATATGTTTGCAGGCATGCAACCTGGGATGCAAGGCAATATGCTTGGTGGCATGCAGCCAGGTATGTATAATGGAATGTTTGGAAACATGGCTGGAATGTATGGTATGCCTGGCATGGGAATGGGAAATGTTGACCCAATGATGGGCATGAATGTTGGGGGCAGCAATCTCGCGAAACCACTTCCATATGATAATCTAACGCCTATGGGAAAGGCGAAGGATTACAAGGAAGGGGGAGCTGCAGTGAAGTTTGACACTTTTAGTGGGGCCAAGGATAAATTGAAGGCACTTACCTTTTTACAGCAGTTTGATGATGCTTTTTCTGGTGGCAATTACACAGAGTCCTCTAAGGTGAGGAAAGTTGCCACTTTTCTCAAGGGCAATGCTTTGCAGTGGTGGTCTACTCTTCTTTTGCAGGGCATAGCACCCACCACATGGGTCCAATTCAAACAGGTTTTCTCTTCTGTATGGCTCACATCTACATTTGAGGTGGATGTTATGACCGCATGGCACAAGCTGGATGCTTCAAAGTGTGATAGTTTGGAGGATTATAACAAGAAGTTTTGGGAAGCTCTACTCCCAGTGACTTCTTATCGAGCCGTGCCATTATCTGAGCAGGTAGAGAAGTATTGTTGTGGGCTGCCCAAGGAGGTACGAGATTATTGTATAAAGACAAGAGTAACGAACATGTCACACATGATTGAAAATGCTATGACAGCTAATGCGTTACTCACGGGTGGTTCATCTGGATTTAAAGGCAGTAAGAAATTGAGCAAGAAAGCTGAAAAATTTGGGCATGCTTCTCGTGATGCTAAAGGGTCTTCAGAGACAAAGTATAAGAAGTTGCCAATGCCCAAGAGGACTTCTGAGGAAAGATAGGCTTTGAGAGATGCTCAAAAGTGTTTTTACTGTACTGAAGAGGGGCATATGTCATTCAATTGTCCCAAAAGAACGTCCAAAAAGGACCCTGACAATAAAGGAGAGCCCAAGCCAAAGAAACCAAAGCCTTCTGCAGGCTTAGTTCCTGATCTTGTGGGGGAGCAGCTAGGTGGTGAAGCTACAGAGTTGTGCAGGGCATGGGGCAAAGTGAGAGATCAGAATGCTTTGATCTTCTTTGACACAGGTGCTAGAGCCAACTTCATTTCACCAGATTTGGCTGGCCGATTGGGGATTCGCGCAGAGGAGATGGGGCCGTTACATGAGGCAAATATGGCTTGTCCAGGGTATGCAGAACCCGTTACTCCTATCATTGGGAAGCTTCGGCTTCATTTACAGAGTTATGTGGACAGCGAGGAGTTCTTCATCATGCCTTTGGATGGCTGTGATGTTTTGTTGGGGATGCCATGGTGCCACAGGGTACATGCGATGGTGGATACTTACAATAAGAAAATTACTCTGACTCATAGAGGAAAAGAGCATGTATTGGATGTAAAACTCAAAGGGGAATCTGTTCCTATTGTATTCGCTTCGGCGATTTCATCAGTAATGAAAAAGCATCTTTCTGCGTACTTGATTTATGTAAAGGATACACAGGATGATGAGTCTAAGTCTAATTTGTCAATGTTAGATAAGGACAAGGCTGATTTCTTAAGTGGGTTTCAAGACTGTTTTTTCGAGTCATTGCCAGGAGAATTACCTCCTGAGAGGCCAGAAGATCATGCCATAGATCTGATTCCTAGTAGTACTCCATCGAATAGACCGCCGTACCGTGTTAGTGCAGCCCAACAGGAAGAGATTATGAGTCAGGTGCAAGAGCTATTAAATAAGGGGTTGATTCAGCCTAGCTCATCACCCTTTTGCTCACCTGTGCTCTTAGTGCAGAAGAAGGATGGTTCTTGGCGCATGTGTATAGATTACAGGGCGCTGAATAAGAATACCATCAAGAATCAATTCCCCATACCGAGGATCGATGACATCTTGGACCGCTTATAGGGCTCCACAGTTTTTAGTCGTATTGACTTGAAAAGCGGGTATCATCAGATAGACCCGAGGATGTGCATAAGACAGCATTCCGAACCACATTTGGGTTGTATGAGTTCTTGGTTATGCCCTTTGGTTTGACAAATGCGCCTGCCACATTTAACAGAATGATGGACAGGATTTTCAGGCCTCATAGAGAGTTTGTGGGCACATTCTTTGATGATATGATTGTGCATTCACGAACTGAGGAAGAGCATAGAAGGCATTTGGCCATTGTGTTTGCAGAACTCAGAAACCATAGGTTGGTGGTTAATGGCAAGAAGAGTGAGTTCTTTTTGCAGGAGATACATTTCTTGGGGCATATTGTGTCTGGTCATGGAGTCCGTATGGATCCAGCAAAGGTGGAAGCAATACTTAATTGGCCAGCTTTGAGGACCGTACATGATGTACGCAGCTTTCTAGGATTGTGTTCCTATTACAGGCGTTACATACGGCACTTTGCTGAAATTGCTTCGCCTCTTCATGCTTTGACGAAGAAAGCAACTCCGTTTAGATGGGCTGATTGGGAAATTACAGCATTCAAAAAGCTCAAAGAAAAGCTTACTTCGGACCCAGTATTGGTGTTACCGGACCTCCGAAAGGCTTTTGTTGTCCAGTGTGATGCATGTGGAAGTAGCATTGGAGCAGTTCTCATGCAAGAGGGACATGTTATAGCCTATGAGAGTACAGTTTTGCAAGATGCTGAGAAGCATTTGCAGGTGTATGAGAAAGAGATGTTGGCTGTAATTCACGCTCTTTCTACATGGAAACACTACTTGCTTGGGGCTGATTTCACTATGCAGACAGATCATCAGACCTTGCGTTATTTCCTCACGCAGACTAAGCTTTCAGAGAAGCATATGCGTTGGGCAAACTTTTTGTCAATGTTTCACTTTCAGATTGTGCATGTAGAAGGCAAAAAGAATGTAGTGGCAGATGCTTTGTCACGCAAGCCACAGGTCTCTGCAGTTTCACTTGCTTATCATCATGAGCTTGATGAAATGAAAGAGCAGTATGCCCATGATGAGGATTTTGAAAGGTTGTATGATCAGATGTCTGAGGGTTAGCGGCATGAGCATTATACTCTCAGAGATGGGTTTTTATTGATGCATGGCAGACTGTGTGTTACCAGGCCATTGCGACTCAAGGTTATGATTGAAAGTCATGCTCCTCCGTATACAGGTCATAGAGGTATTGACGCCACGGTAAAAGCAGTGGAGACATTATTTTATTGGCCAACCTTGAGAAGAGATGTTGATGCCTTTGTGAGGCAATGCATCGTATGTCAGAAGGTAAAGTTTGACCGTCAGAAGACACCAGGGTTATTACAGCCTTTATCTATTCCGGATAGACCTTGGGAGAGCATTGCCATGGATTTTGTATTTGATCTTCCACGGACACAAACGGGAAATGATGGCATCTGGACTATCATATGCAAGTTCAGTAAGCAGTCTCATTTCATTCCCGTGTGGAAGACAATTAAAGTGGATCATATGGTGAAGTTGTTCATGGCGAACATCTTCAAGTATCATGGCTTGCCTACGTCTATCATTAGTGACCGTGATCCACGGATGACGAGTTTGTTTTGGAGAGGGTTGTTTGACAACATGGGTATAACTCTCAAGTTTTCATCGTCATTTCATCCACAGACAGATGGTCAGTCAGAAGAGGCTAACTCTACAGTGTTGGATCTTCTCAAGTGTTATGTGTCAGAGCACAAGCAACAATGGGAAAATCTTCCTTTGGTGGAGTTTGCATATAACAACACTGTACATAGCTCGACAGGCAAGGCGCCTTTTGAGATTGTAGAAGGAGGGAAGAAGGTACCACCCATTTTACATACAAAGGATAAGATCTTTGAGGCTGATCAGTATGTGGAGAGTTTGGATGAAGCTTATCGGAGAGTTAAGTTGGCCCTCCAGAAAACTCAGCAGAAGCAAAAGAAAGCCACAGACCGTCACAGATGTGATTTACAGTTTGCATTGGTGGGTGATTGGGTTCTTTTATGCTTTGAAAAGGCTAGACTCAAGAAGATGAAGGGTAAAGAGCGCTTATTCCCTAAGTTGAGCATGCGATATTATGGGCCTTTTCAGGTTTTGGAAAAGATTGGTGAGGTAACCTATCGTTTGAAGTTACCAGATCACTGGAGGATTCACAATGCTTTTCACGTGAGTCTTCTTAGACCTTTCCGTGGGGATGTGCCTGAGGCTCAGCCGGAAGTTGAGGAACTTGATGAGGTTCTGATTCCAGAGCAGATACTGGCACATAAAGAAAGGAAGGTACGAGGTAAAGTTTCCCGTCGCTATCTTGTGAAGTTCAAGAACTATTCACCAATGGATGCGAAGTGGATGGAGGAAGGTGACTTAACAGAGATTCACCTCAGGTTTTGCAGCTTTATCTCGATGCCTTTGAGTTAGAGCCGACTCTTATTGTGGCTCATTCAGGTTCAGCAGAGCATGGGTCTGGAGCATTACCTGATGCTCAAGAGGGGGGTAGCACCTCCACTCCCTTGATACAGACAGGCTCACATGACATTAGAGGTCGCTTGGTGCAGTTTTTATCTCACCCGAAGGTACTGAGGCTGACAGTACATCTGTTTATGGGACTTCTATGATATATGTATACTAGTCACATGGAGATTTTTGTGGGTATATATGGTTCACAGTGGTATACAACTTGGACTATTACTATGCCATTGGATTGCAGTGAATGATGATACATGTGTATGGCTTAGAGAGATTGGGACGCTGATCTTGCCATATTGTATATTTCACTTTGGATATTTTGATGCATCACCAGAATGCAATCGAGGACGCTTGCCATTTTTCAAGAGGGGGGTATGTCATGGCCCTGTGAAAATGGAGCAGTACAAGTGTGGGCATGGTGGTTGCAGAGTC
This sequence comes from Cibotium barometz, assembly GCF_041138505.1. Classification (NCBI taxonomy): domain Eukaryota; kingdom Viridiplantae; phylum Streptophyta; class Polypodiopsida; order Cyatheales; family Cibotiaceae; genus Cibotium; species Cibotium barometz. The sequence goes on from NC_141065.1 coordinate 47,807,230, forward strand.
AAAATATTTTATGATTTACATGGGGGGGTGCCCGGACAGAGTTTAAGATGTGTGGACATCCCTAGGTGTGAAGGGGGGAACTAGAAACATTAAACTTTAATGTTTATTAAAGTTTGCCCCTAGGCCTTAGTGGCCCTAGGGGAACTTATTAAAGTTTGGGGCCCTAGGAATTATTTTGGGGAGGAGTGTTTCTCTCTCCTCTCTCTCTCTCTTCCCTTTTTGGGAGTCGTGGAGCAAAAGTGGAGGAGCCTTCATGCGCATGTTCACAAGCGTGGAAAAGCACAAGAGAAAGAAGGCAGCTGCTGTACGTGTGTCCCTGCTGCTGCTTTTCTGTGAACTGAGTGTGGAGGAAGGCTGTACAACAGCCGTACACCTCTGTACGACTGCTGTACTGTTGCTGCAGGCGGCGTCGAACTGAGGAACAGAAGCTGCCACAACAGGCGACTGGTCAACAGAGGACAGCAGGTTCAGGTACAGGCCGTACAGCTCTGTACGACAGCCATACAGCGTACGGACAGGGCTGACGCAAGCTTTTCTGAATTCAGTAGCTGCAGGCGGCGCTTGTCAGGTGGCTGGACAGACCTGATTACACTGATTCAGGTTGGTTCAGGAGTGGACAGCAGACTGTGTGTGCAAGTACAACTCCTGGCACGTATTGCGAGGTGGTACAGACGGGTACAGTGCTAATTTTCAGATCTGTATTTTCAAGGACAGCATAAGAGTGAACATCAGGAGGAGGATACAGGCAAGTACAAGCACATGTGTGAAGCACGGTTGTGGATACAAGTGCCTGCAAGTACAAATTGGTGCTGTTGCTTCCTCCAGTACCGTTTCACGAGCTGAACTTGGTAAGCTCTGTTTCTGTTCATCTATCTCTCTTTCTACTGCTTGATGTCTGTTGCAAATATGTGTTATCTGGCCCCTTGTGAGAGGAGGGGTATGGCAGATTGACAAGGGTTGAGACAGAGTTTGGACAGCACATGTATGTTTGAGCTGAGATGATGTATCATGCACTTGAGTTATGCTAGATGTATGCCCATGGCTGGTCTGCTTAGTGATCTTGGCTGATCAGAGGGAGGCACAGTGTGTTATTTGGAGACACAGATCTGTGTGCATAGATCCTCTGTGTTGAGAAGGATTTGTGGGCCGTCAGATTGGATATACAGGTGTAGACTCTTGGCTGATCTTTGTGTTGTACTCAGCCATTCATTTTATTATAATTGAATAAAGAAATACCGCAAGGGGCGCCAAGCTTTGGGGCCAACAGGTGTCGCTGTGTTTTCAGATTTGGGCACTCTAGCCCCAATCTGCTTTGTTTCACATCTAGACTATAAGTGGACGGGTGATTGCTAATCTACCGCACTCTGGTTTTCTATCAGAGGCCGGTTTCACTCTCTCTCTCTCTCTCTCTCTCTCTCTCTCTCTCTCACACACACACACACACACACACACACACATATTCAAATAAGTGTCCATGTGTCCATGACGCCATGATGATCTACTCAATACTGATGTAAGCCCTGATTTGTATGTTGGCTATTCTCTATGGAGGAGTGATGATCTAAATCAAATGATGGGTTTAGCTTATATGCATCAAGGCTAGCTTGAATCTTAATGTTTCTTCCTATATCTTTCTTGGTGTTTTCTTGTGGAATGTGGGTTGTAAGTTGTCGAGCTAGCAGTTCTAAGGGATGTGTGGACTGGTGTTTTGGAGGCAAGAGGGAAGCTTCAGGTTTGCACAGTGGAATCCATGCAGTACAAGTTTTGTAGTTGGTGGGAGTGTGGATTAAGATTCTTTGAGTAAACATATTGAAATAATCCACACAAAACCTTGTACCCTAGTTCTCTTCTCAAGGGGTGCAGGTGGACTAGAAGAAGAGGATTTCTCCCATCAAGTTTGGTAGAAGAAGAGGATTGCTCCCATCAAGTTTGGTAGTGTTTGGACAAGTGGAACTAGGGTGCAGGTGGACTAGAAGAAGAGGATTGCTCCCATCAAGTTTGGTAGTGTTTGGACAAGTGGAACTGGTTCTCGGCCAACATGCTCCAACATGATGCTAGATGCCAACCTGACGGCTAGTGAAGACTAAATTTGTGGGCCCGTATCTCTATGAAGATCCATTTGGTAATCTGCAGAGCCAGGGGCCCCCTGGGCTCAGGGTACAAGATAAAATCCGGGCGAAGAGGAAGTCCTTCCAGGTCTCACCCACCGGGAAGGAGTCCTCTAACAATCATCTTACCTAGCAGAGTGCAACTTTGAATAGCAAGATTAATGATGCCTAGACCCCCTTTGCATCATGGAATGATTGATCACTCTCCATGCCACCTTGGTCGGGCAAGCCTCCCATCACTATACGAGCCCATTAGAAGTTCTAGACATATCTGGCTAATATATGCTCAAGAGAAGGCCGAACAAGAAATAATGTACCACATGGTGACAAGAAGTACCCGCCTCCCTACAACACGTATGTGAAGCGCTACGTCTTGATGCTACTGTCGACGTGAATGAGATTGGCTGTCGGTTGGTCAAAAGAGAGGCAACATCTACAAGCCTCTTACTGTCTCTCACTAAGTGCATGTTACAAAAGATAAAGGAATGATAGGTATAGAAAATAATACCGACTCACATTATTATGGTAGTACCAATGTATCCTAAAGATATGTCCACAACATAGTGGAGTCAACTATAACCACTATAGACTCTTCTTTTAGTTACGGTTGGAGCATTGGTGGTGGTGACTTTAAATCATTACACATCAAGAATGAACATGTCAAATTGTCTGAATACAACTTCAATTATGCCTTCTATAGTTTTAAAATAATCAATATTGGAGAGAAAAACATTTGTTGCTAGCACTAGTTCAACTCTCTTATTCAAAGTTAGCCATTACTCCACAGTCAAAAGTTATTCTTTTCTTATCTATTTTCTCCACACAAAAATGAAATGTTCCTACAACCATAGTGCTCCATATTTTTGATACTACATTAAATATACAAAAAAATATTTAAAGAGATAGTTATTTCAACTATATGTCAAGAAATTAAATTAGTTTGATTTACATACATTCCAAAATCACATCCTATTACAAATTCCACCTCTTTCTTATTGATTCTTTCACCGCACATTTTGACACATATTGTCACACATACTGATGCACATACTAACACACATACTGATGACAATATTGATAATTTCTATTGATGTAATTATCGACAATAATAGCGAGGCCCATAAATCATCAATATAGGGTAGACCCCTTGTAGTGTAATTTATCTAAGTTAAAAGGTATTTGGTAAGATTCTGCAATATTAATCCATGAAGTTCATGTATAAAGCCTAAATATTTGTTATGTCTTTTTAATGGATGTCTAGCTTAGTGTGAGCTCCTAATGGCCAAGTATAAAATTGTAATGCAAATAATCCCTTAAAAAGCTCATGTGAAGCAGATAGAGAGTGAGACTAAGAGAGCTATTACTTGTGTGGTGTGCCTTTTTTATGCTTGCAAATATTTAATGTAAATGTGAGCAAATGAGAGTGAAGCCTTCTTTTTGCATACAAGCACCTTAGTGAGTGACACTTTGGAAAACTATGCTAGCCTATTTTCAGCAACCAAATGGAAAACAATACCTTGGAGCTCGGCTTGATGCATACAATTGATAAGTTTCCCATTCAAACAGACACTCACCAAATCATCATCTTCCATCGATACATTGATATACCCAAGGAATTCAACAATGCCCTTGATCTTTAACGCATACTCATTGATAGACATGATTTTCTTTTCCAATGTATGCAACTCTTGTCTTAGCTATAGTTTCCTTACCTTTGTATTAGTTTGTAATATATACACAGCAGGTTCTGCCATGCAATTGTTCGAGTGTTGGCATCATATATGTGTCCTATCATTGTGTCTATGACACTCTTTGAAAGCCAATTCATGACTTTTCTTGCACCCTAATTCTAGTCCTTGAATGTCTTTATATCTACTAGAGTGGCATTCTCTTCAGACAACTCTAAAGGCTCTTCATTGTCTCCTTTGAAATAGTCCCAAAATCCTCTACCCATTAGGAAGTTGGTCATTCGGAACTTCAAGGCATGGAAGTCTTTTTTGTCTAGCTTCTCCTTGAGAATCTCATTGAGTTAATTAGAGATGTTTGCCTAAAACAATGAGAAACCTAAAACAGATAGTTTATGTATGCAACCTGTGACACAACGATATCTTTTGTAACTGTTACACAACGGTACTTTAGCACAACTTGTATGTCACCAGATTTGACCAGAGTACATGTACATACATGCAATATCCACAATATATATGCAAACACTGTCTGCACTCCCAGAATGCATTGCTACACTATAATAACTATATCTTGACCAGAGACAATTTTGTACTAGAACTGAATCTTGAAACTATTAAAAATACCTTGCAATGACCAAACAAAGATTGCAGCACATCCGAAACACGAATCTAGCTGCAAAACTATAGTACAAAGTACTACATACCACTTAGGCACCTCCAAGCCATCGAAGACAACTCCTCAATCGGGGATGTGTAGCTCTCAGAGCTACTGAGGGGGTGTCGTACCTAAGAAGGGGAAGAGATAATGATTCTCTTACCCGTGTACTACTTCCTTGCTTGCTTGTCCTTGTCTCTTGCTTGCCTCCTTAGATCTCATATGAGCTAGAGCTCTGATACCAAAAAGAGAATATGGAGGAGATGGAGAGCTTGAGTTCCTTGCAAGCAAACACACACACAAGAGAGTGCAAGGACACAAGAGAGACATGGATTGCTAAATTTTCTTCTATCTTCTTCTTTTCTCTACAACCATGTAACTAAAAGATAAGAGTATATACATAAAGGTAAATTACTCTCCTACAATAACATATGATGGTCGGTCTATAGTGTGAACTCAACTATATGAGCTAGCGCTATAACTATGTCATAACTCTAGTACTCCAAAGTGGGTGTCACAGAGCCTTTCATCCAATGGCAGCATATCAACCATAATCTTACCAACCATGATAGTGGTATAAGTGCGGAAGCTATTACCCAGGTGGGTCATCAATTTCTGCCGCCGTAGCACGAGTTGACCTCGATATCTCAACACTCATGACATAAGCCATTCCATAGTAGATGGCATCCTTCGCCTGTGCAAGCATACTAGTGAGTGAAAAAAATCCCTTAGGCTGTAAGGCACCATCCCTTGATGCCTAGACAAGCCACGAAGGATATCATACAAAATCTAAAATCCAATGTGGTACCTATAAAGACATGTGTCATGCTATGCACAAACCAAGGCTTGCCTCCAATGAACACTGCTGATCTTAGGGTGTGAAGACTTGAACTCAAAGTACAACTCTGTCTATTTCATCTCAAGAAAGCAAGCCTCATGTACTCCCCACAATGATTTGTATGTCGCAATGCCTTCTTGTACTTTGGTGATGCATGACAGTGTTCCTCCAAAAAACCTCTATATCATTGCCCTCATCTTCGGGTCCAATAAACGAGTGCATCTAGGTGTACGACCACTACTAGCCCATAGATCATTCTCAACCCCACTCTCCAAGATTCCTCACTAACCCTACCTAAGGTTCTGATGAAGTATGCAAGAAGTAGTGTAATGTGTACTTGGTAGAACACCACTAGAAACAATCGCCATAAGTGCATGTCTAGCAACCAATCCATTTGAGTACATCTTACACTTGAATGCACCGTACAATTGTCTTAGGCTCTGAAGCACATCGGCAATGGCCCTTATTTAATATGGGCTATAAATTATGGAAGAGACGATATAGTGTGCCATACATGAGTGCCATAGCAATGCATCTAGCACCCTAGACTGTGGTACCCCATCGAGGTTGACAAAGTACTTGTCGAGGATAGTAGTGGCACAATTTCTTGCACCAATCATGGACCATGAGAAGATGCCTCATGGGTGACCTAGGGGGAGAGTGGACTAGCAATCACATGGTGAACAATGTCATCAGTGCCACTAAAGTGAGGAGTGGTGCATGGGCACCACTTCAAGGAGTGACATCAAGCTCATGGGTCGCACGTAAGATAGCACGTGAGTTCAACATAAGGGTTTTTTTCTTTCTTGTGGAGTTACAAAAAGTTTACATAAATAAGAGGATTTTTAATTTAAATGATGAAAATTTTCGTACATAAGGGGTACTTTTATTGTAAAAGATGTTACACAAGGGTTGTTTTTTAAATTAAAAAATCCATAAGTAGGGGGTGTTTTAATTACCCCTTAAACACAAGTGCTATGTAGGAGGTTAACAGAGTGATCCCCCCTCCCCCCCAAGATGAGAAAGAAATGGCAAACTTAGAGGTGTGTCTGAAGATGGAGAGGCACCCAATAGAGGAGTGGCTAGCTTATGGGCGACAACCAAGAGAGAAGTGCCAAACTCAAAGGGCATGCCAAAAGGTGAGAGGCAATGCAGATACACTCGTGGGCACACTGCCTGAGGGTGGAGTGGCAACCACATGGGCAACATTAAAGGGAGGAGTGGAAAAGGGCTCAAAATAGTATGGAGAAAGATATATGGGAGAATGAGGAGGAGAAGAAGGTGTAGTGGGATCATGGGTAAGAGATGGAGAATGGGTGGGGGAGGAGATGATGCCTCATCAATTGAACCCACCATACACTGCAATGGGTGGGGAGAGGACATAATCCTTATTGAATCGAACCCGCCATGCATTGCAATGCTCAAGCCCTTGTGTAGTGCTCACGATCTCTTCTTCTTCGATCCTCCATGTGAACCCTTTCTTGATCCTCATGAATATGGGGGATTGGGGATCCTGTTGGCTATTATGTTTTCTATTTCTACGACTTTGTGAAGTATGCTAAGAGGTAGGTACAAACATATTACGCTTAAATTTGAAGATAATTAAGATTAAAGTAATACTAGAATAAGATTAACATATGCTAAGAATGAAGAGACAAATCCAAAATTCTGAAGCTCCAAGAATGGAGGTGACTCAAAAAAATAAGCTATATATATTACTAAGCTGCTAAACATTTCACTAGTTAGAACTAGATTATGGATAATATATAGAATTTTACCAATTTAACTAATCTTTTTAAAGATAATATTTTTTAAAAATAAATAACTAATTAATATTTTAAATAAATTATATTATTTATTCAATAAATTATAGTTATTATTTAATAAATACTATTTATTATTTAATAAATACTATTTATTTATTTAATAAATATTTTTATTTTTTTTAAAATAAATTTATTTTTAAAAATATGTAAAAATCAAATTTCAATAATGATTATTTGATTTTTTTAAATAAAAAACCAAGAAAATGATAGTTGAGGTGGTGTGCGCTTTGCCACATGGGTATTCCTTATGCTCAAAGGTGAGGTGACAATGCCATGCATGTATCTGATGTGGCATTCCATGTAGGCAAGAGTTTGTCAACCATATTGATTGTGCTGAGGGGGTAAGAGGACATGTACATTTTTTATTACGTGTGGCAATGACATGTATGCATGTGATGTGGCATGTCATGTAGGCTTTAGGTTTTTTATTATGTAGCACTGACATGTATGCATGTGATGTGGCATGCCATGTAGGCTTTAGGGAGTCAATGATTGACGTTGTTGAGGTGATAGGGCATGATGAGATGGCAAGATGCTTTTGTGGCCTCTCCTCCTCCATATAATGTGGCATGTACATGTTCAACTAAGACCTTGTTATACCTCAATTGCTTTACAAATAGCATATTCTCCAAGTTTGGTAAAACACTAAGCCTAATAAACAACCTTTGTTTTGGATGTTGGCCAAACAAAGAGGAAATTTTTGATTAATATGGCTAGAAAGTGAGCTTCCCTTAGTCAAATTCACTCAAAAAAATGCTAAAGTCATCATGAAAACTACTCTGATTCACAAGAAATTGGAGTATAATGAGAGTCATATTAAATTTAAATTATTAAATTATTAAACTTTTGTAGGCCCTCTATGAATTGAGTGAATTTTCTACAGAAGATAAAAAGAAATGCAATCGTAAAGTTGTAAATTGACCATATGGCCACATTCTAAATCTTCATCCAACTTATTGCCATTGGATCTTCAATGATGAACTTCACATTTGCTAAGAAAATCACATTTTGCTTTAAGTAGAGGAAAAATAATTCAAAAAAAATAGATAAATATCTGAAAAATCCCAATAAATCAAGTTAAGCTCTATGCAATGTGTTGTTTTTTTATGCATATAAATGTTGTATATGTTCTCTCTTCAATATACATGCTTTATTATGTAATATTTGCATTTTACAATTCCTTTTAAATTATTGAATTTACATTTTAGAAAGTTTTTTAAGGCTTACTTTTGCATTTGAAGGTTTTAAAATTTCTTATTACGTGACAACTTTTAGTTTTTCATTTTTGTCAAAAAATTTGAAAATCCTCCATGGAGAAGGTTTTTGTAACTGATGTGAAAAACGTTTTTCATAAAAATTGGTGTGAGTGAGTGAGTGAGTGATTGGGGTGTGAGTGTCTTTTTCATGAACATTGGTGCGAGTGTGAGTGAGTGATTAGGGTGACAATGAATCCAACACTTTTTAATGTTGATTCAAAATAAGGGAGGTGTACTCAAGTCACATGATGGAAGAGTGTGTGCAAGAGGGAGCGAGCGAGCGAGCGAGCGAGCGAGAGAGAGAGAGAGAGAGAGAGAGAGAGAGAGAGAGAGAGAGAGAGAGAGAGAGAGAGAGAGAGAGAGAGAATAAGCTACCTAGGAATGCTAGTTTAAGTTGAAAAAGAAGCTAGTTGTTTTAAAATGGTAAAGATTAGAAAAATAACTACAAAAGAGATATTTATGTCCTGTTTACTAACGAACTTTATGGAATTATTTAGAACACATGGATAGTGAAAATCAAAGGAATTATTTAAAACACATGGACAATGAAAATCAAAGGTTTTCTTTTGTCATATCATTAGGTACATAGTGAAGAAAAAATGAGTTTTTTTGGGATCACATTGGTTACCTCTAAGCTTTTCAATTTCATAAGACTTCATAGGCCAAATTACACCTAATTTGGACTTTATTTGGATCAAAGGCTTTAATTAACCAATTTCTCATTGTTTTCCAAAGTTTTTGGATATGCTTTTCTTCACAAACATATATATGGTGTAATACAATCCATATTAGGCTCAAAAATCAATTAGAACTCCAAAATTTAGGTCTTGATGAGATTTCAAAGGTATAAAGCTATCCCGAAATAACTTTTATATCTATTCAAACACTTATATACTAGGATCAAATCTTACACACATGTTTTGTAAAATGTTATGCTTTACTAGTGCATTTTGTGAGAGTCAACCGCATATACACCTATCCTTTTAGGCACTTTGGTTTAGACAAAAAATTATAAACTTTGAACCATATTTATTACTATAGAATAAGAGACTACATCATGCATTTTTAAACATCCCATAAGGCTTAAGTGGAATATCTAGTCATTTTATATAATAATAAATACTATTTTCATAAGTTTCTCACTAGATGATATAAATAGAAGCAAGGGTTCATATATGTTGTTTTGTTATCAATGCAATTTTGAAAGTTGAGACCATCACCTTCTCACTAACTAAATTTAAATATTTAGATTTGTATTCTTGACTGATTACTTTCGTAAAAGACATGAATTTCTTAGTATAACTAAAATAAATCACCTTATAAGCTCACACTATTGTTGTATTTTGGATATCAAAGACTTAACAACTTAAACATAATTCTAAGTAGTATATTTAATTGAATCAATTATTAATGCAATAAAACATTTTTTCATGAAAAATCTATCTCTGTAAGGTTTAGAAGAAACTTATAACGAGTCAAGATCATTTTTTTCTTGTATGTAGGAACCTACTTTTTGTAAATTCGTAACATGTTTGGAAAATAGTGTTGGATATACCTCTACTTATTGTGACTTACCAATTATATTTAAGGTTATTTTTATGATTTTAATAAATTTCAAAGTTTTTTCACTTTCATGAAGACATGCCATAGAAGAGAAATGCTAAAATACCACTCCCATTCACAAGATATGAATCTTTTCGAAAACCCCTGAAAGTACATATTTATGTCTTGTTGAGCTACCAAACTAGTGTTAATGAAACAAATTCTTCTTGCAACATAGTGCAGATAAAAACAAAGCATGTAAAGAGATTGAAAAATGATGGACCAAAAGAAATTCAATTAAAAACACATGCATAGTGATCAAATGTCTATTAAATCACCCATTAAAGAAAAAACTATTGAATAAAAATCTTAATTAAAGGATTAATTTGAGGGTTTACAGAGAATTTACCTTATTTAAGTGAACAACTAGGTAGACCAAGAAGATTAATAAGTAAGACTATGCTTGGAAAACCTGATAGAAGTTTATAGTTCACTCGAGCTTCTTTTTCTAAAAAAAGAAATTGAGTTAGTCAACCATAGCCTTGGATGGGTGGTGACTCTTTGATGAACGCACTATGACTAGTCTTACCATATGCTCTGTTAGTATATTCTACAATAGCACATCAACCCTATTTGTATGTATAGCATATGATAGCTCCTTGTTTGGATCCCATTTATGATGCCTAATTAAAGGGAGTTATTGATTCTTGTTGTGACTGCATGTACATGTATTAATAAACTCCTTTATTTAAGATGAGGGTATTCCATGCCTTCTCATATGTCAATGCACCATGCTGACTTGATCGCTTCAAGCATCCCATTTGCATTTTTGTGTTCTCTTGTGCCTTTGACATAGTGCACAACTTTCACAATGATTTCCTAGTCCTCACACTACATGAAATATTTAACTTAAATGGTCCCTTCAAACAAATACAAAGAGAACCATCCTCTATCTCTCCCAAGCAAAGCTCATCTTTCATTTTTTGCCACTTCTTCAAATCAAGCACTCCTCTATCATCGTGACTTTTAAGCTTTTCCAAACTTATGGACATATCATCTTGTAGTACTCTTATCATTAAGTTATATAGCTTCTTACTTAAAGAGAAATATATATGGAATAAATGCTTATTTTGGATTGCACAAAACCTTGTAATTGTTCGAGCTATCCATTGTAGTGTTATGGTTGTTATCACTTTGACATTGGTCTTCAATGTTTAGATCATCTCACTACTTGCATGATCACTTATAGTACTATCTGAGTATCCTTGAACCATATCACTATCCTCATCTCTCCAAATAGCCATTCCATCGCTATGGTAATATAATACTATTTTGTCAGTACATACACAATTACATTGATTAATATGCTAGACTATGAACATAATGCACATCACATTGCACATAAAATCATGTCAAAACAAAGAATTTCATGACCAAATTGATCAATATGCTGAACTATAATTTGTTTAAAGATAATGCAAATAACATTGGAGATCAAATCATGTCAAAACAAAGTGTTTTTTGGTCAATGTATTAGAAAACTCGAGCTAAGAGAAATACCTTCTTGACAGAGTAATGTAAGTGGTAGTTTGATATTTAGATCCAACAAGATGATAGATTGTTCTTCTCCCCCTCACTTTCTCTAATGTATTGTCTAGATTATGATTGTGTGTGTGTGTGTGTGTGTGTATACATGCGTGCGTGAGGGAGAGAGAGAAGGAGAGAGAGAGAGAGAGAGAGAGGCTATAATGTCAATAGTCTTTTTTTTCTTTTTGCCATCCCAAAATTACTATAGGTTGATATTACTATTTTCTTGAGATTACTTATTGGCAGCTAGCATTATCGTACCTCCACTGATGTTTAGTAAAACATCATTTAAGGAGATATGGAAACTCTTTCCAAAATTGTACCTAGAACATTCAATTTTTTTCACTTTTCGAGAAAAGATTTGTCACCCCGCCGGCTTGAGATTACTTTTGAGCTGAGATTACTTTAGGCCCAAGATTACTCAACAACCACCCACACTGCCATGATCAATGCCCCTCCTGCCAAGATGTGACCCCCAAACCTTCTCCACCCTCGATCCCTCTTGAGGCTGCCTATGCCATACAGAGCTAAGGCCCGGATCCCTCGAAAGAGACTTCATCAAATTCAAATGATAAACCATTTGTAGTGGGCACAATACCCACACACAATACCACATGGGAAAAGCCTTAATCACCCAAAACTTCATGTAAGACATTCTCATGACAGTCTCCACGAGTTAGAATTTTGTGATTGTTAGAGTTAATTGAAATAAAAAGCATGCACTTCTTCTTCTTTTTCCCCTTTTTTGGGAATGGCAATAGTGGTGGGTTTGAGCTAAGTTTTGGGGGATTCTCTTCTACTCCTAAAATCCTGAAACATCTCCACATTTTGACAAATAAATGCACTTAAACCAAAAAAAGAAAATAGTAAAAAACACCATTGTTGGGTGGATCAATATTTTGACTAAGGAGTGTTGATCACCAAAAATCGTCCACTCCAGTATATATCATGTTGAAGGTACTTACTACCACTAGATACTTAGGCAACCATCAACTATAAATCTTATTCAACATATACCATAGAAATTAATTTAATAACCACCACTAGTAGATAAAGCTTTGTTTTACTAGAATTACCATTCCATGTAGACATAAGGCCCACTCCTATTTTATGACTCATCACCTATACTATATACATTTATCACTATAGCACATACCAATGTATTTATAAATCATACACATGATATTTACCAACGAGCTCCCCACTTATTCTCACATGCAATACATAATGTTACATAGAAATCATTGGAATCATTTACGTGAAACAAATTATTTTGAGCCAAATCATCATAAATCCATTGAATATGAGCCACTAAGCCACCGATTTCTCATGTATGCTTCCTAAGGTGCCAACAAAACCTCATGAAAAAAGTCTTCACATAAGCTTTTAAACGTCTTGTACAAGCCCCTTCTTTGGTAAGTATTCTTTGCATATCAAATGTTGGGTCCCACATGGATAGTCACCACACACATATAGTAGATATTACAATAAAGAAGCCTCAACAAAAGGGATTTTTTGGTATTACATCTCTTATGGACAAAAATGGAACTTTGTTTGTAGAGTTCAATTGCGAGCTTGACTACATCTTGTTAAGATCAACGTGCATGAAATAAAGCCAATGTGTAGCTGACTACAAGTTTCACTACATCTTGTCAAGATCAATGTGTGAGAAATAAAGTTAAATTATCTTGATTCACTCAATGTGAACATATCTCATCAAGATCTTCCAATTCATAGGTGCCATTTTTATTATGTGCCTCCTTCACATGGTATGGGCCAAACCACCATGGTAATAACCGCTTACAAACTCGGTTTTCATGATGGGCATTAAACTCCATCACAATGTTAATTATCTCAACTACCTTTATTCTTTTGTGTGATTTGTTCGTCTACCTGTGGTTTGTCTTCAAGACATTATTCATAGAGCTACATGATGACATTCAATGCAATAAAACAATGCTTAAGAGATCCTCCTCTCTTGAATGCTTTGTGGTTTAGGTCCTCTAAGTAGCAATATCACACTCAATAGGAAGCATCCCCTCAACAACATAAACCTTCCTAGAGGAGTAAAACTAGTAGAACAGCTAGGAGGCATCTATAAGACCACAATGCGGCATGAACCTTCTTACCCCATGAGCTTTTATCTTCCAATACCTCAACTTCCTTAGCAATCATTATACATAAAGTATGATTAGCCTTCTCAACTAATCCATTTATGCTAGCTCTATAAGGTGTGGTGACATAATGTCTTAATAGAAAACCTATCTATCAAAGTTGCCACTACATCATCACTAAAGTTCTTACCTTAATAAGATGCTATCTTCTTAAGGCATCCAAAGCAAGTAATGATTGTTGGGGTTCATCAACACAAACACAAATACAACAAGAAGACACAATTTCTCCACAAGAAACGTGTTGATTAGGCAAAAACAGAAATTCAGACACACCAGAAACTTAATGCACAGACAGAAATCCAACAAAGCAAGGTCACAAGAGATATAAACACCCTGAAATCTGCTTCATTCTCCTTCCATATTACATTACTTCCCCTTCTTTTCTACCTTGCCCAAAAACGTTACTCTTTCCCCCAAAATGTTACTCTTGAATAATAGTTACATATCTTAACTTCCAAGATCCCAAGACATTGTTAACTTATAAGATCCCAAGACATTCATCAGACATTCCTACCACCTTATAGTTCCGACTTAGCACATATCCGACCTACTAAATATCCGACTTACCGACCTACTAAATATCCGACTAAGCACATATCTGACTTACTACATATCCGACTTAGCAACATTCAACCTAAGAGAACTATGCCTTCAACACATGGCATGTCTGGGTGGTAGATTTAAAAGAAATTTGACTCAAATCCACATATCATATCAAAATGTCAGACAAAAGTAAAATCATGCTGCTTCATCAAATAGTCTGGTCCGCCTCCTTCATAACATCAGGTTCAGCAACCTAAACATCGTTGTTTGTTGCTGCTACATCCACACTTTGTAATGAAACTGGTTCCTTGAACTGCTCAGCAACCTGTATCTGCTCTGCACCATGCATCTCTACATCAAGTACTTGGTCTGCAACTATCTCAACTGATTCTGCCAGCAAACTTGTAACTTGTGTCTTGAAACTCTAGTTCTTCTCCAGTTCCTGCACTTTCTGCAGCACTAAAGGTGCTCTCCATAAAGTAATCATCACTCTTAGTGGGCATGAAGTTCCCAACTCGAGACTTTTGGAAAAAATATTAATTTTAAAAACTTCGAGCCAGTAAAGTCTGACTAAGCAACTTCCAACACATCACAATTCAGTCAAACAAACCCTGACAAAAGCTTCAGCAAATTTCAAGCTCTGCAACAATTGATCAAAACACCCTATGCCAACAATTAAGCTTCTTTCCATCATCTCAACACCTATGTTCTGCCTTAAGAACATCCATCTCTGTGCTGTGTTAACCTCTGGTGAGTCGGATCTGACTTCCTCAACATGCACCAAAGCTGAAACTGGCCAATCAAGATGTGGTGGTTTCCCTTGAAACTTCTTCAGCCTAAAACCATTGATTGGCTTCTCTACCCGTGTTTCAAAGACATCTGCCACAATAAAGGTTCCTTGACCCAAATCCTCCACAATCTGATAAGGTCCTTTATATCTAAGTGTCAACTCCTCTGGATGAGGTCCTAATCTAGAGTTGTACACCATCACCTAGTCACCAACCTGAAACACTTTAAATTTGACATTCATACTCACCCATGCATGTCGTCTCTTCTGGATCACCTCAGTGATATATGAACTGACCAACCTATCTTCTTCCAACTACATCAGATATTTACTCCTGTGCTGAACTGACAATTTAGGAGACATCTTCTTAGCTGTGATTCTAAGACTTGGCACCACAAACTCCTTAGGCACCACAGCTTCTAATCCATACACCACTCTAAATGGTGTCATCCCTGTTGGTACCTTAAAGGCTATTCTAAAAGACCATAATACTGAGTCCAATTTGTCATCCCAATCCTTATGATTGTCTGCCACTATCTTCTTCAAAATTCCAACCAATGTTTTGTTAGTACTTTCAGCCTGCCCATTAGCCTGAGGATGGTAAGCTGTAGACTTTTTGTGCATAATCATATGGGTTTTAGTCAATTCAACTATCACCTCATTTAAGAAATAAGATCCCCTATCACTCACAAGCTCCATAGGACACCCAAACCTGGTCATTATGTTGTGATACAAGAACCTTGCAACACTTGAAGCTTTATTATCCTTCAAAGCTACAGCTTCTATCCATTTAGTATAATAGTCTGTTGCAACCAAAATATACCTACATCCTTTCCTTGTTGTAGGCTTAACAGGTCCCACAAAATCCATCCCCCACTTCTGGAAAGGCTCTAGTGGCAGAATAGGATGATCTGACATTCTATCCTTATTATCTGGCTGACCAGTCTTCTGACATATGACACACCTCTTAGCATACTCATGTGCATCCTTCAAAACTGTGGGCCACCACAATCCAACCTGGAGAATTTTCTTTCCTGTTATATCTCCTCAGAAATGTCCACCTGCTGCACCAGAATGTGCTTCTTGAATAACAACATTCTGTTCAAAATCTGGAACACACCTTCTGATGACTTGATCAATGCCCTTCCTATATAAAGCCCCTGTAATTACCAAAAAAGGTCTACTCTTCAAAGCAAACTTCCTCCTCTGATCTGCAGTAAACTCACCAGGGATAGTGCCTTCAGTCAGAAATGTCAATAATTGGTCATACCAAGAATCCAACACAGCAGCCTGAACTATAATGAAGCATCTGGTAAATCATCATTCACTCCCACTGGTTCTTCACCTGCCTCTAACCTACTCAAGTAATCAGCAATGGAATGTTCTTTTCTTGGAGTATGAATAATAACAAAATCAAACTCCTATAACAACATCCACCTAGCCAACCTTCCTGTCTCAGCAATGGCTTCTTGATTAGGTACAACAAAGCTTGGTGGTCAACATGGAAAATTACCCTATTTCCCAACAAATAGTGCCTAAATTTGCTCAAAGCATATACCATGCCCAATGCTTCTCTTTCAGTGACAGCATAAATCCTCGTAGCTGATGTGAGTACTCTGCTTGCATAATACATTGGCCTAAACCAACCTTTGACTTTTTCTTGCATCAACACTGCTCCTATGGCCATATCAGACGCATCCACAAAGACATGAAAAGGCAACAAAGACCAATCCGAAGACTGTAGTACTGGCGCAACAGAGATCATCTTCTTTAAAAGTTGGAATGATCTTTCCTGAGGATCAGCCCAAACAAAAGCCACTTCTTTCTTAGTTAAGTGTGTTAGTGGTAAACACACATTAGCGAAATATCTGAGATACCTTGAATGCCACTTAATTTGACCCACATATCTCAACTCTTTAACATTGACTGGAGCCTTTGCGGATTGGATGGCTTCAATCTTCTTTACATCAATGGCCATCCCTTCACTTGTTGAAACCACATGACCAAGTAGTACCCCACTTCTAACAGCTATGACACTCTTGTAAGGATTCAATGCCATTGTGAACAGGGATTTAATATTCACGTGATCACAAGATTTTTTGTGATAATAACACATGTGAACAAGTTATTCACATGTTCTCATGTTACCGTTCACAAAATAACAGGTCACTTGCCATTTGGAAACCCCTTAAAAGCTTGGCTACACATGGGAATAAGCTATTCACATGTTCTCATGTTACCATCTTCACATAATAGCAGGTCAGTGGCCACCTAAGAAGATTTTTTATGCCCGACAAAGATAAATTTTTTAGGCCCTTGTGAAAGCTTTGTGAATATAACATGTGATCACAAGATTTTTTGTGTTATTAACATATGTTATTAACATGTTCACATGTTTTCGTTTACGTCAGTGAAATCCCTGATTGTGAACTATCTACATCTCTCCAAACATAACTTCAGATGTAGAAAATGCAAGTCTTTCTTGCCAAAAATCGAAAAATCATCCACAAAAACCCTCATAAAATCCTACAAATATGGCTCAAATACCTTATGTGCCACAAAATTGAATGATGGTGGTCCATTCTTCAAGCCAAAACTCATTACCTCAAACCAATCTTTGTCCTAATTCACCTCAAGTTTAATGTTGTCCTTTTGTTGCTGTTGGTCGGACTGACTTTCGGACTTCGATTCAGGCACAGCTTGCTTCCTCTACTCCTTCTGAATCTGCTTCTGTATACCTGATCCCTAATTCCTTTTTGCTCCTTCCAATCTATTGGTCCCTTTTCTTTGGATCTAGTGATAGCCATAACTTCAACATCATCAACTTGCATGCATTCATTACAATCACAAACCCACTCTTCCTTATCTTCTTGCTTGTGCTGCTCTTGAGTTGGTTGACTAACACGATCATACTCCTTCTGATCTGAGAGATCAACCAAAAGTACATTAGCTTGAGCTGGTTGCTGATTCTGTTACTATTGGTGTTGTTGTTGCTGTTGCTGTCCTCCTTGCTGGTTACCATGATTATACCTTAGCACAGGCATTCCCCGTTCTTCTCTATGCCTAACCCACAATACACAATTCAGGCCTACCCAATGATCTGGTGCACCACAGTACACACAAGGCATAGCACCTTGTGGTCCTCTATCATTATTCTCCTGCTCCCTCCATGGTGGTCTTGGAGGTCTAGGCCTCTGAAATGGTGGTCTGCCCCTAAATGGAGCTACTTGATTTACTCCTACATCAACTCTACCTCTTCCTGTATTAGGTGTAGGCTGTTCTTTGCTTTTAGGATTGTACCAACACTGAGCTGTGCTGTGACCATCCCTTTCACAAATGTGACAATACTCCATCTCCTTTGGTGCTACCTACCCAAACTTTTTCAACTTACTTACCAAGTCCGCCTCTTTGGGATGCTTATCCTTCTGTTTTTTCTTCTTACTTCTCTCCTTTCTTTTTCTTTTTTCCTCCTCTTCATCACTTTCTGATGATGTATATGAATCCTCCTCCTTGTCTGAATCGGATGTTGCATCTGACCCTTCTTCTTTGAAATCAGAACTGTTATCTCTACTACTCTTTGCTTTTGTCATACCAACTCTTGCTGCAACAACAGCAACAAGATCATTGATTCCTCTAGCAATGTCAATGCTTGCCACAGCATTCTTCAAACTACGCCTTAATCCTTTCAAGAAATATCGTGCCAACATCTCATTAGTGGGTCTCTAATTGCCCTGCAATCTTTCAACCAAATTTTTGAATTTTTGAGCATAGTCTTCCACCAACATATTCTTCTGCCTAATGTCCCTGAGTTTTCTCAGAACATCGGTTGGAGTCTTTTCCTTCCTGAACCTCTGCAAAAATGTTGTCCTCAAAGCATTATAATTATTAAAATGTGGTATACCATACTGGCTGAACCAGCTCATGGCTTTACCTTCTAATGTGGCTGCAAACTGTTGAAGTTTAATTGGATCATTGTATAAAGCTAGATAACCGCTTGCTTGCCATCTAGTTTCAAACTAGGCTACATGGCAATCTGCATCTTCCTTGGAAATAAAGATTACGTCTAACTATTCTATAAGGTAGAATTCTTTGTGCAGTAATGTACTTCTTCTTCTCCTTGTCTGCACCATTGGGAAATTTTTCCTTTGTAATATTATCCAAAATTTCTTTAAAACCCTCTAGAACAACATCTATAACCATAAGATCATCATCATCAAGAAAATAATTATCTTGATATATCTCCTACATCATAAGATTGAGATAAAGAATGCATTTATATGCTTAGACCTTGGCCTATCCAAAACCTCAAACTCATATTCGTGCAAAGAATAATCCATCTTTCTATGAGACCAGTATTAAAAATAAAATGTAAAGCCCTGTGATCAATGATAATAATGATTTTTTTTCCCAAAAGGTAATGTCACAACTTCTTCATAGAAAAGATAATAGCAAGAGCTTATCTTTCACTCATAGAGTAGTTTTTTTCTACTAGTATGAGCTATCAACTCTCAAAATGAATAGGATGGTCATACCCGTATTCATCCTTTTTATCTCTCCTTTGGACAACACTAATCTCCTTCAATAGTGACACCCTTGAACCAACTCATATGAAAGTTGAATTCTTTTTCATTATCTCTACTTAGGCAAATAATACCCATCCCAATGGAGCAAACAAAAAAAGATTAAATAGAAAAAGATCTTCCCTCAAGTTGTTATTAAGAAGAGTTGGGCTCAAACACAGAGAGACCTACAATACAAAAACAAGAAAACGAGGTAAGATTTAAAGAGTTAGTCTTAAACATTATACATAAAAAGAATTACTCTATGCATACTCTAGGCGTGCATAGAGCATAGAGCATACATACTCTTTATGCATGCATAGAGCATAGAGAACTCTTTATGCGTGTATAGAATATGCATATGCTATACATTCATAAATAGAGCATAGTGCATGGTCCAAGCATGCATAAAGAGTAAGCTTTATGCATGCATAGTGCATGCTTTCTGTCTCTGTAATCCCAAACCCCATCACCCAAGGGTACAAACAAGAAATGCTAAAATAGAGCATAGAGCATAGAGAAAGGAGCATGCATACTCTATGCAAGCAAAAAGCATAATTTATGCTCTATGCTTTACTCTATATGCATGCATTCATACAAGCATACAATATGCATAGCCTATGCATGCATACATCGAGAATTCTTTATGCTAGTTTCATAGAGTATGCATGATCCATGCTCTATAGTCTACAAATATGCATGCATAAATAGACAAATCTCCACACATATGCATGTCAAAGAATGGCCATGCATAAATAGACAAATCTCTACACATGCATGGCCAAGCTTTGACCTACGCAAGGCCATGCTTTTGCCTACACATGGCCATGCATAGGCCAAAACATCTATAGAGTATGTAAGCTCTAAGAATGCATAAAGAGTATGATTTATGCATGCATAGAGAATGTTGTAAGCATGCTCTCTCTCTCTCTAATCCTAAACTCGAGCACCCAAGGGTGTAAATGAGAAAAGAATAAATATCAAAAGAGATTACCTTAACTAGTTTGAGAAAATTTGGGCTCAAAGTAAAGGCACCAATATAGATTACCTGCCCTCCTGCAAACACACACAGAAGGACCAAACCATTAAGGAAAAATCAATATATAAGAGGGAAATTAGGGAAAAGGAAACATGGGTAATCCAAGCCTTGGTCAACATTACTTTGTTTTGAGACAGAATGGCAAGAAGATATGAGCCTACAAATACACACAAAAGGAGAAAACAAATAAGGAAAAATCAGTGATAAGAAAGAAACATGGGCAAGCCAACCGGGCACCATTACCATTCACTTGAGAGAGAAATGTAAGAAGATATGAGCCTGCAAAAAAAAAAAAGACACACACACACATTAGAAAATCCATGGTGGCAAAGGCAAGAGTAAGAAGGGAGAAGGGTTGGGGAAAGGTCAAGAGAAGAAAAGAGAAACTAGAAGGGAAAAGGGTTGGATAAGGAAGGAGATATATATCCTATACTATGCAAAAACACACAAACCCACAAAATGGTTTGCACAAGTCGAGAAACTCAATTTTGTAAATTTTTTTGGGTACTAGTATATGTGCCAGTATAGGCATCGATATAGACACCGATATGTGTGTCGATATAGATTCTGGTATGCACATCGATATAATCATCAGTATAAGTGTCGATACGAATTATCAATGTCGGTAGTACTGATGCCTATACTGGCATGTATACTGATGCCTATATGTCGACACCCATCATTTTCTTGAAAACTCAAATTCATGATTTGAAACTTTTCCTTTTGGTTCACCATGCCCGACATTTAAAATTTGGTTTTGAGTTGGTAGACCAATGAATTTGGTTTTTCCTATATACAAGAGGCCCCATTAACCCCAAAAAAAACATCCCAACAAATGTGTGCATGACCCAAAAACTTTAGCGAAACGAGACGGACATGGAGCCATAGAACTCTCGCGATGTGGTGGACATGGAGCTAGGAATTAATAATAACAGCATGGTGCTCCAAAACACTGGGGACATGGAACCACAAAGTGGCGATGTGGCTAATGTGGATCCCCAAAATATTGGCATGGTGCTCATAGAGGCGTTTGTTCTCATAATCTTGAGGGGAGATGCATGTGCCCATGCACACGTTGTTGTATCCAGTCACTTGAAAAATAAGAAATTTCAACCATGCACGTACGTATGATATATATCCAGTAGAACGTTTACAAAATCTACATTTTTTCTCCCATAGCAACGACCCTAGTAACATTGACGAGCGTGTTGACTACATTAAAATCCATCCTGAAAGGACACTACTAGATTCTATTTTTGGGATGGGACACCGAAACAAGGCAACATATATAGAACGGTACTCTAGAGGAACCCATCCAACCACTTCAACAATAATAAGACACATTAGAGTCCACTATCCACGATGAGATGCTAGATGCATTATAGAATTTACTTGTCATGGACTAAAAGATCATGGATAATGGTAGCACAGTACGACATCGAGATACAACACACAAAAGAAGAGGAATGGCATAACTTCACACATCTATCACTTTATCCTTGAGCTCAGATATCCAATTTATGCACATGCCTAATCAATGTTTAGGTGGTTTGACTCAAGCATGTCAGAAATATTCAGGTGTGTATGGCATGTGTATGATGTACAGAGTGTTAATTAAGCATAACTATTTCATCTTGGCAAGTTATTAAGGACCAAGTCTTGTCGGATTGTTAAGTGGAATTGACATGGACTACAATTGTGTTCATGATTGTCCCAATGATTCTATCCTCTATGAACACAAATACACACAACTTACAGAATGTCCAAGTTGTGGGGCTCTCAGGTACATGCAAGATGTTCAAGAAAAAAAGGTCCCTGCAAAAGCTCTTAGACACTTCCCTATCATACCAATGATAAAACACATGTTCACGTGCAAATATATAGCAAGTTTAATGGCATGGCATCAATCTACTAGATCCACAAATAATTTCATGCATGTACTAACCGATTCCCTCCATGGAGACACATTGAGGAGAAATGGCCTATTTTTCAAGGAAGAGCCACGTAACATTTTTTTCGGGGCTAGAAATCAATGGTGTGAATCCATTTGGTCCATGAAGCTCATCATGGAGCACATGGCCTATTTGCCTTGTGAATTATAACCTTCCACCATGGATGGTAATAAAGAAGGGACACCTCTTTCTATCATTAATAGTCTCAGGGAAGTATGCAATAAAGAACATTGATGTAGACTTGGCCCCATTAATAGAGGAAATTCGAATACTTTAGGATGGCATTAAAGTTGAGAATGTGTCCAAGCACTATGGGCAAAGAGTTGCAATTGTGCAAGGCATACTTAGGTGGACTATGCATGATTGGCTAGGCTATAGAGAATGATCAAGTAAGTAATTAATTAAATATATGAGCTATTACACATATCTTTTTTGTGGTTTATAGTTTTTTGAAGGGTTTACTATATCTAGATATAACATATGCTCATTATGTGGACTGTGATTGGATACTCCTTACTCTACATCACTTTGAAAGACAATGTACAAAGGTCATGTGTAATATCTTCCCATGGATCACTAATTGTGAGAGGGAAATCTAGGCTGACCACCTTCATCTTTAAAGAAAAGTGATTGGAAGATACCATGGAGGGATAATGGAATATTTGTAACCCTAAGGATGAAGAAGCTCTGCATTTTCCACAAACCTCCTTGTTGAAGTGATCTTCTAATTAAGCATCTACTAGACCTAATGCACATATTCAAGAATATAGTTGATGTGATTTGGAAAACTATAGCTAAATAAATCAAGGGCCAAAGGGATGATCTAAAGGTTGTTAGTCGCATGGAATAATTGTGGCTACAACAACCATGACCTCATGGGAAGGTGGTGCTACCTAAAGCACTATGGGACTTAAGTAAATTTGAGGAGAAACAAGTATAGAGGACCATTGCAAAGTTTTGCACCCCAACCAAATGTATGCATTTCCTAAAGGGTGCACTGATTTACAAATGATGACAAACTTGTTGTCTTTAAGTCACATGATTGGCAAAAATTTTGACAATTTGTGCTTCCAATTGCAATAAAGGGATATGTCACTGAAGACATAGGAGCTACCATATACCAGATTAGCACATTGGTGTATTGGATAGCCATAGAGGAAATAAGGAGAGATACCTTGGAGTCAACATGTCGAAACTCCATCAAGGCCATGTGCATGGTCGAAAAGTTTCTACCAAACAAGTATCTTGACCATTTAGATGCACATCTTAGTTCTTGTTGTCAATGAGGGTAAGTTGCATGGACTATCCATAGTCATTGGATGTTTTTTCTAGAGAGATTTATGAAAACTCTAAAGGTATTTGCTCGTCAACAAGCTCGTATCGAGGTAGTATGGCTGAAGGATGGATTGTAGAAGAATCTCTTGTTTACATAACAAAATTTCTCAGTACATCTGATCACCCAGAGATGCTTCAACCATGGAGCCATGAAGAAGATGATAGAGTAGTTGGGGAAGTGCCACAAGGAAATAGGCTTGTAAGGACAATGGACAACACCTTACGAGAGAAGATCAATAAGTTTTGCATCTTGAACTTAAAGGCTATGGCTAAATGGATTCAAAGACATGAGGAGGTAAAGGCACAACATATAATTTCTTAGTAAAATTTTAGAAGGACTGGAATAATAAGAAATCTACCATAGCCTCTACAGCTTGCACAAATACCCGCCTTTGCTTCAAGTAGATGCCTAGATGAAATAATAACACAAGAAAAACCTGATGGTGAGGTAGTCACGGAAGATGAGGAGGATCTTATAAAAGGTTGTGACTGGCATGTAAGTGATCGATCTCCTTGACTACTATCTCATTAATAAATAAAAAAGTCTAGCTATCATGCATCACCTTGTAAGAAAATTCTTGTTGTGCGTGTAGTATCATAAATATGGTGCACTCGTCACCAAATTGTCTTTTTCTAGAGGAATGAATATATCATAAAAGAAAAGCTTTGGATAGAGGTGTTAAGGCAAACTTCATGCAAGAAATCCGATCAAGTGTAGGTGACTTGAATGCAAAAGTTGGTGTTTCAAGGCCAAAAAATTTCACCTTGAGAGAGATACGAGAGTGCTTGCCCTTTTCTCCATACAACTTTGCCATCTCATCTGACACTGCCTTCACAGTCTTCATGTTGGCCACATGATGAATGAGATTTTTATCCATATTTAGAGCTATAATGGACTGATCTCATTCATCATCTTCCACAAGTTTGGAATCATCAAAATCCACCACCTTCATGCCTTTCACCGAAGGTCCAAACCCTTGTCCACCATGAGAGTATACCACAATTAGACTTGCCAAGTGTGAAACCTTTCCATAGAACTTGTGAATGACATATGTATCCTTTGACATGATGATGATGGTGGGGAGGTAGGAGAGGTCTTGCTACTTGCCTTATAAACGATAAGAGAAGTGTCTAGATCCTTTACAAGAAATGGATGCCTCAATAAAAGAAAGAGCCAATGCTTAATGAAGAAGGTGAAAAGGTCTTAAACTTTAAAAATTACTTTACCTTATAAGTTGGAATGTAATTGGCTGGGGTATGTGTAACTAGAAAAACTGAAGAGCTATAGCGTTGATTTTCAACGTGAGAGAAGGTTGACATGCTGCAAACAAGGGAGGTCAACATACAGCCACCTCAACTCTATCGAACCAACGAGCCTCCCAAAGAAGCCGCCCAACGAGGCAGCTCTGCCGAAAAACCAACAAAGAGCTTCACCTCAGGTCAGCAAGACCACCAGTTGTTGTGATGCCAAGGTCCTCATCAACTTCCAGCAGTTCGGGCTAAAGAGTCAGTGAGACACGGCAATGAAAGGGTGAGTCACACACATACAAGTCTTGCAAAGTCGCACAGGTGTTGCTAAGTGGTGTGGCTAAGGGCGATAAGGATGATTGGGGGAGTCAACTAACCGCGCAACAGGGCTTGCATATTGAGCAGCTTGGCAACCCTTGATGTGAGTGCTTGGATAAGAGACCCTTTGATGCGAGCTGGCTGTGATACCAAGCTAGAAAACGTGGATGAGAGAAATGGAAGCAAGATAAGGACAAGGTTTACATGGAGAGAGAGAGAGAAAGCCATGTAGTAAAAAGTTTACATGTACTTTAGCTAAAATAAAGGCTTACAATATACCTTTCTCCTCTCTGACTATATTGAGAGACAGTTGACCCCTTTATAGCTTCTTAGGTTAGGGCTTTCTACACACAAACCTGATCTCAACATGAGATGGTTTTCTACATACACACACACACACACCTTATCAACATGAGAATACAACAATTTCAATAAGGATCTCTCTCGTCCTTCAAGAAGTTGTGTCCAGTAAACAATATGGGTTCATAAAGGGAAGATCCATCTACGACAATATACTTGCTGCATAGATAGGGAGAGATGTAGCCCAAAGAATTGACTAGAAGTGTATTATGCTCCAACTAGACCTAGAAAAGGCTTATAATAGGATTCATTGGTCCTTTGTAAGATCCCCGTCCCCACCGCGTAACGGATTCTGGGTGCTAGCAACGGAAGTAGCACATCTTGCGCATGGCAGGGTCCTACACTCGGGGCCTCGCCTACGGATATTCGGACAGGTGACTAATTCCTCGGTTCTTCCAAAACCAAACTTAGAAAAACTTCCCTTGCCCAGAAAGCACAGGCAATTCCAGCTCCAGGATATAATTTTACTCTAACGTAGTCAGGGTCATTACTGACCAAACTGATCCAACCGAACCTAAAGTCACTTGGTCAGATCAAGGAAGAAACTTGCACTTGAATCATAGAGATCAACACTTTTTTTCCCATCGAGAGGCACAGCCATTGATGCCTTTTTCCATATAACAATTACTATCCAGGATTTACTTCATCTAGCGTACTATAATAGAAATTGAGTCAATTTACGGATCCATCAGTCCAGCCTACCCCCATCCATTCCCATGGGTTAGCCAACCGCCCAACCACTATAGTGATGGGATCCAATTTAGAATTTGGTTAGGTTTTGTCCCGAGTACCAAGGAAAAGAGTTCCCAGGCCCCCTAGCCGGAAGTTCATGCAAACATAAAACTAGTCACACCACTTACACACCCAATATGAAATTGCCTTTTTCTTAGCATCAGCTAACTTTAAAACAATCCTTTAATGAAACCATTATGTCACTGATCACAATCCTCAAAATCTCTGGTCGAATCCATATTTCCAATCATTCATTCATCGGTGTACTTATGGCATCATTCGCAACCAGAACGCTCACCACCTGTTGTAAGATTCCTCCCCCAACCCCTTTTGATGTCTAGTATCTTCCCCCTATAATCAATCCCTCTTCAGAAATATAAAGACCTTGTTTCTAACTGTTTTAACCTAGAGAGAGAAAATTATTCTAGAGAGAGAATATTCAGATTTTGAATATTTTTGGATAGAAAAATATCTCATATAATTAAGATGAAATCCCTTGAAACAGAAATTCAAAAAGAATTTTCCAATGTGCAATTGGAATTAATTAGAAATAGGTATAAAGAACCTTAGTCTAAGGGTCTAGATTTTCATAAATCTTTGGATTATGGTCCAATGAAGGTTCCTATGGGCCAATAGCATCAATCCATGTGTAGGGAGGAGATAAATCCAAATTGTAAAAAGAAGATACCCAAAAATGAGTAAATGCTCACATAAGATGAAGAGTTGAAAATGTACAAGGTTTATTAGTAAAAAACTATGAGCAATATTAAAAATATGAGATATTTTGGGAATAATGATTTTATTATGACTCATATGTAAGGAAGGGGAGTCCCTTAAATGCTCACATAAGATGAAGAGTTGAAAATGTACAAGGTTTATTAGTAAAAAACTATGAGTAATATTAAAAATATGAGATATTTTGGGAATAATGATTTTATTATGACACATATGTAAGGAAGGGGAGTCCCTTAAATGCTCACATAAGATGAAGAGTTGAAAATGTACAAGGTTTATTAATAAAAAACTATGAGCAATATTAAAATGATTCCATTATGACACATATGTAAGGAAGGGGAGTTCTTTAAAGGAGGTGCATATTTCACATGCTTGAATAAGTTTTAAACTCATAAAAATTGAGATATTTTATCTCTCCTCTCTCCTCATTCAAGTCTAGTTCCAAAAAGTTAGCTTAACTGACCTAAAAATGGTCAAAAAGTGACCAAACTAACTTGGAAAATTCTAGAATCGGTTTGTTTGGTTAGGAGCTCAAATTTTCCTATAAATAGAAGCCTTCCCTTGTGAAAAAAAGATAGTGTCTTATGCATTGTTACTCTACTCCACCTAAGCCAAGAACTGTGAATTCTTTAATAATTCACTAGTTTTTGATACTTCTCTCTTTCTTGAATCCCCATTGGTGGCTCCATCAACATACTAAACCAATTGATTGGTTGGGGGCCTCTACCGTGAACAAAGAATCAAGCAAATTATAAGATAAGTATAGTAAATTTTGATCTTTTCTATAATTTCTCAATGTTTCTCTCTTCTCAACCCCTCTCAAGCTTGAGAAGCTTAATTGGTATGGTTTCTTAAATGCTATTGAGGTTAATTGGTGAATAGTAGTGAAGAGTTACATAATCTAATAAATGCTATTGAAGTTAATTTTCATTTATGTTTAAATTCTAATGGTGTTATGAAATTTCTCTCTCTCACTCAAGAAATGGTCATACTCATGACCCATTCTCAATCCAAATGAAGCTTTTCATAAAGCTTTTCCTTAATCCAAGATTAAGCTATGCTTGAGGCCAAATTAATGGTTTTTTTCTATACTTTTAGTTTATGCATATTGATGATTCAATCCATTATGGATTGATGATCCAATTAGAGACCATTCTAATTATTTCCTTAATGATAAGCTTTATCCCTTAGAAAAAATTGAGATTTATCAGTCATAGTAGCGGAGCTATGGCAAAATTTTTATAGAAATTACGCATAAAATAATTTCATTCAAAGCATAAAAAGAAGACTTCCTACCATATTCTAGGAACTATCATCCTAGATTAATTAAAAGAATTTTTTATGCATGGAAATGTAGATGTATGCATGTAGATGTAGAGGTATAGATGTGGATGTGGATGTATGCATGTAGATGTAGATGTATAGATGTAGGTGTGAATGGTGATGTGGATGTATGCCTGCAGAAGTAGATGTATAGATGAGGATGTAAATAGAGATGTGGATGTATGCATGTAGATGTAGATGTATAGATGTGGATGTGAATGTGGAGGTGGATGTATGCATGTAGATGTAGATGTATGGAGGAGAATGTGGATGTGGATGTATGCCTGTAGAAGTAGATGCATAGATGAGGATGTAAATAGAGATGTGGATGTATGCATGTAGATGTAGATGTATAGATGTGGATGTGAATGTGGAGATGGATGTATGCATGTAGATGTAGATGTATGGAGGAGAATGTGGATGTGGATGTATGCATAGAGATGTGGATGTATGCATGTAGATGTGAATGTACGCATATAGATGTGAATGTATGGGTGTGAATGTGCATGTAGATGTAGATGTATAGATGTGGATGTGAATGTGGAGGTGGATGTATGCATGTAGATGTAGATGTATGGAGGAGAATGTGGATGTGGATGTATGCATAGAGATGTGGATGTATGCATGTAGATGTGAATGTACGCATATAGATGGATGTATGGATGTGAATGTGCATGTAGATGTGGATGTATGGATGTGGATGCATGAATGTGCATGTAGATGTGGATGTGAAAATAGATGTATGGATGTAGATGTGGATGTATGGATGTGAATATGGATATGGATGTGGATATATGTATGGATGTGAATATACGATATGTGATGTGAAGGAATCTGAAGTGATGAGATGGAAAATGATGTGATAGGATGAGTACACATATAACTGGAATGTGGAATAAGCAATGTGGATTGATGAGGGATAATGTGGAAAAATGAGAGTTAATATAGAAACTATATTCTGTGACTGTTTGTAAATGCTGTTTGTAAATGACTGTTTTATGTCAAGATTGCTGGGAAAGCATTGTGACTATCTTGTGATTAAGGTCGTGAAGACCTAACTGATAATGTTGCAACTGCTGACGGAGAGTCAATGAAGGACGTCTCGCGTAGCAAGGTCGGCCGAGGTCTTGACCAGCCTCGGTGCGATTAAAATGGTGAGCTTCCGGTACGGTGGATGAGGGGCCAAGGAAGCGGCCTATGAGTGAAGCGCTAGGTCACCTGCGAAGGATCCTAGAGGGTGCTGACCATACGGTGCTCGGGCTCTGGGTCACCTAGGATACCCACGCGTGCGTCGAGGAAGATATTAGAACAGAGTTGGAGTTGTTTTCTGAAATCGGGCATGGATCTGGTTGATTGACCTTGCTGGTCTTCAATGGATGAGTCCATGGCTCCTTATATGGATCTGTTGGTTGATCTTGCTGATCTTCAACGAGAGTCCATCTTGATAAGTGATTATATTGCCGAGTATTATGGGCTAGGAATTAGGAAACGGCCCCTGAGTGGACAGGTGGTGAGCGTCCTAGTTGCCAATGATGCCATAGATACTCTGATGAAGGAATGATGGGAAAATTAAGAATCAACTGGATAAATTGGAAGATGGTGATCAGTGATACTATGGCTTTATTAAAGGATTGTTTTAAACTAGTTGAATCTGTGAAAAGGCAATTTTATATTGGGTGTGTGAGTGGTGTGACTAATTTTATTTTGCATGAACATCCGGCTAGGGGGCCTTGGAACTCTTTTCCTTGGTACCCGGGACAAAACCTAACCAAATTCTTAATTGGATCCCATCACTACAGTGGTTGGGTGGTTGGCTAACCCATGGGATTGGATGGGGTTAGGCTGGACTGATGGATCCGTAAATCGAGACTCAAACTTTTGTTTTTACAATAGAAAAAAATAAATCCCGGACAGTAACTGTTCTATGGATAGGAATCAACGACTGTGCCTCTTGAATGGGAAAAAAAGCGTTGATCCCAATGATCCAAGTGCAAGTTCTTCCTTGAACTGACTAAGTATCTTATAGATGTAATTGGATCATCTCGATCAGAAATGATCTTGACTACGTTAGAGTAAAAAGTTATCCTGGTGGAATCGCCCGTACTTTTCGGTAAAGGAAGTTTTTTCGGGTTCGGTTTTGGAACAACCGACGGATTAGACTCTTATCCGAATATCCGTGGGCGAGGCCCCGAATGTGGGACCCTTGTCCCGCGCGAGAAGCGCTACTTCCGCTGCTAGTATCCCGAATCTGTTGCTCGGTGGGAACAGGGGGATCTTACAGTTGGTATCAGAGCCTTTGGTTAATAAAGATCAACTGAGAAGACAAATATATCAAAAATTTATCAAGAAACACAAAAAGGTTATAATTGTGTGAGATAATTCATACAATTTGATATTCAAACTGAAATTCATAATTTGGTAATTGGGTCTTCAGATGGAAGTACCGCAATTATATAGAATCCCTGACTTGCTTGAGGCCTAGACATGATAGTATTTACCTTATAATTCCAAGGGCCGTGACTACCCGTATATACCGAGAGTATACTGCAGCTCTTTACTGACAGTATATACGAGTAAATCTAAGACTTGAAATTATAAGCGTTAATGCTATCTAAATGATGATTTCGAATGTGATTGATATGATTTTAATTCTGTTTGAGAATTGATGAATTGATTTGGATTCTGATTCAAAATGCTGATTGGAAAATGTTGATTTTTAAAAATTAGTTGAAATATAATGAAACCTCAATGAGGGGGAATGGGACGAGTCCCTGTGATGATATTCATAACTAGAATGATGATAATGAATTCAGCAAATCACTATGAGGTTAGTGGGTTGTGCTGTTAGATTGCTACTGTTAATACTTGACCGGTAGATCAAGTTAAGGGATGTCAAATTGAGAACTTGCTTGACTGAAATTTCCGTGGAGGAATGTTCCGAAGGAAACTTTTCGATCTAATGGACCATTATCATGTTAAAGATATGAATGACATGATCTGAATGAATTGTTATTTAATGATGAGTTGTATATAAGGGATATTTATCCCAGTGTTCTGTTGGGTTGACTAGAATATAAGGAACCCCAGAATAAAATTGGATCTTAAGAAAAAGAGCTGTCCTCTACCTTGCGAGATGAGGACATCTCGCACTTTTTAAGTGGGGTAGAATGTAAGATTTCTCCCCATCCTTCGAGGTATACAGTAGTAAGAATCTCCCTTTCTGATCTTATAATTATTCCAACTCTAAAATAAAAGAAAATTTCTGTTTAAAAAAAGGAAGACCCTTTCCCTAGAATACTCTCAGGAGTCCCACCTGTTTTAAGGATTTAGAACAATGAGTTTAGAAGTGAGAATCGGTGTTTTGGATACCAAGGTTTTGGTTTTCATTCGAGTACGGCCCAAAAGTTCTTTATCTCTTGGGAAGTATAAGAAGTTATCCCCCAGATATTGTGAGCCTTATATCTGAATTCCATGAAAGTAGGTGACTTAGCCTACAAACTTCTTTTATCTCCTCATCTCAAAATTCTTAATGCCTTCTATAGAAAAATGTGTCAAACCCAAATCATGGAAAGACGGTAAAACTTCAGTGGCAAGTTACCGTTGGCTTCTAAGTTACGCTAGCTCCTTCCTTTATATAGGTCGTAACCTTTAACTGTCGCTCACAGTAATCTTACTTCCATCGATCTCCCTTCTTCTTAATCTCCTTCATGGCTTGGCAACAGGAATTAGTTTTATCCATGATGATTTCTCACCTTCAAGACGCAAGCGAGTCTGTGAAGAAAGATTTTATAGAACAGTATGAGCGCTCACTTTTCCCTCACTTGGGAACTTCTGTAGCTCAGACCAAATGGCGAACCTATCAAAACATAACTAGGGTAACACCCTGGGGTCAGCAGCACTTTCGTAACAATGTCCGCTTGGCCATGGTTATTGAAGCCTTGGGTTTGGGTCCCCGATACTACTGCGTCATGAGATCAAGACATCTTGGATTTTCTGAGCGGGTCTTCTTACTGGCGTGTTTTCTTCCTCATGAGAAGATATGCCTTTACCCCGTTTTTGGCTTACCTCTCAGAGGTCCTTTTGTTAGATCACCTCATACCACTGAGATAGGTGCGGCAATAACCAGCACAATCATTCCCATAGATGAGTTACCCTATACTTGTGCAGCTTGTGAGGACTGCTTTTGTGACCATATGATGGACGGGCTTATGGAAGTGAAAGAGTTCTTCTATCTTTACTGTATAAGTTCCGTGAATGAATAAAGTTTAAATCTTGTTCTTATTTTGAATCTTGCTCTCTTTAAGACTTTTCTTGGTGGTTAATCGTGATTAAAATTTTTCTCTAAGTCTCATATTCGTGCATCTTGCGAAATTATCCCAAGTTGCGAGATGAGGACATCTCGCGTTTTTTAAGTGGGGTAGAATGTAAGATTCCTCCCCCAACCCCTTTTGATGTCTAGTATCTTCCCCCTGTAATCAATCCCTCTTCAGAAATATAAAGACCTTGTTTCTAACTGTTTTAACCTAGAGAGAGAAAATTATTCTAGAGAGAGAATATTCAGATTTTGAATATTTTTGGATAGAAAAATATCTCATATAATTAAGATGAAATCCCTTGAAACAGAAATTCAAAAAGAATTTTCCAATGTGCAATTGGAATTAATTAGAAATAGGTATAAAGAACCTTAGTCTAAGGGTCTAGATTTTCATAAATCTTTGGATTATGGTCCAATTAAGGTTCCTATGGGCCAATAGCATCAATCCATGTGTAGGGAGGAGATAAATCCAAATTGTAAAAAGAAGATACCCAAAAATGAGTAAATGCTCACATAAGATGAAGAGTT
This sequence comes from Cibotium barometz, assembly GCF_041138505.1. Classification (NCBI taxonomy): domain Eukaryota; kingdom Viridiplantae; phylum Streptophyta; class Polypodiopsida; order Cyatheales; family Cibotiaceae; genus Cibotium; species Cibotium barometz. Next base: position 47,840,678 of record NC_141065.1, read on the forward strand.
GAAAATGTACAAGGTTTATTAGTAAAAAATTATGAGCAATATTAAAAATATGAGATATTTTGGGAATAATGATTTTATTATGACTCATATGTAAGGAAGGGGAGTCCCTTAAATGCTCACATAAGATGAAGAGTTGAAAATGTACAAGGTTTATTAGTAAAAAACTATGAGTAATATTAAAAATATGAGATATTTTGGGAATAATGATTTTATTATGACACATATGTAAGGAAGGGGAGTCCCTTAAATGCTCACATAAGATGAAGAGTTGAAAATGTACAAGGTTTATTAATAAAAAACTATGAGCAATATTAAAATGATTCCATTATGATACATATATAAGGAAGGGGAGTTCTTTAAAGGAGGTGCATATTTCACATGCTTGAATAAGTTTTAAACTCATAAAAATTGAGATATTTATCTCTCCTCTCTCCTCATTCAAGTCTAGTTCCAAAAAGTTAGCTTAACTGACCTAAAAATGGTCAAAAAGTGACCAAACTGACTTGGAAAATTCTAGAATCGGTTTGTTTGGTTAGGAGCTCAAATTTTCCTATAAATAGAAGCCTTCCCTTGTTGGAAAAAAGATAGTGTTTTATGCATTGTTACTCTACTCCACCTAAGCCAAGAACTGTGAATTCTTTAATAATTCACTAGTTTTTGATACTTCTCTCTTTCTTCAATCCCCATTGGTGGCTCCATCAACATACTAAACCAATTGATTGGTTGGGGACCTCTACCGTGAACAAAGAATCAAGCAAATTATAAGATAAGTATAGTAAATTTTGATCTTTTCTATAATTTCTCAATGTTTCTCTCTTCTCAACCCCTCTCAAGCTTGAGAAGCTTAATTGGTATGGTTTTTTAAATGCTATTGAGGTTAATTGGTGAATAGTAGTGAAGAGTTACATAATCTAATAAATGCTATTGAAGTTAATTTTCATTTATGTTTAAATTCTAATGGTTTTTATGAAATTTCTCTCTCTCACTCAAGAAATGGTCATACTCATGACCCATTCTCAATCCAAATGAAGCTTTTCATAAAGCTTTTCCTTAATCCAAGATTAAGCTATGCTTGAGGCCAAATTAATGGTTTTTTTCTATACTTTTAGTTTATGCATATTGATGATTCAATCCATTATGGATTGATGATCCAATTAGAGACCATTCTAATTATTTCCTTAATGATAAGCTTTATCCCTTAGAAAAAATTGAGATTTATCAGTCATAGTAGCGGAGCTATGGTAAAATTTTTATAGAAATTACGCATAAAATAATTTCATTCAAAGCATAAAAAGAGGACTTCCTACCATATTCTAGGAACTATCATCCTAGATTAATTAAAAGAATTTTTTATGCATGGAAATGTAGATGTATGCATGTAGATGTAGAGGTATAGATGTGGATGTGGATGTATGCATGTAGATGTAGATGTATAGATGTAGGTGTGAATGGTGATGTGGATGTATGCCTGTAGAAGTAGATGCATAGATGAGGATGTAAATAGAGATGTGGATGTATGCATGTGGATGTAGATGTATAGATGTGGATGTGAATGTGGAGGTGGATGTATGCATGTAGATGTAGATGTATGGAGGAGAATGTGGATGTGGATGTATGCCTGTAGAAGTAGATACATAGATGAGGATGTAAATAGAGATGTGGATGTATGCATGTAGATGTAGATGTATAGATGTGGATGTGAATGTGGAGATGGATGTATGCATGTAGATGTAGATGTATGGAGGAGAATGTGGATGTGGATGTATGCATAGAGATGTGGATGTATGCATGTAGATGTGAATGTACGCATATAGATGTGAATGTATGGGTGTGAATGTGCATGTAGATGTAGATGTATAGATGTGGATGTGAATGTGGAGGTGGATGTATGCATGTAGATGTAGATGTATGGAGGAGAATGTGGATGTGGATGTATGCATAGAGATGTGGATGTATGCATGTAGATGTGAATGTACGCATATAGATGGATGTATGGATGTGAATGTGCATGTAGATGTGGATGTATGGATGTGGATGCATGAATGTGCATGTAGATGTGGATGTGAAAATAGATGTATGGATGTAGATGTGGATGTATGGATGTGAATATGGATATGGATGTGGATATATGTATGGATGTGAATATACGATATGTGATGTGAAGGAATCTGAAGTGATGAGATGGAAAATGATGTGATGGGATGAGTACACATATAACTGGAATGTGGAGTAAGCAATGTGGATTGATGAGGGATAATGTGGAAAAATGAGAGTTAATATAGAAACTATATTTTGTGACTGTTTGTAAATGTTGTTTGTAAATGACTGTTTTATGTCAAGATTGCTGGGAAAGCATTGTGACTATCTTGTGATTAAGGTCGTGAAGACCTAACTGATAATGTTGCAACTGCTGACGGAGAGTCAATGAAGGACGTCTCGCGTAGCAAGGTCGGCCGAGGTCTTGACCAGCCTCGGTGCGATTAAAATGGTGAGCTTCCGGTACGGTGGATGAGGGGCCAAGGAAGCGGCCTATGAGTGAAGCGCTAGGTCACCTGCGAAGGATCCTAGAGGGTGCTGACCATACGGTGCTCGGGCTCTGGGTCGCCTAGGATACCCACGCGTGCGTCGAGGAAGATATTGGAACAGAGTTGGAGTTGTTTTCTGAAATCGGGCATGGATCTGGTTGATTGACCTTGCTGGTCTTCAATGGATGAGTCCATGGCTCCTTATGTGGATCTGTTGGTTGATCTTGCTGATCTTCAACAAGAGTCCATCTTGATAAGTGATTATATTGCCGAGTATTATGGGCTAGGAATTAGGAACGGCCCCTGAGTGGACAGGTGGTGAGCGTCCTAGTTGCCAATGATGCCATAGATACTCTGATGAAGGAATGATGGGAAAATTTCGAATCAACTGGATAAATTGGAAGATGGTGATCAATGATACTATGGCTTTATTAAAGGATTGTTTTAAACTGGTTGAATCTGTGAAAAGGCAATTTTATATTGGGTGTGTGAGTGGTGTGACTAATTTTATTTTGCATGAACATCCGGCTAGGGGGCCTTGGAACTCTTTTCCTTGGTACCCGGGACAAAACCTAACCAAATTCTTAATTGGATCCCATCACTACAGTGGCTGGGCGGTTGGCTAACCCATGGGATTGGATGGGGTTAGGCTGGACTGATGGATCCGTAAATCGAGACTCAAACTTTTGTTTTTACGATAGAAAAAAATAAATCCCGGACAGTAACTGTTCTATGGATAGGAATCAACGGCTGTGCCTCTTGAATGGGAAAAAAAGCGTTGATCCCAATGATCCAAGTGCAAGTTCTTCCTTGAACTGACTAAGTATCTTATAGATGTAATTGGATCATCTCGATCAGAAATGATCTTGACTACGTTAGAGTAAAAAGTTATCCTGGTGGAATCGCCCGTGCTTTCCGGTAAAGGAAGTTTTTCCGGGTTCGGTTTTGGAACAACCGACGGATTAGACTCTTATCCGGATATCCGTGGGCGAGGCCCCGAATGTGGGACCCCTGTCCCGCGCGAGAAGCGCTACTTCCGCTGCTAGTATCTCGAATCTGTTGCTCGGTGGGAACAGGAGGATCTTACACCTGTTCACTCAGGGGCCTTTTCGATAGTTCCTAGCTCATAGTAACCGGCAATATATTCACATAACAAAATGGAATCTCTGTGGAAGATCAGCAAGATCAACCAACAGATCCATATAAAAGAGCCATGGACTCATCCATTGAGGACCAGCAAGGTCAATCAACCAGATCCATGTCCGATTTCAGAAAACAACTCTTACTCCTTATTCCAATATCTTCCACGACACACGTGTGGGTATCTTCGGTGACCCAGAGCCCGAGCACCGTATCGTCAGCACCCTCTAGGATCCTTCGCAGGTCACCTAGTGCTTCACTCATAGGCCGCTTCCTTGGTCCCTCATCCACCCTACTGGAAGCTCACCATTTAAATCGAACCGAGGCTGGTCAACCACCTCGGCCGACCTTGCTACGCGAGACGTCCTCCATTGACTCTCCGTCTCAGCAGTTGCAACTTTATTAGGTAGGTCTCCACGACCACATTCTCAAGACAGTCAAAATGCTTCCCTAGCATTCTTGACATAAAACAGTCATTTACAAACAGTTCACAAATACAATTTCTATAATGAACTCACATCTTTCCAGATTGTTCCACATCAATCCATATTACTTAACCCAAATCCAAATCATATGTGTATCCATTCTTGACCAGATACATCATTTTCCATCCCATCACATCAGATTCATTCACTTCACCTAACATCCATTCCTATCTTTCTTAATTTACATTACGTCTCATCACATCCATTTCTCTTTACATCTCATTCGTTCACATCTTATATTATTCATTCACATTCTGATTCACATGACATCTCATCTCATCCATTCACTCATATTGACTTCATATCCATTCATATACATATTCGCATTCATTATTCCACATACACATCCACATTCGTACATCCACATTCACTTCTACATCCATACATCCATTTTCACATCCACATCCATACATCCATATCCACATCTACATTCGTACATTCACATCCACATCCTCATTCGCACATCCACATCCACATTCACATTTGCACATCCAATTCCACATTCACATTCACACCTCCACATCCACATGCTCATCTACATCTACACTCATACATCCACATCCATATTCATACATCCACATCCACATCTGCATTCATACATCCACATCTACATTCATACATCCACTTCCATACATACACATCCATATTCATACATCCATATCCACATCCACATCCATACATCCATATCCACATCCACTTCTAGACATCCACATCCACATCCACATCCATATCTACATTCATACATCCACATCCACATCTGTATTCATACATCCACATCCACATCCATATCCATACATACACATCCACATCTGCATTCATAAATCCACTTCCATACATACACATCCATATTCATACATCCATATCCACATCCATACATCCACATCCACATCTGCATTCATACATCTACATCCATATCCATACATCCATTTCTACATTCCCATTCATATATCCACATACGCCTTCACATCTATCCTTTTACATCACATCCATTCTCGCCCTATCACAACCCATATACATCTTATCCCATCACATACACTTCTTACCTCATCCCATACACATCTTATCACATCCTAACTCATCTTTTCACATCCTAACTCATCCCATACGCATCTTATCACATCCTATCACATCTCATACACCTCTTATCACATCCTATCACATCTCATACACATCTTATCACATCCTATCACATCTCATACGTATCACGTATCTTATCACATCGTATCATATCCTATCACTTCTCATACACATCTTATCACATCTTAGCACATCTCATACACATCTTATCACATCTCATACACCTCTTATCACATCCTATCACATCTCATACGCATCTTATCACATCCTATCACATCTCATACACATCTTATCACATCCTATCACTTCTCATATGCATTTTATCACATCGTATCACATCTCATACGCATCTTATCACATCCTATCACTTCTCATACACATCTTATCACATCCTAGCACTTCTCATACGCATCTTATCACATCCTATCACTTCTCATGCACATCTTATTAGGCATAAAGACAACTTTAGTAGGAATAACACTTTTATAATAATCCTTTTATGCATTTTACTATGCATAAATTCTATTTTTATGAGAATAATACTTTCAAAATTTTAAAAAAAATCTTTTATACATCTTTCTATGCATAAATTTCCATCTTATTAACACTTTTAAAATAAAAATAAAATTCTTTATGCATCTATCTATGCATAAAATCAAAATTGATAAGAATAACTCTTTTGAATTAAAAATAAAATTCTTTATGCATATTTCTATGCATAAAATCAAAATTGATAAGAATATATCTTTTGAATTAAAAATAAAATTCTTTATGCATCTTTCTATGAATAAAATCAAAATTGATAAGAATATCTCTTTTGAATTAAAAATAAAATTCTTTATGCATCTTTCTTTGCGTAAAATCAAAATTGATAGGAATATCTCTTTTGAATTAAAAATAAAATTCTTTATGCATCTTTCTATGCGTAAAATCAAAATTGATAAGAATAACTCTTTTGAATTAAAAATAAAATTCTTTATGCATCTTTCTATGCGTAAAATCAAAATTGATAAGAATAAATCTTTTGAATTAAAAATAAAATTCTTTATGCATCTTTCTATGCGTAAAATCAAAATTGATAAGAATATCTCTTTTGAATTAAAAATAAAATTCTTTATGCATCTTTCTATGCGTAAAATCAAAATTGATAAGAATATCTCTTTTGAATTAAAAATAAATATCTTTATGCATCTTTCTAAGCATAAAATCAAAATTTTAATGAAAGTCACACTTTTATATTGAAAAAGTTTAATTTATGCATCTATTTATGCATAAAAATCAATTATGATGAAAATCACACTTTTTATATTAAAAAAATTCTTTTATGCATCTACTTATGCATAAAAATCAATTATGATGAAAATCACACTTTTAATATTAAAAAAATTCTTTTATGCATCTACTTATGCATAACATAAAAATTTAATTTCTCCATGATTACAATGAAATTCTTTCAATTAATCTAGGATGATAATTCCTAGAATATGGTAGGAAGTTCTCTTTTCATGCTTTGAATGAAATTGTTTTATGTGTAATTTTTATAAAAATTTTACCATAGCTTCGCTGCTATGACTGATAAATCTCAATTATTTTTAAGGATAAAGCTTAACATTAAGGGAATGATTAGAATGATCCCTAATTGGATCATTAACCCATAATGAATTGAATCATCAATATTCATGAAATACATAAACTAAAAGCATTAAAAAAAGCCATTAATTTAGCTTCCAATTAAACAAGCATAGATTAATCTTGGATTAAGGAAAAGCTTTATGAGAAGCTTCATTTGGATTGAGAATAGGTCATGAGAATGACCATTCTTTGAGTGAGAGAGAGAAATTACATAAAAACCATTAAAATTAAGCATAAATGGAAATTTATGTAATTCTTCACTACCATTCACTTCAATAGCATTCAAAAACCATTCTAATTAAGCTTCTCAAGCTTGAGAGGGATTGAGAAGAGAGAAACATTGAGAATATATGGAAAAAGATCAAAATTCACACTTTACCTTACAAATTGCTTGATTCTTTGATCATGATAGAGGCCCCCAACCAATCAATTGGTTTGGTATGGTGGTGGAGCCACCAATGGAGATTGAAGAAAGAGGGAAGCTCCAATTTTTTCAATTTGGAGAGAATTTTAGAGAATAGTAAAAATTATCATTATTTCATTATAATTCTGGTATAGTAAAATTCTCCTATTTTTTTTACAAAGACTCAGGTTCTATTTATAGGAGAGGGAGGCTCTAACTAAGACCAACTGATTTCTAGAATTTTTTAGATTTCAGTTTGGTTGAATTTGGACCAGATTTGGACCTAGTTTTGTTCTTTTTTTATTCGGTTTGATCCAAGAGAGAGAGAGAGATAAAAATATCACATTTTTTTAAGTTTAAAACTCAATTAAGCATGTGAAATAGGCGCCTCCTTGAAGGGTCTCCCCTTCCTTACACATGTGTCAAAATGGAATCATTATACCCAAAATATCTCATTTTTTAAGTAATACTCATAGTTTTTTACTAATAAACCTTGTACATAGTCAACTCTTCATCTTATGTGGGCATTTACTCATTTTTGGGTATTTTTCTTTTACAAATTGGATTTATCTCCTCCCCACACATGGATTGATCTTATTGGCCTATAGGAACCTAAATTGGACCATAATCCAAAAATTCCTGAAAATCTAGACCCTTAGGCTAAGGTCCTTTATACCCATTTCCAATTAATTTCTATTGCATATTGGAAAGTTCTTTTTGAATTTTTGTTTCAGGGGAATTCATTTTAGACACTAGGAGGATTTTTATATCCAAAAATATCTCAATTTTGGACTATCTCTCTCTAGACATTTTCTCTCTCTAGGTCAAAACAGTGTAAAACGGAATCTTTCTTTTGTTTCAGAGAGGGGAATAATTATAAGATCAAAAGGGGAGATTCTTACACCTACACACCTCAAAAAGCTGGAGGGAGAAATTTTACATCCTACCCCACTTAAAAACGCGAGATGTCCTCATCTCGCACAACTAGAGGACAACTCTTCCCCTTAAGATCGAATTGATTCTGGGGTTCCTTATATTTTTGTCAACCCAACAGAATCCTGGGATAAAGATCCCTTATATAGAACTCATCATTGGATAACGATTCATTCAGATCATAACATTCATACTTTTAACACAATAATGGTCCATTAGACCGAAAAAATTTCTTTCTGAACATTCCTCCACGGAAATTTCAGTCAAACAAGTCCTGAATTTGTCATCCAATTAACTTGATCCACCGGTTCAAGTGTTAATATTAGCAATCTGACAGCACAATCCACTAATCTCATAGTGATTTGCTGAAATCACTATCATCATTCCAATTACGAATATTAGCACAGGGACTTGTCCCATTCATCTTCATTGTGGTTTTTGTTCAGCTTAATACATTTCAACCAAATTTCAGGAATCATCATTTTTCAATCAGAATCCAAATCAACTCATCAGTTCACAACCAGAATTTAAAAATCATATCAACCACATTCGAATTCATCATCTGGATAGCATTAATGCTTATAATTTCAAGTCTTAGATTTACTCGTATATACTACCAATAAAGAGCTACAGTTATACCCTCGGTATATACCTCGGTATGTACGGGTAGTCATAGTTTTTGGAACTATAAGGTAAATACCATTATGTCTAGGCCTCAAGCAAGTCAGGGATTCCATACAATTGTGGTACTTCCATCTAAAGACCCAATTACCAACTTATGAATTTCAGTCTGAATACCAATTTGTATAAATTTCATCACACAATTCCAACCTTTTACTGTTATTTCAAATTTTTTTTGACATTTTTGGCTTCTCAGTTGATCCTCATTAGCCAATTTGCTCTGATACCAACTGTAAGATCCCCGTCCCCACTGCGCAACGGATTCTGGGTGCTAGCAGCGAAAGTAGCACATCTTGCGCAAGGCAGGGTCCTACACTCGGGGCCTCGCCCACGGATATCTGAACAGGTGACTAATTCCTGGGTTCTTCCAAAACTGAACTTAGAAAAACTTCCCTTGCCCGAAAAGCATAGGCAATTCCTCCAAGATAAAATTTTACTCTAACGTAGTCACGGTCATTACTGACCAAACTGATCCAACCGAACCTAAATTCACTTGGTCAGATCAAGAAAGAAACTTGCACTTGGATCATAGAGATCAACGCTTTTTTCCTATCGAGAGGCAGAGCCGTTGATTCCTTTTTCCATAGAACAATTACTATCCGGGATTTACTTCATCTAGCGTACTATAATAGAAATTGAGTCTCAATTTACGGATCCATCAGTCCAGCCTAACCCCATCCAGTCCCATGGGTTAGCCAACCGTCCAACCACTGTAGTGATGGGATCCAATTTAGAATTTGGTTAGGTTTTGTCTCGGGTACCAGGGAAAAGAGTTCCCAGGCCCCCTAGCCGGAAGTTCATGCAAACATAAAACTAGTCACACCACTTACACACCCAATATGAAATTGCCTTTTTCTTAGCATCAGCTAACTTTAAAACAATCTTTTAATGAAACCATTATGTCACTGATCACAATCCTCAAAATCTCTGGTTGAATCCATATTTCCAATCATTCATTCATCGGTGTACTTATGGCATCATTGGCAACCAGAACGCTCACCACCTGTTCACTCAGGGGCCTTTTCGATAGTTCCTAGCTCATAGTAACCGGCAATATATTCACATAACAAAATGGAATCTCCGTGGAAGATCAGCAAGATCCAACAGATCCATATAAGAGAGCCATGGACTCATCCATTGAGGACCAGCAAGGTCAATCAACCAGATCCATGTCCGGTTTCAGAAAACAACTCTTACTCCTTATTCCAATATCTTCCACGATGCACGTGTGGGTATCTTCGGCGATCCAGAGCCCGAGCACCGTATGGTCAGCACCCTCTAGGATCCTTCGTAGGTCACCTAGCGCTTCACTCATAGGCCGCTTCCTTGGTCCCTCATCCACCGTACCGGAAGCTCACCATTTAAATCGAACCGAGGCTGGTCAACCACCTCGGCTCACCTTGCTACGCGAGACGTCCTCCATTGACTCTCCATCTCAGCAGTTGCAACTTTATCAGGTAGGTCTCCATGACCACATTCTCAAGACAGTCAAAATGCTTCCCCAGCATTCTTGACATAAAACAGTCATTTACAAACAGTTCACAAATACAGTTTCTTGACATAAAACAATCATTTACAAACAGTTCACAAATACAGATTCTATAATGAACTTGCATCTTTCTAGATTGTTCCACATCAATCCATATTACTTAACCCAAATCCAAATCATATGTGTATTCACAGATACATCATTTTCCATCCCATCACATCAGATTCATTCACTTCACCTAACATCCATTCCTATCTTTCTTAATTTACATTACGTCTCATCACATCCATTTCTCATTACATCTCATTCGTTCACATCTTATATTATTCATTCGCATTCTGTTTCACATGACATCTCATCTCATCCATTCACTCATATTGACTTCATATCCATTCACATACATATTCGCATTCATTATTCCACATACACATCCACATTTGTACATCCACATTCACTTCTACATCCATACATCCATTTTCACATCCACATTCATACATCCACATCCATACATCCATATCCACATCTACATTCGTACATTCACATCCACATCCTCATTCGCACATCCACATCCACATTCACATTCGCACATCCAATTTCACATTCACATTCACACCTCTACATCCACATGCTCATCTACATCTGCATTCATACATCCACATCCACATTCATACATCCACATCCACATCTGCATTCACACATCCACATCTGCATTCATCATCCACATCCTTACATACACATCCACATCTGCATTCATACATCCACTTCCATACATACACATCCATATTCATACATCCATATCCACATCCATACATCCATATCCACATCCACATCCATATTCATACATCCACATCCACATCCATACATCCATATCCACATCCACTTCCATACATCCACATCCACATCCATACTTCCAGATTCATATCTACATTCATGCATCCACATCCACATTTGCATTCATACATCCACATCCATATCCACATCCGTACATCCACATCCATATCTGCATTCATACATCCGCATCCTTACATACACATCCACATCCACATCTGCATTCATACATCCACTTCCATACATACACATCCATATTCATACATCCATATCCACATCCACATCCATACATCCATATCCACATCCACTTCCATACATCCACATCCACATCCACATCTATATCTACATTCATACATCCACATCCACATCTGTATTCATACATCCACATCCATATCCATATCCATACATACACATCCACATCTACATTCATACATCCACTTCCATACATACACATCCATATTCATACATCCATATCCATATCCACATCTGCATTCATACATCTACATCCATATCCATACATCCATTTCTACATTCCCATTCATATATCCACATACGCCTTCACATCTATCCTTTTACATCACATCCTTTCTCGCCTTATCACAACCCATATACATCTTATCCCATCAGATACACTTCTTACCTCATCCCATACACATCTTATCACATCCTAACTCATCTTTTCACATCCTAACTCATCCCATACGCATCTTATCACATCCTATCACATCTCATACACCTCTTATCACATCCTATCACGTCTCATACACATCTTATCACATCCTATCACATCTCATACGTATCTTATCACATCTTATCACATCCTATCACTTCTCATACACATCTTATCACATCCTAGCACATCTCATATGCATCTTATCACATCCTATCACATCTCATACACCTCTTATCACATCCTATCACATCTCATACGCATCTTATCACATCCTATCACTTCTCATACACATCTTATCACATCCTAGCACTTTCCATATGCATCTTATCACATCTTATCACATCTTATACACCTCTTATTTTTGTTGGAGTATTTGGTGGTCTCCTTTATTTCACCCCCCTTTGGCTTAGTTGGACAGCTTGGGGTTAGAAAAAAATTCTTTTATGCATCTACTTATGCATAACATAAAAATTTAATTTCTCCATGATTACAATGAAATTCTTTCAATTAATCTAGGATGATAATTCCTAGAATATGGTAGGAAGTCCTCTTTTTATGCTTTGAATGAAATTGTTTTATGTGTAATTTTTACAAAAAATTTACCATAGCTCCGCTGCTATGACTGATAAATCTCAATTATTTTTAAGGATAAAGCTTAACATTAAGGAAATGATTAGAATGATTCCTAATTGGATCATTAACCCATAATGGATTGAATCATCAATATTCATGAAATACATAAACTAAAAGCATTAAAAAAAGCCATTAATTTGGTCTCCAATTAAAAAAGCATAGATTAATCTTGGATTAAGAAAAATCTTTATGAGAAGCTTCATTTAAATTAAGAATAGGTCATGAGAATGACCATTCTTTGAGTGAGAGAGAGAAATTACATAAAAACCATTAAAATTAAGCATAAATAAAAATTTATGTAATTCTTCACTACCATTCATCAATTAACTTCAATAGCATTCAAAAACCATTCTAATTAAGCTTCTCAAGCTTGAGAGGGGTTGAGAAGAGAGAAACATTGAGAATTTATGGAAAAAGATCAAAATTCACACTTCACCTTACAAATTGCTTGATTCTTTGATCACGGTAGAGGCCTCCAACCAATCAATTGGTTTGGTATGCTGGTGGAGCCACCAATGGAGAATGAAGAAAGAGGGAAGATCCAATTTCTTCAATTTGGAGAGAATTTTAGAGAAGAGTAAAAATTATCATTATTTCAGCATAATTCTGGTATAGTAAAATTCTCTTATTTTTTTTTACAAAGACTCAGGTTCTATTTATAGGAGAGGGAGGCTCTAACCAAGACCGACTGATTTCTAGAATTTTTCAGATTTCACTTTGGTTGAATTTGGACCAGATTTGGACCTAGTTTGGTTCCTTTTTTATTCGGTTTGATCCAAGAGAGAGGAGAGATAAAAATATCACTTTTTTTTTAGTTTAAAACTCATTCAAGCATGTGAAATAGGCGCCTCCTGGAAGGGACTCCCCTTCCTTACACATGTGTCAAAATGGAATCATTATACCCAAAATATCTCATTTTTTGAGTAATACTCATAGTTTTTTACTAATAAACCTTGTACATAGTCAACTCTTCATCTTGTGTGGGCATTTACTCATTTTTGGGTATTTTTCTTTTACAAATTGGATTTATCTCCTTCCCACACATGGATTGATCTTATTGGCCCATAGGAACCTTAATTGGACCAGAATCTAAAAATTCCTGAAAATCTAGACCCTTAGGCTAAGGTCCTTTATACCCATAATTCCAATTGCACATTGGAAAGTTCTTTTTGAATTTATATTTCAGGGGAATTCATTTTAGACACTAGGAGGATTTTTATATCCAAAAATATCTCAATTTTGGACTACCTCTCTCTAGACATTTTCTCTCTCTAAAATAGAATCTTTCTTTTGTTTCAGAGAGGGAAATAATTATAAGATCAGAAGGGGAGATTCTTACACGTGCACACCTCAAAAAGCTGGAGGGAGGAATCTTACATCCTTTATGGCAAGGGTAATGGAGAAATTAGGGTTTGGCTTCAAGATATCCTCCAGCATTTTCACCCTCTCTCTTGGGAGATTCTCTAGACTTCTCCTAAATGGCAGGTTGGTAGGAGGAATTGAAATTATGAGGTCAGCAAGACAAGGTTGTCCTCTTGACCCCTGTCTCTTTGCCATTGCCTCACACGCCCTTATTGTGGCCCTTTAATATGCTAGTGAAAAAGGAAGAGTTGTGGGGACAAACTAGTAATCCAATGCTTTGCTGATGATTCTCTGCTATTCCTTAGGGCATATAGTGATAATGTGAGACAATGCTTGTCCATAATATAAGAATTTGTTGATGCTTCTGGCTCCAAATGCAATATTCAAAAATCTAAAGTAATTAGCCTAACTAAGGACAATGACTTTAATCTTCTAGAAAGATGGGGCTGTGAGGTGATTAGGAGAGGCCAAATCATTAGGAATTTGGGAGTCCCTTTTGGAGTGGAGGCTACCAATAAACAAATATCTTATCGGGATTTAGAAAGATTTTTTTAGAAACTGAAACAATAGGAAGGAGTAAGAAGTCCATTCCATGATAGATTAATCATTTGCAACACAGTGTTGAATGCTTATATCATGGTTTTGTGCCCAATTATCAACTTTGGCAAAATCGAGTGGAATAAAATATTATGGTTCCCATAAGGGATTTTGTATGGAGAAATAGGAGTAGCAATAAGAGAGTGGCATCATGGTTAGCCTATGATAAATTAAGTATGCCTAAAGTGGAAGGAGGTCTAGGTATCTTGCATCTTCCTAATCATTCTCTTGCCAGAATTGCTCTTCTTCTTCCCAAATTCCTACTTCAGGAAGAGGTTTGGTCTCCAGAATGATTAAAGATATGGTGGAAGATTCTCTTGTTCTTTAGAAGGGTAGATGACTTGGACTCAACTGGAGAAATTAGCTACCCTCTTTTCCTCCCCTCAATATCTCAAAATCCCCCTTTTGTAACTTCCTATGTTGAAAATGAAAGGAAGTGCTCAACTTAGCATACTAGGATGGTTTCCCCAGAGCAACAGTCAACTCCTTTCTCAGCTTGAGGATCTGGTGGTCCCATAATTTTAACTCCCCTTTGGTTATGGTAGACATCTGTTTAGCCAAAAAACTGAACAACAAAGGGTTGAGAAGATTAGCTGATGGTTGGGATTGGTCACTATAGCAGGCTGGAAAGAGCTAGATCAATTGGTAATAGATTTTGGCTTACTTCCCGAGAGAGACAGCTAGTAGGACAGATGATGGCAAAAATTCAGAAAGTATGGGTATCCCACTGCTTTTGATGACTCACGCTGGATAAAAGATTGGATGTGGTTCAATGGAGTGAAGTTCAATAAAGGGAAAACTAAGGTCTTGTACCTAGAATTGAGGAAAAGTTAATTGAATATTGAATATTGTAATAGGACATGGAAAGTTGGAACTTGGAGGAAGAGGTGGAAACATATATGGGAGGCAAACATCCCCTTGAAATTTTAGGTATTCCTATGGAGAGTCTACATGCTGGCCCTTCCCCTTGGGACTAAACTTCTTCAAAGGAACTTCACCTAAGGTTGTTGCCCCAAATGTAGAACAACCTTGGAGGATGGGAGGCATGCTTTCTGGGAATGTCCTGCCATTAGGGAAACCTGGGATAAATTTGGGAAATGGGTAGCCAAGTCCTTAGGAGGCCAAGGTCTTTGGGGGGTTTGGGTTCTTGGAAGGGGGGTGGATATTGAGGATGTCATCAGTGTGTTATTCAATATTATTAGATTTTCTTGCTTATGGGAGATATGGGTTTCAAGGAACAATATAGTCTTTCAAAAAAGGGGGATTACTGGTCTAGATGTGATTGAGCTGATGTATAAATATATTCATTTGTGCTAGTCCATATAATATATTAATAAGTATGATAATGATGACATGCTCCAAGCAATATACTCTCTAGAGACTGGGATCAATTAATTTACCATTCAATAGACCCTTGTACATACTAGGTCTCCTAATTTCTGGTGTTATGCAGGGCTACTCAAGATATGATGCGAAGGCAAGGCTCCCCAAATATGGGCCAAAGACAAGAAGGTGGAACCTCAAAGAAAAACACCCCAGCTACACCTTTGTGGCCTTTATTGAGAACCCCCTGGGCACTATGCAAGTGGTCAAGGTGAGGGTTGGAAAACAAGTTTTGGAGAACGTGCCTCCCAAAGGCTATACCTTTGAAGTAACGATGATAGCATGCATGTATGCAGCTAGGGTACCATGTTTCTTGGAGCCATTCTTCTTTTGTTTGGGAAGATGAAAGATGGGATCTACTCAATTGAAATGTAAAGGATCTAGAATAGGATCTGGTCAAGAGCATATATGAACTTTTTGTATAGAAGCTTTCTGTAATAATATTATATATATATCTACTTCAAAAAAAAAAGAGTAGAAGAGAATCCCAAAAATTTAGTTGAGACCCACACATCTCAAACCAAAAAAAAAGAAAAGAAAAGCACATGCGTGTTATTCGAATTAACTTACGTTTTTTTTTTTTGAGTGGAGACTATCGTGAGCACGTCTTGCATGAAGTTCGGGGTTGCTTTACCATGTGGGTGTCGTTTATCAAAGCAATCGTGCAAAGCACGTGCATGCTTGTGAAAGAAGTTCCACGGTTGAACAGACGGATGATAGCCCCCTCATGCAAGGTGTAGTTTCCACGCAGAAGCTGGATGCGTCTGGACCCGCACTGCTTAAAATCTCTCAACTGGATTTAATTTTCCATGGATAGGGAGACGGTTGGTGAGATGGGTTGAGGGATTTAATTTTCCATTGATAGGGAGATGGTTGGTGACAGGCAACCATGGATAGGGTGGTGACAGGCAACCAGGTTGCAACTTGGATACATGGTAGACACCCTATTTTTGGGCCTTTTTTTTTCAAATTTCCTCCCTCAACACCTTGAACCAGAGACCTCTACGCTACAGGTAAGCTTTTTAAAG
Organism: Cibotium barometz; assembly: GCF_041138505.1. Taxonomy (NCBI): domain Eukaryota; kingdom Viridiplantae; phylum Streptophyta; class Polypodiopsida; order Cyatheales; family Cibotiaceae; genus Cibotium; species Cibotium barometz. The sequence goes on from NC_141065.1 coordinate 47,857,547, forward strand.
GATGTCAAACTCTTTTAACGAGCATTTCTTTTATTTATCCGAAGGACATGTTTGAAATTCAAAAATTGTAGCTTTCTTGGTTGCCAGTGGCCAAGCTGGAAGCTTCTTGAACGCCCACTGGAAGCTGGCTTCGTCCCTGGGTGCGTGTCGAAACAGGGTCCAAGACGGATTTATCACAAGTCGCTAGCGGTGAACAGGCCACGTCTCCACACATGCGTATATGAGTGGACAGGGTGTAGCCTTTCAACTTTCAAGTACTCTCCTGCACGTAAAGGGTAGAAACTTGAAAGTTTCCATACCCAACAAGACCACTTTGTCACGTTTCTTGTCACGTATATGAGTTGCGGGCCTCTGGACAGGGTGTAGCCTTTCAACTTTCAAGTACTCTCCTGCACGTAAAGGGTAGAAACTTGAAAGTTTCCATACCCAACAAGACCACTTTGTCACGTTTCTTGGCGATCGAAAAATTATATTAGCTGGATAATACAGGTCATTGAACTGTTTTTCTGTGCGATTGTTCAATCCAGCAGAGAAGTTATTGAAAACACCCTTAGGCAGCTAGCCTCAATCGGATCCAATCAGTAATACAGACCAAATCTTGCCGCCTGCCATCATGAGCTTGTACTCTCCAGCAGTGTTCACATTAACTGAATCATTAGATAATAACATGGAAGAGCTGCAGGCTCGTTTGATGGCTCCCAAGTGGGATGAATCCCCTCAAGAGGAGAGCCGCTCTTCACACAGCAAGCACACCAATGAAGATCATTTGCTGCTATTCATGACGTCTGAGAAGGACTCGCATGTAGATATCCATGATCAGCAGCCAATAATTATTGCAGGTCCCGGAAGTACCCCAAGCAGCACAGTTTCTTTCAGAAGCTCGGTACTTTTGGTGAGGGCGTGCTTAAGGTTGGGTTGGAGCATAATCAGAGAGGATTATGATAATAATCACCCACAAGAAGGGTCAAAATCCATAGTAACTACTCTCCATAGGTTGAGAGCGTCGGTGTATTCGATTGTTGCTGTGAGGAGGTTGCAAGTCACTATGCCCAGACAGAGGGCGAAGCGCATCAAAGGTTTCAGCTTGGTCAAAAAGTCAACAACCAAGTGGGCGGACAAATCCATGCTGCACCTCTTCAGATCAGGCTCATTTGGCCTACTGTTCGTAATCACACTTTCGTTAAGAATTAAGCGCAATTATGCCAAATGCCTCCCTCTTAATGAGGCCCTTGAGTTGGTGTCAGCAGCAGGCAAGGTGAAGCTCGATGACATGTTGAATGCGGGCAAATGCAAAGTCTTAGTCCAAGTCCTCTCCATTGTGGGCACTTATTTGGGTATGCTTAGGTTCATTTTGGATAATAGCACCATAGATCATTTTAATAGATCACCAGGGGTCTCTGGCTGCTACTATGTTCTCAAAGAGATGTGCAGGTTGCTGAGGCATTGCACACAGTATATAGATGACTGCAGGAGGATGAACCGCACTCGCAAGGCCTATGCAATGCTCGAGAGCGTGAACACCATCAAATTCATGATTTCAGATCTCAACGCATGCGTGCAACTCCTTGCCATGAAAGTAGAAGAATTTGTTGGTGAAAATTGCAGCGATGTGGGTGTCTCTCCAACCATCCCTATGCGCTTAACTGGGAAATACTTGGACCACTACTTGCACCTTCAAGCTGAGAAGGATCTCTCCAATATGTTGTCCAAGTTAAAGCAACGTGCCAAATTGCCCTTCTTCATGAGGTGGGCAAACCAGGCAGAGGTCTCCAATTTGAGCCAGCTGCTAATTGCTAGATTAGAGTATGATCACAACAAATGGATTGCAGTTGAGGATGAGATTGATGCACTTAGGCATGGGTTAAGGGTGAATAGCGAAAATGTGAAAGTGGTGAAGTTTATAGGGGCAGGGAGCTATGGCAAGGTGGAGGAGGTGGAGTGCTTTGGGGAGAGATATGCCATGAAAACAATATCAAGCAAGAT
>NC_141065.1:47862029-48049529 GCF_041138505.1 Cibotium barometz
CATTACAGTATATATCATTACATAATCCCACTACATGCATTTACAACAATGAAATATATTAAAAAATAAATCATGAGATGATAATTAAAAGACAACACATACAATAGAAATGTCATCAATTTAGAACGATACAGTGGACGGATTGGTTAGGGTTCGATCTCATCTTCAATAAGATCCATCCTTGCCAAACGATCAACATCAATATCCATTTGATCAATTTGTAAGGCTATGATTAAATTTATTCCACTATCGATATTCTATCCATTGATAATGGTATCGATGTCCTGATCATCCTCATCAACATCACCATCATCCTCAATGGTAGGGTCATTCTCATGATCATGAGAAATAGCACGCTCATCCTCATTATCATGATCATCTCTTATTTCTTGATCATCGATCACAACATCTTCATTGGCATGTTCGACATCATCTACATTTCGGCTTGTTACATCCTCCATATGCTCCATATCAGTGAATGTATTATACATCACTTTGGAACGTGGTGCAATAGGGATGACGTACCACCATTTAATGTCATGCACCATTGGTAGATAGATAACCTACTCAAATACACATACTGTAGTAATTAATTAGCATATCAAAAGTCAAGGGGTACGCGAGCTTAGATATATATGTACATGAAACACATTAGTAAAAAAATGCATACCTGCTCACATTGTTGTGGCAATACGAGCCTATCTTTCTTTTTTTGCCAAAACTTTGTAGAGTCAATAGTTACATAGCCACTTGCATGGCGTTTTATCGTTGCATTAGGCCCTTTTTCCACCACGTTCATTTGCCATTTGACATCCAAAACATACACAAAGAAGCGACGAAAGTCAAGCCTAAATATGTCTTGGATTGTGCCACAATAATCATCCATTTTTCCATTAGCTCCCTCAAAGCTACTAATGACACCGCAATCTTGTGTATTCCTCTTTTCATCAATTCTTTGTGTTCGAAAATGCTTGCCTTCACACCATATAGCATTGAACATAGTGCACTGAACCAAAATAGAAGCAATATTTGTGTAAGCAATGTGAATAAATATTAAAAGCAAATCACTTACAACTAATGCAAAACATTAGTTCTATGTACCTTTAACATGCATCCTCGTGCATACTCCCATTCTTCCGCCGTGATATGCAGCCCCTCGTCGCTCTCTGCTCTCTCCATTTCCTCATGCAACCAATCAACATGGATATCATTCGGAAGTGTTGCTTACGAGATGCTTAGGGTACGCCTTACGAGAGCCATGTTGCCTTCGAAAGAGAGCTCTTTCTGCTTGCCTTTTTGTCTTTGCATCCTCATATCTTGTAACCCATCTGCTCATCACATCACTATTAAGGATGCAAGTGAAATTGAGATCATCAATCAATGTTCTGTCAATTACTTTACTCTATCCTTTTCCTTGAGGCACAATAGAGGTCATCCTCAAGTCCTCTTCATTGCTCCATAGTCGTGGCAAAGAGCTGTCCACCTGACCAAGAAATTCTGAAATATATACAAGAGACTCTTGTATCAACCAACCCTCAGCTATGCTTCCTTCAGGCCTTGCACTTTGCCTCACAAAGTCTTTTAAGGTCTTCATGAAGCGCTCTAGGAAGAACATCCAACATGCATGCACAGTGCCACATAAAGCGATTTCGTCCACTAAATGCACAATGAGATGTAGTTGACTTGTGAGAATGGTTCGTGGAAAAGTCTCCTCTACCAAACAAACCACCTCCACTGCCATAACACGCGCATCATCCAACGTGGCTGGATCAATTGCTTTGGAACTAACATATCTGAAAAATAAATAAATAGTACGTTATACCTCATGCACGTTCATTTTGCAAGGTATAATGAAGGGTGATCTGACATGGGTTTTACATACCTCACAAGCTCGCCCATCTTATAAATATATTTTTTCAAACTCTTATTTGCACAATGGTCGATGCTAGTAGTAGGTAGTATGAACTGCGCACATAAGAGCACATGTATGTATGGTTTATGGCATTACAAAATTTAATTTCAACGTACAAGACTTGGAAAACACTTACTTGGAGCATCTTGTGCCAATCGTGGGACTTCAACTCATATAGTTGCTCAACGCCTCTTTTCTTAGTGGTTGTAAAGGCTCCCTTCAATGATCTCATGCATCCAGTGGGAGTACGCAAAGTGGTGATGGCCTGCTTTACCTGCTTCTCCTCTTTCTTTGATATAATCCATGGTGCAGGCGGAAGACGAACGTGCCCACCCTTCTCTCGTGGCCAAGCTTGACGCATACGTCCTGCGACCCGCAAGTCCTCACGTACACTAACATTGTCTCGTTTACCAATAACATGTTCCCAAATACTAGATCCCACATTCTTGAAGATGTGCATGGGATCAAGAAGATGGTTGATCTTAAGATGGGTCCAATATGGTAGCCGAAAAAAATGGAGTACCTACACAAGGGATTGCTCTATGTGACCTTTAATCTAATTAGAGACTACACAAAACAAGATTGAAAAACATTACTATACCTGTTCATGCCATCTTGAGGAAGAATATTTGTAGACTCCCAAATACGCTTCCAATCTTTTGCACGAAGTGTTTGTGGAGGAATGTTACTCTTACTAGCAACATATTTAAGATGATCTGAGGGGAGAAATCGATGATGATTATCGAATATGGTCTTACACAAACCATCAGCATACTCATGTACTAACGAAGGGCCACAAACAGGACATGCATGTTTACCCGATGTTTTCAAACCTGTTAAAATATAAATAAAAGTTAGAATAATAAAGTCAATATTTATAATTAATATAGCCAATAGTATTAGAGTAGGGAGGTAATTAGAATTCTTACCAAAACAATCGCTGTATCCTGGAAAGTCATGCATTGTCCACATCAACACTGCTTTTAAGTCGAAGTGTCGAGAGGAGGGAGGCCTACTAATGTCCGCCACCGCAACACCTCTCCATAGTTCCTCCAACTCATCAATCAACGGTGCGAGATAAACATCCATATGCTTGACTTTATGTTTCCCTGGAATTAGAAGGGATAACATAAGATGTCCCTTCTTGATCGCCATTGATGGTGGAAGGTTGTAATTCACTAACACAACTGGCCACACGCTGTATGCGGTGCTTTTGAAACCAAATGGATTCACTCCATCCATACCTAGGCCAAGTGTCAAGTTTCTGGGCTCTGTTTTAAAGCTGGGCCACTCATCTTCAATATGCTTCCAAGCAGGAGTGTCTGCGGGATATCTCAACATGCCATCATGTGAGGAATGCCATGACATGAGCTCTGCTATGGATTTGCACTTGAACATGTGTTTGATGCGAGGAATTATAGGAAAGTGTCGCAAGACTTTACGAGGTACATCAAAACTCTTCACATCTGTTCTATACCTTGCTTCACCACAAGTGGGACAATGTCGCGTACGATGATGGACTAAATGTAGCTGCGGGTGGCTATCCTGCCGAGAAACCTACCACTGCGCACAAACGCGAGTGGAAGGAGGCAAAGAAATGAGCAGAGGCTGGCGTGAAGAGCAGGTAGCATGTGGAGGCACGACGGATCCAGATGGAGACCATTGGATCTTCGCATTTCGGATCTGGCGGCGAGTCATGGGAGGCAGAGTTCGTAAGTATCTTGCCACTTTATTTGATTGTTTACTTAATTCATTGATTCTATGATTGTTTTAATCTTACAAATTGTGTTGATTATGATACAGCGACGGGTTATGGGGAGGAAGCCCACAACCCACGATACTGCGTATGCTCGCCGGCATAGCAGACGTGACATGTGGGCCATCTTCAGAGCTGAGGGACGTATTACGGACGCGCAGTTTGAGATGGCCATGAGACCATACGGTCGATAGGTACTTGAAAACTCTAAACGAATGATTTTGGTTTATTGAATTACATATATATATACTTATATACTATATATTACTTGAACAGGCACAAGCTGTTGATGATCCACCCGCCGCTGCCACTGCAGAGGGTGGACGTGAGCACTACTCATCGGACATTCCGACGACCGATGTGAGCTCATTTGAGCATGGAGGGAGCACCGAGTCATCATCTGGGTCTGAGTAGTACTCAGACTTATAGTATCACATTCCATATTGAGGATGTGGTTGTATATATTTTTTTGTAAACTGAAGCCATGGGCTACTTCGACATATGGACTCCCTTGTATATATGTGTGAAATTTTGATAGTAATATTGAATCGTGAATCGATAGTATTGCATTCATGTCTGTCTTGAATCGTGTATTGACAATGTATGCATTCATGTCATTCTTGTCTTAATCTTTCTCGTGGATATGTTCTTCGTGGATGGTCCAATGCACCAAAAAAAAAAAAATCCAGAGAGTGTTATTGGGTGCTGGAATGCTGGAACAGCATTCAGGTACCAAATAGCACTCTCTGGATTTTTTTTGTTGCTCTCTGTTCGCGTGTATAAACGCGTCAGAACTGCAAAAAGTTGTATGTATATACGCGGATAATCTGTAAAACACGCGTGTATAAACGCGTCAAATCTGAGAAATACGCGTGTATAAGCGCATCTAAAGTCACAAAACGCGTGTATAAACGCTTGTATCAACGCATCTAAATGCAGCTGAACTGACAGAACGCGTGTATACGCCCGTGTATCAGCGCGTCTGAACAGTCCTATACACGCGCTTTTACACGCATGTCTCTGGCCACGATGATACACGCGCTGATACACGGGCCCGCTACTTTTTTTCACGTCATTTTTAGTGGCTAGGAGCGCGGGTATGAGCCCGATCCCTTGTAGTGGTGGGGATGCGTGGTGAGGTTTGTGCACGCACACATGCACATGCACACCCTCTGTCTCTCACACATACACACACACACACACACACACACACTTTTACACACCTGAACATGCACTAATGCAAACACACTCTCCCCCCCCGCACACACACACTCTCACACATAGACTTCCATGTCTGTGTGTGTCTCTCTCTCTCTCTAGTCACACACACACTCTCTCTCTTCTCACACACACTCCCCACATATAGAAACTCTCTCTCTCTCTCTCGCTCGCTCTCTCTCTCTCATACACACACAAACACACACTCTCTTTGTCATGCACGCATGCACACACACTCACACATATATGTAAATATATATTATCTATAATATTATGTTTTATTATATTTAGAGACATATATGTGTAAGTGTGTGTGCATATACCTATATACACATATGCTATATATACATGTGCATTTATAAAATAAATAAACACAGATACACATATACTTTTAATTAATAATAAACTTTAATACGTAGGGATGTATGGTGAGGTGTGCTCACTCTTAAATAAGTGTATCTTACATAGAATGTCTTTTGTGTTTTCTTTTGCACGCTGATGTGTGGGATTGTGTGTGCACATACACACGTATACGTGATTGTGTAATGTCGACTTCATGTACATATGTGTCGTGCAAGTCTCTTGATTGTGTGTATGGTGTGAGTGTGTGTACGTGGTGTGTATGTTTGTGTTTGTGTGTATCAATGTGCGAGTGTGTGCATGTACGTGTGTGACCATGAATATACCCATGTATATCTTTTTTTATCTATGTGTATGTACGTGCACGTGCATATGTGTGTGTGAGTGTGTGCATGTACCATGTGCAAATGTGTATGAGCTTACATCTATGTATACATGTGTGTGCACATGTACTTGTGAATGAGTGTATGTATGTGTGTATATGTATGTGCTTGTGTGCATATACACGCATGTATATGTATGTGAAATCTTGAGTGTGTGTGCATGTAAGTGTGCATATCTCTATGTATACACGTGTTTCCATGAGTTGAGTGTGTGTGTTTGTGTGCATATGTGCATGTGTGCATGTATCATGTGTGTGTGCATGCACATACATGTGTACATCGACATACATATAGATCTATTTATATATACATGCTTACATACCTATAGATATATACATACATATATATTATATGTGTGTGTGTGTGTGTGTATATATTTGTTTGTGTGTGTGTGTATTTATCTATGTATGTATAGGTAGGTATATTCTCTCTCTTACACATGCATATAATATAATATTAGAAGATGTGTGTGTGTGTGTGTGTGTGTGTGTGTGTGTGTGGAGGAGGAGAAGGAGGGAGGGGTGGGTAATTTGCTTTCTAATGTATTATATATATATATATATATATAAGAAACTCATTCAATGAGCAAATAACTTGACGGTGATAATTAATTGTGAGCCCCAATGTAACTAGGCATATGGGAAAGAAACCCCCAAAGACTGTTTTCTCTTCTCCTTTCTTCTTTTCAAAAGTTCTCCCTCTCCTTTCTCCACGTAAAGGCTAGGTTTATAGGGTAGGCACCCTTGCTTTATCTTGTATAGATATAGATGTATGTACATATATACGTGTATATGTGTGTGAGAGTGTGTGCATGTACACGTGCAATTGTGTATGCATGTGTGTCTATGTATACATATGTGTACATATGTATGTGAGTGTGTATGTGTATGTGTGTATTTATTTGTGCTTATATGCGTGCATATGCATGGATGTGTATGTGCAAGCTTGAGTGTATGTGTGTGTGTGTAAGTGTGCATATTTCTGTGTGTGTATGCGTGTCCATGCATGCAAGTGTGTGTGTTTGTGTAGGTGAGTGTACATGTGCGTGTATGCATATACAAACGTGCAACTCTATGCATATGTTTGTGTAGGTGAGTGTATGTGTACATTTTTGTACATGTGAAAGAGTGTGTGTACGTCTAAGTGTGTGTGCATGTACTTTATGTGGTGTGCATGCCATGTGTAGACACATGTGTTTATATGTGCAAGTGTGTGTGTGTGTGTGTATGTTCATGTGTGTGCATGTATGCATGTGCATGCGTGTATGTGTGCATGTGTACATGCGTATGTGTGTGTCTCTCAGAGACACACTCAATCTCTCGCATATGCGCATACAAACATCCTCACATATACACATATGCACATACAAACATCCTCACATATACACATATACACATGCACATGCACCCGTCCTCTCTCTCTCTCTCTCTCTCTCTCACACACACACACACACACACACACACACACACACAATCACACCTCTCTTTCTCTCTCTCATGCATACACTGCACAAGTACTGTCTCTTCTCACACCCCCTCACATACATAGAAACTCTCTCTCTCTCTCTCTCTCTCTCTCTCTCTCTCTCTCCCACACACGCGCACACACATCCTTGCACACTCATCTGTGTGACTGTGTGTGTACATACACACGTGTTTGTGATTATGTAATGTCAACTTCATGCCTGCATGCATCGTGCAAGTGTCTTGATTGTGCGCATGTGCTAGTGTGTGTATGTGCATGTGTTTGTGTGTACGGTGTGAGTGTGTGTACGTGTGTATGTTTGTGTTTGTATGTCCATGTGCGAGTGTGTGAGCATGTGAATGTATTTGTGTGTGCATCTTTGTGTCTATGTGTGTGCATGTACACGTGTATGTATGTGTGTATATATATGTATATACTTATGTGCGTGCATATGTATGTATATGTGTATGTAAGCTCAAGTGTGTGTGTGTGTATGAATACATGTACGTTCATGTGTGTGCATGTATGTGTGTGTCTCACTCTCTCCACAGACACAATCTCCCACACACGCATACACAGACATCCTATCTTCTCACATGCACGCACATACATGTGCAATATACCTCTCTCTCTCTCTCTCTCACACACACACACACCTCTTATGCATACACATGAACATGCACTCTCTCTTCACACCCCCTCACACATGCATAGAAACACACACACACATTCTCTCTCTCTCTCTCTCTCTCTCTCTCTCTCTCTCTCTCTCTCCACACACACACTTGCACGCATATGTGTGTGACTATGTGTGCATATATATACGTGTGTGATTGTGTAATCTCGACTTCATGCATCGTGCAAGTGTCTTGATTGTGCGTCTAGCTAGTGTATGCATGTGTACGTGGTGTGTATGTTTATGTTTGTGTGTATCCATGTGCGAGTGTGTGCATATACGTGTGTGAACATGTGAATATGTCCGTATGTAAATATTTGGGTCTATGTGTGTGCACGTGTGTGTGTGAGTGTGTGCATGTAGCATGTGCGAATGTGTATGTGTTTCCATCTATGTATACATGTGTGCATCCATGTACTTGTGTATGTGAGCATATGTATGTGCTTGTGTGTATATATACACATGTATGTGTATGTGTATGTGTAAGCTTGTATGTGTGTGTACATATCTCTATGTGTGCACGTGTGTCCATGCATGCGAGTGTATGTATGTGTGTGTTTGTGTGCGTGTGTGCACGTGTTTGTGTGGTGTGCATGTGTGTGTATAGATCGATTTATATATAAATGCTTACATACTTATAGATACATACATACATAATATATATGTGTGTGTGTGTGTGTATGTATTTATATATGTGTGTGTGTATGTATATATTTATCTATATATGTATAGGTATGTATATTCTCTCACTTACACATGCATATAATATAATGTTAGAAGATATATGTGTGTGTGTGTATGTGAAGGAGGGGGGATTGCTTTCTAGTGTATGATATATATATTTATATATACATGCTTACATACCTATAGATACATACATACAGACATACATAATGTGTGTGTGTGTGTGTGTGTGTGTTTATCTATGTATGCATTGGTTTTTTATATTCTCTCTCTTACACATGTACATAATATAATATTAGAAGATATATATGTGTGTGTATGTGGAAGGGTGGGCAATTTTCTTTCTAATGTATTATATATATATATATATATATATATATATATAACTCATTCAATGAGAAAATGGCTTGATGGTGACAATTAATTGTGAGCCCCAATGCATCTAGGTGTGTGGGAAAGAAACCCCCAAAGAGTGTCCTCTTCTCCTTTTCAAAATTTATCCCTCTCCTTTCTCCATGTAAAAAGGGTAGTAGATAGATAGATTTGAATAAATGCCTCCTCATTTGCCCACGTGGAGGGAGGAGTAGTCGTCCTTTATCTTGTTTAGATATTACTCGAATTGACTTTTTACACTTGTGAAAAGCAAGGACCTTCCTTTTCAATGCAAAGGAGCGTTTCTAGCTCTCTCTCTCTCTCTCACACACACACACATTCTTCCATCATGTGAGTGGAGTACATCTCCCTTATTTTGAATTAACATTAAAAAGTGTTAGTTTCACTAACTCACTTACTCACACACACTCACACCTGTGTTCACGAAAAACATTTTTCACAGTACATACAAAAACCTTCTCCATGGAAGATTTCAAAACTTACGACAAAAAGTTAAAATTTGAAAATTTTTCTTACATAATAAAAATATTAAAACCTTCAAATGCAAAATAACTTTTTAATAAGTTGAATCATTTAAAGGAAAATTTGTAAATTTGTAAATATTATGTAATTGTTAGCATCTTTTGACACCTTGGAGAAGAATTACTCAAACTCAAACCACAAAAATTAATAGAACAAAGACTTTGTAGAAATTGAAGACCAAAACCATAAATAAACAATTTGACAAAATAGAATAACCATGAAAGCTTGAAACGAGAGAATATGTCACCGTCAACACAAGGTTGGGTTCAATCTCCCTGTTATGGGCTACCAAACCTCCAAGAGGGAAGTCTACACATTCACTAATGGATGAGCAATAGATCACAACCATCATGGGGTACTTACCAATGCTTCGATCTTGAGTCCCTTGAGGCCTCGAAGCTCGCTTGGCAAGCTCCAAACTCCAAGCTCCACCTCCACACTGTCACCGTGGAGTCGCTCACACCATCACATATACGAATCACACTCTCTCTCACTCTCTCATACAAGCATAAGTACACAAGCATGAAAAGAGGCACAATGCTAGAATGCCCTCACTCCTCACTCTCTCTCAAGTCACAAGGGGAGAGCTCTCAATAGCACAAAGGAGATTGTGTCCTTTTCATTATGAGAAAATGCCTTATATACAATTGGCCTTACTTGGGTGCCCAAAACTTACTTACTAGGCCTTGGGTGGCTAGTATCCGATAATGTACAACCTTTATAGTGCCTTTGCATGACACTTATTAATGTCCTTAATATTGAGGATCATGTTGTTAATCCAAATGGGATTAACATTCCCCCCTTGCTGATGTAGGTTCTGTCCTCAGAACCTGTTTTACCGAGGTCTGAAGACTTGGTATAACTGAACTCATATCGGTAAAAATTTTGTCTAGACTGGAGCTTCCATAGAGTGCGATGGAATGCTGAATGTGACTTCCAAAATCCAGTGTCTACCATGTCTTCAAATGTAACATGCATGTAGGCTGGAAGACATCTTAATCGGTGGTAGTACAACATCATGCCTCTGTCTAAAGGCCCTTGGAACTTCAGTTGCTATGCTTTAAAACCATCATAGGTTTCTTTTGGTTGGTCTATTAGTACCACCAACAATTTCAAAAACCTGAGACTTGCCACAATGGCCGGATTGGGTATCCTTCGCCATGCTCTGATCCATGTTAGCATTTGCTATCTTTGTTCTTGAATATGGCCAAATGTTGCTAGTGTGAAGATAGGGAAGTTATAACAAACATGGGAGTCCCTATTTTTGGCCTCTTGGAATTCCAACGGCATCCACCTTCTCTTGATAGGCATGTACAATGAATCTACTCTCATTGTTGGTGGTGCACTCATGTATACTTTGCTGTATTCTAGAACTGACAGAAACTCCTTCCTCCATGATAGAAACTCCTTCCTTGTTAGATTCCAAAATCTGTGAGTTGTGGTTATTCTTCATTAGTGGTGATGGTGGTGTAACCACCTCTCGTGTGCACAGGATGTATCTTTCTCCATCTTCTATAACAATAGCTGATCATGAATGTGACAATGCGAATTTCTAGCAAGTCAGCTAAATGAGGGTTGGCGAGCCTTGTGTGTTTTGTGACATTTGCCCACAATGTACGCTCTCCAGCCAAAGGAAGTAATTCTTCTAAGTTGGGATGTGGGGCACGGAGAGGGTATGGTACATAATGCTGCCTTGTGGTGTGACTGCAGAGTATGCTTCTGGCTGGATCTAGCGGGTAGGGTCGAATGGAGCAATCTGCATGAGAACTTTGAATATGAGTTTTGGCTTTAAAAGCAGATTGCGTGCTTGAATAAATTCCTCGTACTCTACAGCTATCAAAGAATCCAAGACATTATTTTCAGTGAAAGGTGCAATATTATCATGTGGAGTGAGATCGCGTACCTCTTGCGGTTGCCGTGGTGGAGATGGGTTAGGTGCCAGTACCTCCTCGGGACCGAGAGTGTTAGTAGGAAAATCTAACTCTAGAGGAGAGAAAGAAGAGTAAATACAGTCAGCTTGGGAGGAATTAGTAGGTGGCGCGCTAGGATAGGGATTGATAAGCTTACTGGCTATATTAGAATATACAGGGTAAGTGGATTTTAAAACTAAAGAGGGACCTTATTCTTGACCTTGACCAGTGCTAGGGGGTGGGTGGCTAGGCTTATGGGCTTTAAAAAAGTTTTGTATTTTAGGAATTTCTTCATTATCAATATCAGGGTAGTTTATGTGAGTGGGATCAAAATTATATCTTACATTGGTGAGCATAGCTTCTAAAGGCTTATAGATATTAGTATAGAGTTTAAGGATGCCGACAGGGTGATATAATGTAGACTCACAGAGATTCAAATGTTGGTGAGTATTGTACACTTCCAGCCACCCATGAACTAATTACCCATTGATAAGTATTTGCAACCACCTCGTAGTTGGCTGGCGTCTCTGGTATGCCATCTAGAACAAATAGGTCAAGTTTTTCGATACTGTTGTCGAGGATTTCTGAATTTTGGAGCACGCGACACCAACTGTGGAGGTTTAACACTATAGGATGCAAGGGGTAGAAGAATATGTCCTGAGGGTTAGTTAATATAAGGTCGCCCCTCAAAATGCCCATGATGATTGTTGGGTCAGCATCGCGTTCAGTATTTTGTTTAATTAGTGTCAATTCACCTAGGCCTATATCTTCAGCTAAGTTTATATCATGTTGAAGTAATGCGAGTGTTAGTGTAAATAAAAACAAAGTAAGAGTGTGAGGAGGGGCCCGAGGAGTTACCAGCTATCCCAACTTCGAGGCATGCTCAAGGAGGATATTAGATCATCTGTTGGCTCCAGGCATTGACTCCTTTCCTGTGCCGCGAGTTGACGTGCCAGATCATGCAGACGAGAGTCGGCATTGCCTGAGGTGGTTGGAGATGGTCATTTCTCGGATCATTCTTTCCACATCCATCTCTTCAAATCTCCTTGTTGTTTGTTGCATCTTCTTGTGCTTGCCGGGCAGTGGGGCTTCCCTTTGCTGTGCTTCAGTAATTTGATTGAGTCTTTGTGCCACCAATCAGTGAGTGTCCTGTAGTTGCACTGTAAGTTGTGATATGGCCTCTTGATTCTCCAATTCATTCTTTTGCACCTCTGCCTAGTTTGCACTGATGGTTTCTTTGAGGGCCTTGATCTTTTTTGCATGTGCTTTATTCGCTTGTTCTCTTTCTTGTTGTAGATTGTGCACTCTTTCTTGCTCTGGGCTGTTAGTTACTCGATTTATTGGTGAAGCACATCTTCATTAGCCTTTGCACTGTGTTGGCACTCCTTGATTTGTCAGGTATGCAGAGTTGTGAGGTTCTGTGTTTGGGCGATCTCTTTTTGAAGTTGATCTTTTGTTTGCTCCAGTTTTACGTTAAGTCAGCATTTTCGTTGATCTTCTGTACAATTGTTTGGCTTAAGACGAGATTGTTACTTTCCAAGGAATTGTACCCCTGTTCTTGTTTCTGTGCAGCCTCCCTAAACTCTTCAGGATAACCTCCCTGTGAGTTGACTCTGCTGCTTCAAGGGTTGCCTTTACGCTTTGTACTTGTGTATTTGCATCTTTCAACTGCTTCCAGAGGGCGGCGTTCTTGTCATGTAACATGTGTGTTGCTAATAGGTAGCAATGCCATACCTTTTGCTCTTATTCCTACTTTGTACTTGACTCAGCTTCCAGTTATTTGAGAAGAAGGAGCGCTTCCAGGCCTTCCATGGTTTCCTGGATGAATTGTTGAGAATCCATGTCCTGGAAGAAGGTTAGCTGGGGCAGTTGTTCTTTCTCTTCCAACTTTCTCCTTTTGATTGGACTTGAAGGTTCTGGCGTTCGTTGTCTCTCATGTGACTCTAGGGGAGCTTCCAGTTCTTGTACTGTGATTGTTGCTTCTTCTACTACTCGTTTCTCCCCTGGTGGTTTCCTCAGTGTTTGTTCCTCAATTGCCTCTGTTGAGGTATCTACTAGGCTTGAATCCTTGACAGGAGAGGTCTTTAAAAATAAGCTGTGCGGAGCTTGCTAGAGGGGTGAGTTGTTGCTGTGGCTCTTGCATAGTAGGGCTAAGTATATTTTCTTGAAGGGCCTCTTGGTATGTGCGGATTTCTGTTGCCACCATTGCTTCCAGTTGTGTGATTCTGTTGCTACATCAACAAGTATTCCTCTCATCCTTTTATCTGTTTTCTTTTTGCGGTCTTTTTTTATTTTCTTGATGAGATCATGTGTTTCCATTAATACTTCCTTTCCCTCTTCTAACTTGCTAATAGCTTCTTTAAGTTGGTCAGGTATGAGTGCTAAGCATGTGCTCCTCTGGTTCAGGCTCTTTCAGAGGCCTCTTTGCTACATGGTTAAGTACCCGTGTGAGGAGGTATGGATTGCTGATCTTCAATTGATGGGCCTTCAAGTAATTTTCCATCTCTTTATGCAGATAGAAAGCCCAGCCATACTCCTTTTCCTCATAATCTTTTGCGATCCCGTTTAAACCCACTCTATTGTACATGTCCAAGTAATTTTCCATCTCTTTATGCAGATAGAAAGCACAGCTCTCTGGTTTAAGGTTTTGCTTACTTGTACATAGACGAATCAAGATCAACAAAGATATCAACATAAAAACTTAAATTAAAGATAGATATGCACAAAAAAGATTTGTGAACACACTTCGAATATTGATTAAACAGAACCATGCCACATCTATACAAACAAAGAGAATGTGAAAAAAATATTATCCAAGCCTTATGCAAGCATTATGTTTAAAGTACTATGCATAAGCTTAAAACACTATGCATTATGTTTAAAGCACTATGTGTTATGCAAGCCTTATGTAAGCCATTACGAAAGCCTTATATAAAGCATTATGTATTAGCCCTTATGCATAAAGCATGCATGAGGCCTTATGCATAAATCTTTATGCATAAAGCTATACATGAGGCCTTAAGCACAAAGCTTATGCATAAGGCCTTAAGCATAAAACTATGCATGAGACCTTATGCATAAGGCGTATGCATAAAGCACTATACATAAGGCCTTAAGCATGAGACCCTAAGCATAAAGCTATGCATGAGACCTTATGTATAAAGAACTATGCATAAGGCCTTAAACATGAGGCCTTAAGCATAAAACTATGCATGAGGCCTTATGCATAAAGCTTATGCATAAGGCTTGATAAAGCTATGCATGAGGCCTTATGCATAAAGCTATGCGTGAGGTCTTAAGCATAAAACTAAGCATGAGGCCTTATGCATAAGGCCTTAAGCATAAAGCTATGCATGAGGCCTTAAGCATAAGGCCTTAAGCATGAGGCTTATGCATAAGGCCTTAAGCCATAAAGCTATGCATGAGGCCTTATTCATAAATCTATACATGAGGCCTTATGCATAAAGCATGTAAGGTTCCTCCCCAGCCTCTCAAAATGTCCAGCATCTTCCCCCTGTAATCAATCCCTCTTCAGAAATATAAAAGACTTGTTTCTAACTGTTTTAACTTAGAGAGAGAAAATATTCTAGAGAGAGAATATTCAGATTTTTAATATTTTTGGATAGAAAATTATCTCATCTTATTAAAATAAGTTCCCCTGAAACAAAAATTCAAAAAGAACTTTCCAATGTGCAATTGGAATTAATTGGAAATGGGTATAAAGGACCTTAGCCTAAGGGTCTAGATTTTTAGAAATTTTTGGATTATGGTCCAATTAAGGTTCCTATGGGCCAATAGCATCAATCCATGTGTAGGGAGGAGATAAATCCAATTTGTAAAAGAAGATACCCAAAAATGAGTAAATGCTCACATAAGATGAAGAGTTGAAAATGTACAAGGTTTATTAGTAAAAAACTATGAGCAATATTAAAAATATGAGATATTTTGGGTATCCAAAAATGAGTAAATGCTCACATAAGATGAAGAGTTGAAAATGTACAAGGTTTATTAGTAAAAAACTATGATATAAGGAAGAGGAGTTCTTTAAAGGAGGTGCATATTTCACATAAGATGAAGAGTTGAAAATGTCCAAGGTTTATTAGTAAAAAACTATGAGCAATATTAAAAATACGAGATATTTTGAGTATAATGATTCCATTTTGACACATATGTAAGGAAGGGGAGTTCTTTAAAGGAGGTGCATATTTCACATGCTTGAATGAGTTTTAAACTCATAAAAATTGAGATATTTCATCTCTCCTCTCTCCTCATTCAAGTCTAGTTCCAAAAAGTTAGCTTAACTGACCTAAAAATGGTCAAATATTGACCAAACTGATTTAGAAAATTCTAGAATGAGTTTGTTTGGTTAGGAGCTCAATTTTTCCTATAAATAGAAGCCTCCCCCTTGTTGAAAAATAGATAGTGTTTATGCATCGTTACTCTACTCCACCTAAGCCAAGAACTGTGAATTCATTAATAATTCACTAGTTTTTGGAGCTTCCCTCTTTCTTCAATCCCCATTGGTGGCTCCATCAACATACTTAACCAATTGATTGGTTGGGGGCCTCTACCGTGAACAAAGAATCAAGTAATTTGTAAGGTAATTAGTGAATTTTGATCATTTTCTATAATTTCTCAATGTTTCTCTCTTCTCAACCCCTCTCAAGCTTGAGAAGCTTAATTAGAGTGGTTTTTGAATGCTATTGAAGTTAATTGATGAATGTTAGTGAAGAGTTACATAATTTGATGAATGCTATTGAAGTTAATTGATTAATGATAGTTAAGAATTACATAAATTTCTATTTATGCTTAATTCTAATGGTTTTTATGTAATTTCTCTCTCTCACTCAAGAAATGGTCATACTCATGACCCATTCTCAATACAAATGAAGCTTTTCATAAAGCTTTTCTTTAATCCAAGATTAAGCTATGCTTGAGGCCAAATTAATGGCTTTTTTCTATGCTTTTAGTTTATGTATTTCATGAATATTGATGATTCAATCCATTATGGATTATTGATCCAATTAGGGATCATTCTAATTATTTCTTATGATAAGCTTTATCCCTTAGAAAAATTGAGATTTATCAGTCATAGCAGCGGAGCTATGGCAAAATTTTTATAAAAATTACGCATAAAATAATTTCATTCAAAGCATGAAAAGAGGACTTCCTACCATATTCTAGGAATTATCATCCTAGATTAATTAAAGATATTCATTATAATCATAGAGAAATTGATTTTTATATTATGCATAATTGATTTTCATGCATAGAGGTATGCATAAAAGATTATTATTTTAATATAAAAGTGTTACTTTTATCATAATTAGATTTCATGCATAGAGGTATGCATAAAAGATTATTATTTTAATGTAAAAGTGTTACTTTTAGCATAATTGAATTTCATGCATAGATGTATGCATAAAAGATGATTATTTTATTATAAAAGTGTTATTTTTATCATATTTGGATTTCATGCATAGAGGTATGCATAAAAGTTGATTATTTTATTATAAAAGTGTTACTTTTATCACAATTGAATTTCATGCATAGAAGTATGCATAAGAGTTAATTATTTTATTATAAAAGTGTTACTTTTATCATATTTGGATTTCATGCATAGAGGCATGCATAAAAGTTGATTATTTTATTATAAAAGTGTTACTTTTATCATATTTGGATTTCATGCATAGAGGTATGCATAAAAGTTGATTATTTTATTATAAAAGTGTTACTTTTATCACAATTGAATTTCATGCATAGAAGTATGCATAAGAGTTGATTATTTTATTATAAAAGTGTTACTTTTATCATATTTGGATTTCATGCATAGAGGTATGCATAAAAGTTGATTATTTTATTATAAAAGTGTTACTTTTATCATATTTGGATTTCATGCATAGAGGTATGCATAAAAGTTGATTATTTTATTATAAAAGTGTTACTTTTATCACAATTGAATTTCATGCATAGAAGTATGCATAAGAGTTGATTATTTTATTATAAAAGTGTTACTTTTATCATATTTGGATTTCATGCATAGAGGTATGCATAAAAGTTGATTATTTTATTATAAAAGTGTTACTTTTATCATATTTGGATTTCATGCATAGAGGTATGCATAAGAGTTGATTATTTTATTATAAAAGTGTTACTTTTATCACAATTGAATTTCATGCATAGAAGTATGCATAAGAGTTGATTATTTTATTATAAAAGTGTTACTTTTATCATAATTGGATTTCATGCATAGAAGTATGCAAAAAAAAAGTTATTCTTTTTTTTATTAAAAGTGTGATAAAAAGTGCGATTTTCATCATAAATGGATTTTATGCATAACTTAGATGCATAAGAGAAACTCTTTTATTCTAAAAGTGTAATTCCTACCAAATTGAATTTATGCATAGGAAGATGCATAAAAGATTGATTCAAAAGTGTCATTCTCATCTAAACTGAATTTATGCATAGGAAGATGCATAAAAGATTGAATTTTAATTCAAAAGTGTCATTTTCATTTAAAATGAATTTATGCATAGGAAGATGCATAAAAGATTGATTTTACTTTGAAAGTATTAATCTTCTTAAATATAATTTATGCATAAATAAATGTGTAAAGAAATCTTATATCAAATATAAGAATTCTCTTGTATTCTATAAATAGATATGAGATGTAATAGGATGTGATAAGAGGTGTATAAGATGTGATAAGAGGTGATAAGATGCTTATGAAATAAGTTAGGAGGTGATAAGATGAATTAAGATGTGGATATGGATGTGTATGTATGAATGTGGATGTATAAATGAGGATGTGAAAATGGAGGTAAGCAT
Source organism: Cibotium barometz (assembly GCF_041138505.1). Lineage (NCBI taxonomy): Eukaryota > Viridiplantae > Streptophyta > Polypodiopsida > Cyatheales > Cibotiaceae > Cibotium > Cibotium barometz. The sequence goes on from NC_141065.1 coordinate 47,880,136, forward strand.
GTAAATGTGGATGTATGGATGTGAATGTGGATGTGAATGTGGATGTATGGATGTGGATATGGATGTGTATGTATGAATTTGGATATGGGATGTGGATGTATAAATGAGGATGTGAAAACGGATGTATGCATGTAGATGTGGATATATGGATGTGAATGTGAATGTGTATGTGAATTAATGTGTCGTCGATATGAGGAAATGGATGAGAATGAGTACACACTGAATGGAATGTGGAATAAGTAATGTGGATTAAGGAGGGAAAATGTGGAAAGATGAGAGTTCGATTTAGAAACTGTATTTTGTGACTGTTTGTAAATGACTATTTTATGTCAAGAATGCTGGGAAAGCATTTTGACCGTCTGGTGGATGAAGGTCATGAAGACCAATCTGTTAAAGTTGCAACTGCTGACGGAGAGTCAATGGAGGACGTCTTGCATAGCAAGGTCGATCGAGGTCTTGACCAGCCTCAGTTTGATTTAAATGGTGAGCTTCCGGTACGGTGGATGAGGGACCAAGGAAGCGGCCTATGAGTGAAGCGCTAGGTCACCTGCGAAGGATCCTAGAGAGTGCTGACCATACGGTGCTCGGGCTCTGGGTCGCCGAAGATACCCACACGTGCCTCGTGGAAGATATTGGAACAAGGAATAAGAGTTGTTTTCTGAAACCGGGCATGGATCTGGTTGACTGACCTTGCTGGTCCTCAACGGATGAGTCCATGGCTCTTTTATATGGATCTGTGGGTTGATCTTGCTGATCTTCCACGGAGATTCCATTCTATTATATGAATATATTACCGGTTACTATGAGCTAGGAACTATGGAAAAGGTCCCTAAGAGAACAGGTGGTGAGCGTTCTGGTTGCCAATGATGCCATAAGTATACCGATAAATGACTGGAAATAAGGATTCAACCAGAGACTTTGAGGATTGTCATCAGTGACATAATGGTTTCATTAAAGGATTGTTTTAAAGTTAGCTGATGCTAAGAAAAAGGCAATTTCATATTGGGTGTGTAAGTGGTGTGGCTAATTTTATGTTTGCATGAATTTTCGGCTAGGGGGCCTTGGAACTCTTTTCCTTGGTACCTAGGACAAAACCTAACCAAATTCCAAATTGGATCCCATCACTACAGTGGTTGGGCGGTTGGCTAACCCATTGGATCGGATGGGGTTAGGCTGGACTGATGGATCCGTAAATCGAGACTCAAAAATTCTGTTATTACGATAGATGAAGTAAATCTCGGATAGTAATTGTTCTATGGATAGGAATCAACGGCTGTGCCTCTTGATGGGGAAAAAAGCATTGATCCCAATGATCCAAGTGCAAGTTTCTTCCTTGATTTGATCGAGTATCTTTATAGGTGCAGTCGGATCAGATTGATCACTAATGGTCTTGACTACGTTAGAGTAAAAAGTTATCCTGGAGGAATCGCCCGTGCTTTCCGGATAAGGGAAGTTTTTCCGGGTTCGGTTTTGGAAAAACTGACGGATTAGTCTTTTGTCCGGATATCCGTGGACGAGGCCCCGAATGTGGGACCCCTGTCTCGTGCGAGAAGTGCTACTTCCGCTGCTAGTACCCCGAAACTGTTGCTCGGTGGGAACAGGGATCTTACAGTTGGTATCAGAGCGATTAAATATCAACTGAGAAGACAAATATGTCAAAAATTTATCAAGAAACACAAAAAGGTTGTAATTGTGTGATATAATTCATACAATTTGATATTCAAACTGAAAAATTAGTAATTTAGTAATTGGGTTTTCAGATGGAAGTACCGCAATTGTATGGAACCCTGACTTGCTTGAGGCCTAGACATGATGGTATCTATCTTATAGTTCCAAGTATCATGACTACCCGTATATACCGAGAGTATAACTGCAGCTCTTTACTGACAATATATACGAGTAAATCTAAGACTTGAAATTATAAGTGTTAATGCTATCCAGATGATGATTTGGAATGTGGTTGATATGATTTTTAATTCTGTTTGAGAATTGATGAATTGATTTGGATTCTGATTGAAAAATGATGATTTCTGAAATTTAGTTGAAATGTAATAAGCTGAGCAAACCCACAATGTGGATGATTGGGACGAGTCCCTGTAATGATAAATGATGATAATGATTTCAGCAAATCACTATGAGATTAGTGGATTGTGCTATCAAATTGCTACTGTTAATACTTGAGATGGTAGATCAAGTTAAGGGATGACAAATTGAGAACTTGCTTAACTAAAATTCCCGTGGAGGAATGTTCACAAGGAAATTTTTCGGTCTAATGGACCATTATCGTGTTAAAGATATGAATGATATGATCTGAATGAATTGTTATTTAATGCTGAGTTCTATATAAGGGATATTTATCCCCATATTCTGTTGGGTTGACCAGAATATAAGGAACCCCAGAATAAATTGGATCTTAAGCAAAAGAGTTGTCATCTACTTGCGAGATGAGGACATTTCGCACTTTTTAAGTGGGGTAGAATGTAAGATTCCTCCCCCAGCCTTTAAGGTATTCAGGAGTAAGAATCTCCTTTTCTGATCTCATAATTATTCCCTGTAAATAAAAGAAAGATTCTGTTTAAAAAAGGGAAGACACTTTACCCAGAATACCTTCTCAAGAGCCCACCTGTTTTAAGGTTTCAGAACGATGAGTTCAAAAGTGAGAACCGGTGTTTTGAATGCCAAGGTTTTGGTCATCAGTGCCCGAATCCTACCATGAAAAGGGCACAGGGAAGTCTAGAACCCAAATTCAGAGACCAATTCCTTCATACCAATCTAATTAAGGTCCGCCGTCTCGGACAAGATTGCTTAACTCCATTAACTAGGTCCGACCCATTGATTAGGGTCGAGATGACCAGTCAAATGCTTGGCGACTTAGAGCAACAAATGCAGGCAATTCATAAAGATATAAATGCTGTCCAGGATCGACAGAGACAATATACAGATAAGAAGAGGACAGTCAGAGGATTCAAAGAAGCAGTTATAGTCTTCATTTGAATACGGACCAAAAGAATTTCTTTATCTCTAGGGGAGTATAAGTAGTTATCCCCCAGATATTGTGGACCAAAGAAAGTAGGTGACTTAGCCTACGAGCTTCTTTTATCTCTTCATCTCAAAGTTCTTAATGCCTTCTGTAGAAAAATGTGCCAAACCCAAATCATGGAAAGACGGTCAAACTTCAGTGGCAAGATACCGTTGGCTTCTAAGTTACGCTAGCTCCTTCCTTTATATAAGTCGTAACTTTTACTTGTCGCTCATAGTAATCTTACTTCCATCGATCTCCCTTCTTCTTAATCTCCTTTATGGCTTGGCAACAGGAATTAGTTTTATCCATGATAATTTCTCACCTTCAAGATGCAAGTGAGTCTGTGAAGAAAGATTTTATAGAACAGTATGAGCGCTCACTTTTTCCTCACTTGGGAACGTCTGTAGCTTAGACCAAATGGCGGACCTATCAAGACATAACTAGGGTAACACCCTGGGGTCAGCAGCACTTTCGTAACAATGTCCGCTTGGCCATGGTTATTGAAGCCTTGGGTTTGGGTCCCCGCTACTACTGCGTCATGAGATCAAGACATCTTGGGTTTTCTGAGCGGGTCTTCTTATTGGCGTGTTTTCTTCCTCATCAGAAGATATGCCTTTACCCCGTTTTTGGCTTGCATATCAGAGGTCCTTTTGTTAGATCACCTCATACTACTGAGATAGGTGCGGCAATAACCAACAAAATTATTCCCATAGATGAGTTACCTTATACGTGCGCAGCTTGTGAGTGCTGCTTTTGTGATCATATGATGGACGGGCTTATGGAAGTGTAAAGAGTTCTTCTATCTTTACTGTATATGTTCCAAGAATGAATAAAGTTTAAATCTTGTTTTTGTCTTGACCCTTACTCTCTTTGAGACTTTTTTAATTGGTGGTTAATCTTAATTAAAAATCTTCTCTCAGTCTCATACTTGTGCATCATGCAAAATTACCCCCAGTTTGCGAGATGAGGGCATCTCGCATTTTTCAAGTGGGAGAGAATGTAAGGTTCCTCCCCAGCCTCTCAAAATGTCCTGCATCTTCCCCCTATAATCAATCCCTCTTCAGAAATATAAAAGACTTGTTTCTAACTGTTTTAACTTAGAGAGAGAAAATATTCTAGAGAGAGAATATTTAGATTTTTAATATTTTTGGATAGAAAATTATCTCATCTTATTAAAATAAGTTCCCCTGAAACAAAAATTCAAAAAGAACTTTCTAATGTGCAATTGGAATTAATTGGAAATGGGTATAAAGGACCTTAGCCTAAGGGTCTAGATTTTCAGAAATTTTTGGATTATGGTCCAATTAAGGTTCCTATGGGCCAATAGCATCAATCCATGTGTAGGGAGGAGATAAATCCAATTTGTAAAAGAAGATACCCAAAAATGAGTAAATGCTCACATAAGATGAAGAGTTGAAAATGTACAAGGTTTATTAGTAAAAAACTATGAGCAATATTAAAAATATGAGATATTTTGGGTATCCAAAAATGAGTAAATGCTCACATAAGATGAAGAGTTGAAAATGTACAAGGTTTATTAGTAAAAAACTATGATGTAAGGAAGGGGAGTTCTTTAAAGGAGGTGCATATTTCACATAAGATGAAGAGTTGAAAATGCACAAGGTTTATTAGTAAAAAACTATGAGCAATATTAAAAATACGAGATATTTTGAGTATAATGATTCCATTTTGACACATATGTAAGAAAGGGTAGTTCTTTAAAGGAGGTGCATATTTCACATGCTTGAATGAGTTTTAAACTCATAAAAATTGAGATATTTCATCTCTCCTCTCTCCTCATTCAAGTCTAGTTCCAAAAAGTTAGCTTAACTGACCTAAAAATGGTCAAATATTGACCAAACTGATTTAGAAAATTCTAGAATGAGTTTGTTTGGTTAGGAGCTCAATTTTTCCTATAAATAGAAGCCTCCCCCTTGTTGAAAAATAGATAGTGTTTATGCATCGTTACTCTACTCCACCTAAGCCAAGAACTGTGAATTCATTAATAATTCACTAGTTTTTGGAGCTTCCCTCTTTCTTCAATCCCCATTGGTGGCTCCATCAACATACTTAACCAATTGATTGGTTGGGGGCCTCTACCGTGAACAAAGAATCAAGTAATTTGTAAGGTAATTAGTGAATTTTGAACATTTTCTATAATTTCTCAATGTTTCTCTCTTCTCAACCCCTCTCAAGCTTGAGAAGCTTAATTAGAATGGTTTTTGAATGCTATTGAAGTTAATTGATGAATGTTAGTGAAGAGTTACATAATTTGATGAATGCTATTGAAGTTAATTGATTAATGATAGTTAAGAATTACATAAATTTCCATTTATGCTTAATTCTAATGGTTTTTATGTAATTTCTCTCTCTCACTCAAGAAATGGTCCTACTCATGACCCATTCTCAATCCAAATGAAGCTTTTCATAAAGCTTTTCCTTAATCCAAGATTAAGCTATGCTTGAGGCCAAATTAATGTCTTTTTTCTATGCTTTTAGTTTATGTATTTCATGAATATTGATGATTCAATCCATTATGGATTATTGATCCAATTAGGGATCATTCTAATTATTTCTTAATGATAAGCTTTATCCCTTAGAAAAATTGAGATTTATCAGTCATAGCAGCGGAGCTATGGTAAAATTTTTATAAAAATTACGCATAAAATAATTTCATTCAAAGCATGAAAAGAGGACTTCCTACCATATTCTAGGAATTATCATCCTAGATTAATTGAAGATATTCATTGTAATCATAGAGAAATTGATTTTTATATTATGCGTAATTGATTTTCATGCATAGAGGTATGCATAAAAGATTATTATTTTAACATAAAAGTGTTACTTTTATCATAATTAGATTTCATGCATAGAGGTATGCATAAAAGATTATTATTTTAATGTAAAAGTGTTACTTTTAGCATAATTGAATTTCATGCATAGATGTATGCATAAAAGATGATTATTTTATTATAAAAGTGTTATTTTTATCATATTTGGATTTCATGCATAGAGGTATGCATAAAAGTTGATTATTTTATTATAAAAGTGTTACTTTTATCACAATTGAATTTCATGCATAGAAGTATGCATAAGAGTTAATTATTTTATTATAAAAGTGTTACTTTTATCATATTTGGATCTCATGCATAGAGGCATGCATAAAAGTTGATTATTTTATTATAAAAGTGTTACTTTTATCATATTTGGATTTCATGCATAGAGGTATGCATAAAAGTTGATTATTTTATTATAAAAGTGTTACTTTTATCACAATTGAATTTCATGCATAGAAGTATGCATAAGAGTTGATTATTTTATTATAAAAGTGTTACTTTTATCATATTTGGATTTCATGCATAGAGGTATGCATAAAAGTTGATTATTTTATTATAAAAGTGTTACTTTTATCATATTTGGATTTCATGCATAGAGGTATGCATAAGAGTTGATTATTTTATTATAAAAGTGTTACTTTTATCACAATTGAATTTCATGCATAGAATTATGCATAAGAGTTGATTATTTTATTATAAAAGTGTTACTTTTATCATAATTGGATTTCATGCATAGAAGTATGCCAAAAAAAAGATATTCTTTTTTTTTGTTAAAAGTGTGATTTTCATCATAAATGGATTTTATGCATAACTTAGATGCATAAGAGAAATTCTTTTATTCTAAAAGTGTAATTCCTACCAAATTGAATTTATGCATAGGAAGATGCATAAAAGATTGATTCAAAAGTGTCATTCTCATCTAAACTGAATTTATGCATAGGAAGATGCATAAAAGATTGAATTTTAATTCAAAAGTGTCATTTTCATTTAAAATGAATTTATGCATAGGAAGATGCATAAAAGATTGATTTTACTTCGAAAGTATTAATCTCCTTAAATAGAATTTATGCATAAATAAATGTGTAAAGAAATCTTATATCAAATATAAGAATTCTCTTGTATTCTAAATAGATATGAGATGTACTAGGATGTGATAAGAGGTGTATAAGATGTGATAAGAGGTGTATAAGATGTGATAAGAGGTGATAAGATGCTTATGAAATAAGTTAGGAGGTGATAAGATGAATTAAGATATGATAAGATGTGTATGGGATGAGGTTAGAAGTGTATGTGATAGGATAAGATGTATATGGGTTGTGATAGGGCGAGAATGGATGTGATGTAAAAGATTAGATGTGAAGGCATATGGGGTTATATGAATGGGAATGTGAAAATGGATGTATGTATGTGGATGTGTGGATGTGGAGATGGGAGTGTGGATGTATGAATGTGAAAATGGATGTATGCATGAAGATGTATATGCATAGATGTGAATGTGGATGTATAGATGTGAATGAGAATGTGGATGTGGATGTAGATGTGGATGTATAGATGTGAATGTGGAATGTGGATGTATAGATGTGAATGGGAATGTGGATGTGGATGTATGTGAATATGGATGTAGATGTGGATGTATAGATGTGAATGTAGAATGTGGATGTGGATGTATGTATGTATATGGATGTAGATGTGGATGTATAGATGTGAATGGGAATGTGGATATGGATGTATGTATGTATATGGATGTGGATGTATGAATGAGAACGTGATAGTGGATGTATGCATGTGGATGTGGATGTATGGATGTGGATATGGATGTGTATGTATGAATGTGGATGTATAAATGAGGATGTGAAAATGGAGGTAAGTATGTAAATGTGGATGTATGGATGTGAATGTGGATGTATGGATGTGGATATGGATGTGTATGTATGAATGTGGATATGGGATGTGGATGTATAAATGAGGATGTGAAAATGGATGTATGCATGTAGATGTGGATATATGGATGTGAATGTGAATGTGTATGTGAATTAATGTGTCGTCGATATGAGAAAATGGATGAGAATGAGTACACACTGAATGGAATGTGGAATAAGTAATGTGCATTAAGGAGGGATAATGTGGAAAGACGAGAGTTCGATTTAGAAACTGTATTTTGTGACTGTTTGTAAATGACTGTTTTATGTCAAGAATGCTGGGAAAGCATTTTGACCGTCTGGTGGATGAAGGTCATGAAGACCAATCTGTTAAAGTTGCAACTGCTGACGGAGAGTCAATGGAGGACGTCTCGCGTAGCAAGGTCGACCGAGGTCTTGACCAGCCTCGGTTCGATTTAAATGGTGAGCTTCCGGTACGGTGGATGAGGGACCAAGGAAGCGGCCTATGAATGAAGCGCTAGGTCACCTGCGAAGGATCCTAGAGGGTGCTGACCATACGGTGCTCGGGCTCTGGGTCGCCGAAGATACCCACACATGCGTCGTGGAAGATATTGGAACAAGGAATAAGAGTTGTTTTCTGAAACCGGGCATGAATCTGGTTGATTGACCTTGCTGGTCCTCAACGGATGAGTCCATGGCTCTTTTATATGGATCTGTGGGTTGATCTTGCTGATCTTCCACGGAGATTCCATTCTATTATATGAATATATTACCGGTTACTATGAGCTAGGAACTATGGAAAAGGTCCCTGAGAGAACAGGTGGTGAGCGTTCTGGTTGCCAATGATGCCATAAGTATACCGATGAATGAATGACTGGAAATAAGGATTCAACCAGAGACTTTGAGGATTGTTATCAGTGACATAATGGTTTCATTAAAGGATTGTTTTAAAGTTAGCTGATGCTAAGAAAAAGGCAATTTCATATTGGGTGTGTAAGTGGTGTGGCTAATTTTATGTTTGCATGAATTTCCGGCTAGGGGGCCTTGGAACTCTTTTCCTTGGTACCCGGGACAAAACCTAACCAAATTCCAAATTGGATTCCATCACTACAGTGGTTGGGCGGTTGGCTAACCCATGGGATCGGATGGGGTTAGGCTGGACTGATGGATCCGTAAATCGAGACTCAAAAATTCTGTTATTACGATAGATGAAGTAAATCTCGGATAGTAATTGTTCTATGGATAGGAATCAACGGGTGTGCCTCTTGATGGGGAAAAAAGCGTTGATCCCAATGATCCAAGTGCAAGTTTCTTCCTTGATCTGATCGAGTATCTTTATAGGTGCAGTCGGATCAGATTGATCACTAATGGTCTTGACTACGTTAGAGTAAAAAGTTATCCTGGAGGAATCGCCCATGCTTTCCGGATAAGGGAAGTTTTTCCGGGTTCGGTTTTGGAAAAACTGACGGATTAGTCTTTTGTCCGGATATCCGTGGACGAGGCCCCGAATGTGGGACCCCTGTCCCGCGCGAGAAGTGCTACTTCCGCTGCTAGTACCTCGAAACTGTTGCTCGGTGGGAACAGGGATCTTACAAAGCATTATGCATAAAGCATGCATAAATCTTATGCATAAAGCTTATGCACAAACCTACAAAACAAATCCCCAGCACCCAAGGGTGCAATAATAATAGAGGAAAGAGAGAAAAGATAGAAAAGCACTTACCTCTTTTTCGTGATGTTGAAAGAGAGGATTAGAGGACCTACAAAACCAACAAAAGGGTGAGGAAAGGATTAGTAATGCATACATACAAAAGCCCTTAGAACCTAATGCATACATACAAAATCAAAAAGAGAAGAAAGAGAAAAGCATTTACCTCTTTTTGATGAAGTTAAAAGAGAGGATTATAAGACCAAAAAACAAAACAAAAAGTTGAGAAAAGAATTAGTAATACAAAACCCTAAAAGTGTGAATAGCATGAATACACAAGGATATTTAAGCCTTATGCATAAGGAGGTTTAAGTATAAGCCTCTTATGCATAAGAGGCCTCTTAGGCTCTTAGGCTTATGCATAAGAAAAAGAGAGAGAGAGAGAAAGAGATAAAGAAGAGAATACCATTCAAAAAATTTAAACATAAGAAGCTTATACATGAGAGAGAGAGAAAGAGAGAGTGAAGAGAATACCAATCAAAAACCCTAATTCTAAACATACCATTCAAAAACCATGAATATTTGAAGAGGTGGGAGAGACAAGTAGGATAGAGATTACCTTATGAGGAATCGTCCTTGTTTTTTGGGAGGAGACTTGGGAGAAGACTTGAGAGGAGACTTTGTGAGGAGAGGACAAAGGGTGAGGTGCAGCCATCATGAAGAAGAGGTACAACATAGGGAGCAGAGGGGAGGGAAGCGAAAATAGTTGCGGTGTTGACGCGGGCGGGATTATTCAATTTTTTTTTCTAACAGAGCACGTATATACTCGCATCTATAGGCACGTCTATATCAGTATTATATACACGCTTATAGACATGCATATAGACACGCCTTTTTGCCTCATGAGTTTCTATGTATAGATGGTTATGCATAGAAGCTCATGCAAATGCCTCATGAGATTCTTGAAAAGATGCAGGGGAGAAGAGAGCTTGAGCTCTTGCAAGCACACACACACTCACAAAACCCTAATAGAGAACACACAAGGTGAGAGATTGAAAATTTTCTTCTTCTTCACTCCACACTCAACACACCATATACAAAGATAAGAGTACACACTTATGAAAAGGTACTCAACCAAATACATACTAGGGTTCTCTATAGTGTGAACCCAACTAAATGAGCTGGAGCTATAACTATGCGAGTCTCTGGAATGGCTATCACACAGCCTGTCATCCCACTGGCCGCATATCACCCATGATCTCAGCAACCATGCCAGTGGTGTAAGTGTGGGGCCTATCCCCCAGGCGGGTCATCAGTGTCCACCGCCTCACTAGATGAGCTCGATATCTCAACACTCCCCCTCGAGCTCAACTCCATCTCATGTACACCAAGAGAAGCCCTGAATTTGTGGAGCTTCTCTATACCAAATGCTTTGGTGAAGATGTCAGCGACCTGATTCTGTGTGCTGACATAAATAAGGTCAAGGTCTCCTGCCAAGACCTTCTCTATGACAAAATGGTAGTGGACCTCTATATGCTTTGTAGTACGAGCATGAAAAACTGGGTTCTTGGCCAACTGTATACTGCTAATATTGTCACAAAAAATGACAACTTGTCTATCCATTGATAGAGCCAAATCTGCAAAGTAGCTTTCTCAACCAAGCTACCTCACATGCTGCCATAGCAGCACCTCTGTACTCGGCCTCTGTACTGCATAGAGCAACCGTAGGCTGCTTCTTGCTGCTCCAAGTCACACCAGCACTCCCCAAAGAAAACATGAAGCCACTAGTAGATCTTCTATCTGAGATACTATCAGCCCAATCAGCATCTGTGTACCCATGTACACATATTTCTGTCCCAGTTTCATAAAATAGTCCACAAGGCAAAGTAGACCTCACATACCTCAGTATGCATCTCAGTGCATCCAAATGCGGCTTCCGAGGAACCTGCATAAACTGACTCACCAACCTAACAGCATAGCTCAAATCTGGCCTGGTAATCGTCATGTAGATCAAGCTTTCTACTATGCACCTATACATAGTAGGATCCTCCAAAATCTCTCCTGAATCTGCACTCAACTTGCCATTCTGATCCAATGGCACTGAGATAGGCTTACATCCTGTCATACCATACTTGGACAACATGTCCAAGCCATACTGTCTCTGCAGTAATCCAATACCATGTGGTGACCTAATCACCTCAATGCCCAAGAAATATCTGAGCTCCCCCAGATCCTTCATCTCAAACTTCTATCTAAGCAAGATCTTTACATCAAAGATCTCTACATCATGGTCCCCCGTAATGATCAAGTCTCGAGGATCAAGTCATCTACATAGATGACAAGCACAACCCCTCTATGACTGTGTCTCACATACAGCGAGAAATCTGCATTGGCTACATGAAAGCCAGTACTTACAAGATATTCAGAAATCTTGTCAGACCATGCTCTTGGTGCTTGTTTTAAACTGAGTAATATAAAAAATAGGAGATATTTTGGGTATCCAAAAATGAGTAAATGCTCACATAAGATGAAGAGTTGCATAAGGACAAGGCTAATAGTTAAAAAAGAGGAGATATTTAGAAGTAAATACTCACATAAGATGAAGAGTTGAATAAGGACAAGGCTAATAGTTAAAAAAGGGGAGATATTTAGAAGTAAATACTCACATAAGGTGAAGAGTTGAATAAGGACAAGGCTAATAGTTAAAAAGGGGAGATATTTAGAAGTAATGATGCATTTTTGACACCTCTGCATGGGGATTTCCCCCTCATGAATGGGGCACCTACTTCACATGTGCAATTGAGTTTTAAATCTTCAAAAATTGAGATATTTCATCTCTCCTCTCTCCTACTTCAAGTCTAGTTGCAAAAAGTTAGCTCAACTGACCTAAAAATGGTCAAAAATTGACCAAACTGAATTGGAAAATTCTAGAATCAGTTTGTTTGGTTAGGAGCTCACTTTTTCCTATAGATAGAGGCCTTCCCCTTTGTTGAAACTCAATAGTGTTTTATGCACTGTTACTCTACTCCTCCCAAGCCAAGAACTGTGAATTTATTAATAATTCACTAGTTTTTGACATTTCCCTCTTCCAAAGATTGGTGCCACTCTTGTCCAAACAAGAGTGGAACCCTCAAACCATCAAGCCAAAGGAAAGCTATCAAAGTCATTAGTAAGTTGGTGATTCTTCTTTTTTTTTAAACTTATTTTTATGGTTTTAAATGGTTTTTATGCTTTATGTCTGCTCTAAAAATGTTATGCCTCATTACAAAAAGGCATTCCCCTCTCTTCTCTATAGCAAAACCAACCATTCTCTATCCTAGGTGAATGGTTAATGATTAAAGTCAAGTTTTTATAATGTTTATCTTAATTAAATAGAAAAATATTTACTTTAGGATAATTTCAATACTCTTGGTGCACTTTTAATTAGTCTTAAAGACTTAAAAATTTTTAAAATGGTCAGCCATACAAAGGAGGTTATGGCGAATTTTTTAGAAATTAGTGAGATAAAATTCATCTTTTATTATCCTAAAAGAGTAATCCTTACGGTTTCTATATTCTAAAGTATCATTTTCATGCATAGAGGTATGCATAAAGATTATTATTTTAATGTAAAAGTGTTACTTTTATCATATTTGGATTTCATGCATAGAGGTATGCATAAAAGATTATTATTTTAATGTAAAAGTGTTACTTTTATCATATTGGATTTCATGCATAGAGATATGCATAAAAGATTATTATTTTAATGTAAAAGTGTTACTTTTATCATATTTAGATTTCATGCATAGAGGTATGCATAAAAGATTATTATTTTAATGTAAAAGTGTTACTTTTATCATATTTGGATTTCATGCATAGAGGTATGCATAAAAGATTATTATTTTAATATAAAAGTGTTACTTTTATTTGATTTTTATGCATAAAAGATATTTTTTATACTAAAAGTGTGATTTTCATCATAATTGGATTTTATGCATAAATTAGATGCATAAGAGAAATTCTTTTATTCTAAAAGTGTAATTCCTACTAAATTGGATTTATGCATAGAAAGATGCATAAAGAAATCTATTTTTAGTTCAAAAGAGTTATTTTCATCTATTTTGATTTTATGCATAGGAAGATGCATTAAAGAATTGATTTTTAATTCAAAAGTGTCATTCTCATTTTAAATGAATTTATGCATAGGAAGATGCATAAAAGATTGATTTTTAATTCAAAAGTGTCATTCTCATTTAAAATGAATTTATGCATAGGAAGATGCATAAAAGATTGATTTTTATTTTGAAAGTGTTATTCTCCTTAAAATAGAATTTATGAATAAATAGATGCGTAAAGAAATCTTATATCAAATATAAGAATTCTCTTGTATCCTATAAATAGATATTAGGATGTGATAAGATGCGTATGAGAAGTGATAGGATGTGATAAGATGCGTATGAGAAGTGATAGGATGTGATAAGATGCGTATGGAAAGTGATAGGATGTGATAAGATGTGTATGAGATGTGATAGGATGTGATAAGAGGTGTATGAGATGTGATAGGATGTGCTAAGATGAGTTAGGATGTGATAAGATGTGTATGGGATGAGGTAAGAAGTGTATCCGATGGGATAAGATGTATATGGGTTGTGATAGGGCGAGAATGGATGTGAATGTGGATGTGGATGTATGCATGTAGATGTAGATGTATGGATGTGAATGTGAATGTGAAATGTGGATGTATGCATGGAGATGTGGATGTATGTATGTAGATGTAGATGTATGGATGTGAATGTGAATGTGGATATGGATGTATGCATGGAGATGTGGATGTATGGATGAGATGTGGATGTGGATGTGAATGTATGGATGTAAATGTGAATGGAGATGTGGATGTATGCATGGAGATGTGGATGTATGCATGTAGATGTAGATGTATGGATGTGAATGTGGATATGGATGTATGCATGGAGATGTGGATGTATGCATGTAGATGTAGATGTATGGATGTAGATGTATGGATGTGAATGTGAATGTGGATATGGATGTATGCATGGAGATGTGGATGTATGGATGAGATGTAGATGTGGATGTGAATGTATGGATGTAAATGTGAATGGGGATGTGGATGTATCCATGGAGATGTGGATGTATGTATGTAGATGTAGATGTATAGATGTGAATGTGAATGTGGATGTGGATGTATGCATGGAGATGTGGATGTATACATGTAGATGTAGATGTATGGATGTGAATGTGAATGTGGATGTGGATGGATGCATGGAGATGTGGATGTATGGATGTGAATGTGGATGTGGATGTGGATGTATGGATGTGGATATGGATGTGTATGTATGAATGCGGATATGGGATTGGATGTATGATGTGGATGTACGAACATGGAGGTGTATATAGAATAATGAATGTGTATGTGTATGTGAAATAATGTGTCGTCGATATGAGGGAATGGATGAGAATGAGAACACATATGAATGGAATGTGGAATAAGTAATGTGGACTGAGGAGGGATAATGTGGAAAGATGAGAGTTCATTATAGAAATTGTATTTGTAAACTGTTTGTAAATGACTGTTTTATGTCAAGAATGCTGGGGAAGTATTTTGACCGTCTTGTGGATTAAGGTCATGGAGACCTATCTGATAAAGTTGCAACTGCTGACGAAGAGTCAATGGAGGACGTCTCACGTAGCAAGGTCGACCGAGGTCTTGACCAGCCTTGGTTCGATTTAAATGGTGAGCTTCCGGTACGGTGGATGAGGGACCAAGGAAGCAGCCTATGAGTGAAGCGCTAGGTGACCTGCGAAGGATCCTAGAGGGTGCTGACCATACGGTGCTCGGCTCTGGGTCGCCGAAGATACCCACACGTGCGTCATGGAAGATATTGGAACAAGGAGTAAGAGTTGTTTTCTGAAACCGGGCATGGATCTGGTTGATTGACCTTGTTGGTCTTCAACGGATGAGTCCATGGCTCTCTTATATGGATCTGTTGATTGATCCTACTAATTTCAACGAGGATTCCATCTTGATTTTTATATGTGAAAATATTGTCGGGTACTATGAGCTAGGAACTATTGAAAAGGCCCTGAGTGAACAGGTGGTGAGCGTTCTGGTTGCCAATGATGCCATAAGTACACCGATGAATGAATGGTTGGAAATATGGATTCAACTAGAGATTTTGAGGATAGTGATCAAGGGCATAATGGTTTCATTAAAGGATTGTTTTAAAGTTAGCTGCTGAGAAAAAAGCAATTTCATATTGGGTGCGTAAGTGGTGTGACTAGTTTTATGTTTGCATGAACTTCCGGCTAGGGGGCCTGGGAACTCTTTTCCTTGGTACCCGGGACAAAACCTAACCAAATTCCTAATTGGATCCCATCACTACAGTGGTTGGGCGGTTGGCTAACCCATCACTACAGTGGTTGGGCAGTTGGCTAACCCATGGGACTGGGATGGGGTTAGGCTGGACTGATGGATCCGTAAATCGAGACTCAATTTCTGTTATTACGATAGATAAAGTAAATCCCGGATAGTAATTGTTCTATGGATAGGAATCAATGGCTTTGCCTCTTGATGGGGAAAAAAGCATTGATCCCAATGATCCAAGTGCAAGTTTCTTCCTTGATCTGACCAAGTATCTTTATAGATGCAGTCGGATCAGCTTGATCAGTAATGGTCTTGACTACGTTAGAGTAAAAAGTTATCCTAGTGAAATCGCTCGTGCTTTCCGGGTAAGGGAAGTTTTTCCGAGTTTGGTTTTGGAAAAACCGATGAATTAGTCTCTTGTCCGGATATCCGTGGACGAGGCCCGAGTGTGGGACCCTGCCCCACGCAAGAAATGCCACTTCCGCTGCTAGCACCTGAATCTGTTGCACGGTGGGGACAGGGATCTCACAGTTGGTATCAGAGCCAATTGGCTAATAAAGATCAACTGAGAAGCCAAATATATCAAAAATTTATCAAGAAGCACAAAAAGGTTGTAATTGTGTGATATAATTCATACAAATTGATATTCAAATTGAAAATTCGTAAATTAGTAATTGGGTCTTCAGATGGAAGTACCGCAATTGTATGGAACCCTGACTTGCTTGAGGCCTAGACATGATGGTATTTACCTTATAGTTCCAAGTATCATGACTACCCGTATAACTGCAGCTCTTTATCGGCAGTATATACGAGTAAATCTAAGACTTGAAATTATAAGCATTAATGCTATCCAATTGATGAATTCGAATGTGGTTGATATGATTTTTAATTCTGTTTGAGAACTAATGAATTGATTTGGATTCTGATTGAAAAATGATGATTTCTGAAATTTAGTTGAAATATAATAACCTGAGCAAAACCACAATGAGGATGAATGGGACGAGTCCCTATGATGATATTCATAACTAGAATGATGATAATGATTTCAGAAAATCACTATGAGATTAGTGGATTGTGCTGTCAAATTGCTACTGTTAACACTTGACACCGTAGATCAAGTTAAGAGATGACAAATTGAGAACTTGCTTGACTGAAATTCCCATGGAGGAATGTTCAGAAAGAAAATTTTTCGGTCTAATGGACCATTATCGTGTTAAAGATATGAATGATATGATCTGAATGACTTGTTATTTAATGATGAGTTCTATA
The DNA here is from genome assembly GCF_041138505.1 of Cibotium barometz. Taxonomy (NCBI): domain Eukaryota; kingdom Viridiplantae; phylum Streptophyta; class Polypodiopsida; order Cyatheales; family Cibotiaceae; genus Cibotium; species Cibotium barometz. Next base: position 47,897,153 of record NC_141065.1, read on the forward strand.
TAAGGGATATTTATTCTCGTATTCTGTTGGGTTGACCAGAATATAAGGAACCCCAGAATAAATTGGATCTTAAGAAAAAGAGTTGTCCTCTACTTTGCGAGATGAGGACATCTCGCATTTTTTTTAAGTGGGGTAGAATAATGTAAGATTCCTCCCCTGCCTTCGAGGTATACAGGAGTAAGAACCTCCCTTTCTGATCTTATAATTATTCCCTCTCTAAAATAAAAGAAAGATTCTGTTTAAAAAAGGAAGACCCTTTCCCCAGAATACTTCTCAGGAGCCCACCTATTTTAAGGATTCAGAACGATGAGTTCAGAAGTGAGAACCGGTGTTTTGGATGCCAAGGTTTTGGTCATCAGTTAAAAGACTGCCCGACTCCTGCCATGTCTAGGGCACAGGGAAGTCAAGAACCCCAAATTCAGAGACCAATCCCTTCATACCAGTCTAATCAGGGTCCGCCTCGCCCAAGCCAGGGTAATCCCAGAAGAACTCCAGCTCATCCATCTGCCTCTGTCCAGAATAACCTCAGAACTCCTTTCCAGAACTGGCCAGGGCAACCAAAGAGAAAGAATTTCACCTCAGACTGCAGCAGCCAGAGCAGTCACAATTTCAGATGTAGTAGAAGAGGAAAAAGGACAGATCTATGCTAAGCGACAATTCTCAGTCATCCATACTCCAGCAGAGTATCAAGGTAAACCAAGTAATCGAAGATATACTTCGGTCATGCTGTGGCAGGGAACCCAAGAAGTGGCTAAGCTATGCACCTAGACGAGTTCGCCTACAATGCTTCTTATCATAGAAATATTGGGATGAACCCTTTTAAAGCTCTATTTGGACAAGATTGCTTAACTCCATTAACTAGGTCTGACCCATTGATTAGGGTCGAGATGTCCAGGACGACATGGAGCAGTAGAGGCAGGCAATTCATAAAGATATAAAAGCTGCCCAGGATCGACAGAAACAGTATGCAGATAAGAAGAGGACAATAGAGAATTCAAGCAGATATAGTCTTCATTCGAGTACGGCCCAAAAGAAGTTCTTTATCTCTTGGGAAGTATAAGAAGATATCCCCCAGATATTGTGGGCCATATCTGATTTCAAAGAAAGTAGGTGACTTAGCCTACGAGCTTCTTCTACCTCCTCATCTCAAAGTTCATAATGTATTTCATGTAAGCCTTCTAAAGAATTATGTGCCAAGCCCAAATCATGGAAAGACGATAAAACTTCAGTGGTAAGATACACCGTTGACTTCTAAGTTATGCTAGTTCCTTCTTTTATATAAGTTGTAACTCTTACTTGTTGCTCACAGTAATCTTACTTCCATCGATCTTTCTTTCTTAATCTATTTTATGGCTTGGCAACAGGACTTGGTTTTATCCATGATGATTTCTCACCTTCAAGACGCAAGCGAGTCTGTGAAGAAGGATTTTATAGAACTGTATGAGCGCTCACTTTTCCCTCACTTGGGAACTTCTGTAGCTCATACCAAATGGCGGACCTATCGAGACATAACTAGGGTAACACCGTGGGGTCGGCATCACTTTCGTAACAATGTCCGCTTGGCTATGGTGTTATTGAAGCTTTGGGTTTGGGTCCCCGATACTATTGCGTGATGAGATCAAGGCATGGCGGATTTTCGGAGCGGGTCTTCTTACTTGCGTGTTTTCTTCCTCACCAGAAGATATGCCTTTATCCCATTTTTGGCTTGCCTCTTAGAGGTCCTTTTATTAGGTCACCTCATACCAATGAGGTAGGTGCTGCAATAACCGGCCGAATTATTCCCAGAGATGAGTTACCTTATACGTGTGCAGCTTGTGAGTGCTGCTTTTGTGACCATATGATGGACGGGCTTATGGAATTGTAAAAAGTTCTTCTATCTTGCTGTTTATGTTCCGAGAGTGAATAAAGTTGAAATCTTTGTTCTTGTCTTGAGTCTTGCTCTCTTTGAGACTTTTCTTGGTGGTTACTTTTAATTAAATTTTCTCTTAGTCTCATATTTGTGCATCTTGCGGAATTACCCCCCAAATTGCGAGATGAGGGCATCTCGCATTTTTCAAGTGGGAGAGAATATAACAGTTGACTTGTGTCAGGACTACATATTTGCGGGTGTAGAATCAAATCTTTCGACTAGCAAGGTCATAAGAGGAACTATCAGAGAATACACCATCCTCAATGTGCATGTATGGCATAGAATGTTCCTCCTAGGCCCCTGTATGGGCTGCTCCTCTCGATGATATTATAAGGAAAAATATCTGGGAATGAGAAAACTATCAAATAAAATTGAAAAGAACAGTTCAAATACCATGTACACTAACATACCAAAGTGAAAGCATACAGTTGCAAGGGAAATGAGGACTATGATGATGTGGGCTCAAAGAAATTTCTGATGCGAGTACACATGTTGCACTAGGGTCAGAAATTCAACATAAGACACCCCTTGGAATGGTGCTCAACCACATCTTGACGTCAAACTCGATGCGGTCTAGTGGAAAATACATCCAATCTCCCTTTTAAAATTGTTTTTCAACCCAAGCACCATGTTCCTCCCTAGTATTGTGCATAAGGAGAGCCCCAACTTTTCCCCTTGGCCTTCTCCTCGACAAATATGCACTACTCTCCATAGTGTGTTCTGCTAGAAAGGTTTTAGGGAGGAGAGAAAAAAAGAAGGTTGCACAGTACAGATTAGAGGTTGTTGGGGAGAGAGAGGTAGATGTGGGTGTGAGCAAATTTGAATGTGTGCATGCGCATGTGATAGAGATATAGAACGGTGCAAATCTGAGCGCAATAGAGAGAAGGAAGAGAGAGAGAGAGAGAGAGAGAGAGAGAGAGAGAGAGAGAGGGTTGCCCTCTACGTTTTAGAAGCTACCCCCTTGTTTTATGGCATCCTCCTACTTTTTGCACTCCACCTCCCTAATTTATGAAGGCCACTCCCTACTTTTTGAACCCCACAAATGTAGTAAAATGAGGGAGACAAGCCTAGTTGCCCCTTACTTTTGGAGGAGACCAAATGTGCACACTCCTCTCTTTCTACTATTGGTCTATTGCAAATGAAGGTCATTAGCAAAGGGCCCAAAGTATGTCCAAAGGTTTCCTAATGTAGTGCTTAGCACACTCCTATCCCATCCACTGTGCCATCTCCCTAGTGTGCGGCATCCTTATAACGCCACTCAGGTGGTGATAGCTCGATGGCTTCTCAGAGCCATCGGCAATCAAGTAGCGGGGGAGGTAGGTTCGGCGGATGCTTTGGGAGAGGTGCATGGTCACCTTCACCTATGATGACAAGAGACCTGCCCTAGGAGGGTGGGATGGTTTACTATACCCTAGATGAGGAGGGCGGGCCTTATATTGAAGACATGGGACGAAGGGTTTATTATACTTTCTATCATTTAGTCAACCAAACATATAAGGATGCCTTCAAACCATGGTGAGAACAAAAAACCAAAGACTTCATGTATGTAGTTCAGTGCATGTATAAGCAGTTTCCCACCCACCGAGCACATGTTTTTCCGATGTGATTGGGCGAGGAATCACATTATAAAGATCCTTAATAATAGGAGGTCTTAAGCAAGGAGGTACACAAAAGAGGGAACAAATGTTCCTACCACCTTCACCATTAAGGACTTGAAGAATGCGAAGAAGAAAGCAAGGGAGGGTACTCAACAAAAGGCGGCGTGCGCGAGTCAACTAGTGAAGTATAGTATGACGAAGTATGGATCTGGAGGAAAGGCTAGTTGCCTTGCATGATTTGTAAGTTTTCTCTTTGCCGTTTTTCACTAAGTTTACTTCATATGTCACCTCGGGATTTTCATATCTCATATATGTTGAAATTTGTTGTATGTAGGAAAGGGTAATAGGTCGGCCCCTAACATCTAGGGAAAATAGGTACCACAAGCACCATAACAAAGCAAAAACTTGGAAGTGGCTCAAAATCCACGGAGTGTTCACTGAAATAGATATCCAACATGAGGGAAGGGCAACTCAATGAGTCTCTAAACTTGATTTTTAATCATCCCCATCTTGTTTTTCTTGTGGCTAACATGTCTGCATTATTGAATCACTATTTAACGCAGTTAGACGAGGACAACAAGGATGCTAAAAGTGATAGTGTTGATAAAGTGGTGAACATGCGGGCAAAGATGAACATGAAGATGAAGATGCACCACAATCAATTAATTTAATTAGAGCCTTTGTCATTTTTCATTTTTGGGACATCAACACTTTGTGTATTTTGCAACTTTGTATGCACCACAATGAATTAATTTAATTAGTGCCTTTGTCTTTTTTCATTTTTGGGACATCAACACTTTATGTATTTTGCAACTTTGCATATAATTTGCAAGTAATAAAAACCATGACATTGTTGTTTTGAAATTTTTTGGTTGTTTTAAGTGTTTTTCTTTAAAAAAAGTTTAAATTATGTGATTTAAAAACAAACGAGAACAAAAAGGGTGAGATATGTGGTGGGGACACATGTCCCCACACATATCTTACCCATTCTATCTCTCTTTATTTTTGTAGACAATAGGCTGCTATATGCACGACTATACGTGTTGCTGATAGCCCAGCTATGTACGTGGCTATAGGTGCTACTGTAGCTCAACTATAAATGCAGTTATTTAACGTGGTTATTTGCATGACTATAGCCGCATGCTGGTATCCACATGCATAGCCGCAAGAATGGTTTTTTTCCATTTTTAGATCCACGTGCTGATTTTCATGGCTCTTCACGTGGTTATATTCTTTGTTTGTTGTGTAGCGATAGTGCCAAGGATAATGAGATCATACATAAATAATAGAAGAATAGGGCCATTTTCATCCCTCCTCCACTAATTTTTGTGGCTTGGAAGGGATTAGAGTGGTGGAGGTTAAGCGCCCCCAGTGGCATGAACACTACTCCCGAGAAGTGACCCTCAATTTCCAACATAAAAGTGCTCAACTAAGAGATAGATGGCATATGAACACAATGATCATATTAGATGATAATACTCACACCATGAACAATGTATTTATAGGCACTAAGGTCTTGATCTTCTAACCTAACCCTTAATAAGGGGCATTCATACCTAGAGGGTATTCACACCAAAACAACCTAGATACAACCCACACCCCACCGACGCTCACATAATTCCAACGCTCACTAACCTATCTTCCCCTCATGCAAGGAAGATTCACTGGCTTTTATACGGCTTCATGCGTAACTCACGCCTTTTGTAAGGCAAGATCATCCACTCTTTGGTAAAATATCTCATTTGCTCTCACAACTCTAAGTGCTTTATGTAAAATTACCTTCACGTTCTCTTGAACTATTGGCCAAGTATTTGGGAGGTGTTCAATCAATCTTAAGTCCTCTCAAAAAACTAAAGAATCTTTCTTTCCAATTATATGGTCCCAAATATTTGATAGAAAATTTTCTATGATGTGCATTGGATCTAGAAGATGATGTGCATTGGATCTAGAAGATGATTGATTCTTAGCTTTGTCCAATATGGGAGATGAAAGAAAATTGAGTACCTTGTCATTCCTCGCGGTGGTGTATGGGATGATCCTTTCAACAATACTTCCTAATCTCTCTGACTTAGAGGATGTGGGGGAACTACTTTTGTACATGGAAAAAACTTCTCATGATCAATTGGAAAACATCTGTGGCAGTCTTCACACATGACCTTCTTGAGATGCATAGGCTATAATGTAGCAAGCGACGGCCCACAAATAATACAAGATTTGTGACAGGATGTTGTGAGTTATAATTATGCATAATCCACACATAAAATATATTTAGATCCATATAATATTATATATTTGAAATCAAATGGAAGATGATTGAGAATAGAAAACATCTCGGAGCACTCTCCATATCCCGAAAAGTCATGCATTGTCCACGTTACAATTTCCTTCAACTTCTTGCTACATTGTGAAAGTGGTCGGGACACATCATGCACTTGGATGCCATGCGATTGATGGCACGGAAGCGGTAAAGCTGTCTACGCCCTTATAGCATGCCACACTTCCACACACGCATGAAAACACACCAGAACACCAGACCAAAGAGCATGAACAAGACTCATATTTCAGAAAGGACCTTGACCTTTACAGAGGTGGATATCCCAAGATATCCCAGACACCAGCTACACCAAGCACCCGCTCGCTATCAGCCCTCTCCAGCTCCTGGTCGCTCCAAATCCCCTCGTTCTCTTGCTTTTCTGCAGCAGCCCTTCTCCCTCTCTGCTCCGCACCTCACCAGATGACCTCTTGTTCTCTGCTACACCTCCAGCACCCTGCCAGTTCCCAAAGCAAAACCACAGCAACCTCTTTCTTTGTCGCCAATCTGACAACCGGCCCACTATCCAGCCCAAGCAAAAAGAACCTGCTTCAAACCCTTACTCTTCACAAGGACGATCCTCCTTTCACGCTGTCCACCAACCCATTGCCTTCTTACACTTCATCACCTACCCTGTTGTTGCAGCCCGTCAGCCCACTCCAGCAGCTCCTTTTAATCGCTCCAGTCACTAGCCACAGCACCGCCTGTTTTTGCATCCAGAGGCGGCCATCCCTTCCTCTCTCACTCTCCAGAGGCGGCTTTTTCTCAGTTGCCAATCATCCCGTCTCTTGCCCTTCTGCGCATATGGCTGCAGCTACCCCACAAAAAACACACAAGGGCCCCCCCTCGTTCTTACTTGCAGTTGCGCTCCTCAGCTTCTCCCTCCCTGTTGCGCCAGCAAGCCTACCCGCTACTGGACCCCCCACCAGAGAGTCTCTCAGCTCAGTACACGGCGAACTCCCTTCGCCTACGCTTCTCTCCATGCACCTGTGGCTGCAGCCAGCGAACCCCAGAGAGTTCCCCACCTCTCTACACGATTCACCTCTTTTGGCTGCAGCTAGCCAAAAACACACGCGGCCCCTTCGCCTCGTACTCTCCCCCAGAGAGTCTCGTATCTGCAGTGCCTCACCCCCAGAACACACGGGGCTCTCCTCCCCGTCGGCTCCCTCTGGCGACTTCTCTCTTCGGCTTCCCTCCCTGGCCACTCACACCTTCGCCGGTCTCTCGAAGCGCTGCTGGCCACTCTTCCACTCGCTTTGGTGACCACCTTCGAGAACTTCATGCTGGCGGCTCCATTGGCTGCTACGTGGCCATTCCTTTTGTAGCCATGTTTGTATTATACCATATATATATTTTAGAATTTCAATAATGGCCACCATACTCGCAAGTAGCATCTATAGGGCTCAGTTTTCCATGTTGACGAGTGGGAGGCCACATAATGACCCCTCCATACCACAAGCGGACTGCACGAGGGCATTCCAGTTTGCTAGGAACATTGCAGAGCAACGGCAATCTATGGTGCAAATCATGTTACTGTTTTTGGAGTCCCCCTTGGTTTCGAGGATTGTGAAGTCATGCGTCATTACCAATTTCATTAGATTGATATACTTCCCTTGCTAAGTTTTATTGGTAGGGCAAGGAAGCTTTGTAATATCTTCAAATATAGTTTTTTTGATTACTTGAATTGTATCCCAAAGGTTTACGCTGCTTTGTAATACTTGAAGAAGTCTCAAGATGTTGATTTTTGAAATATGACATGCTTTGTATTCAACATATTCATGTGTTTTGATGCTTTGTGATAAGTGTCCATAAGAATGCAAAAATTCACTTGCAATTCGACCGGAAAGGCTGATTTCACACCCTTTCGGACCAATAAAATAGTTCCTCAATTTTACCAATAGTCTCTAGTGAACTCTTATTCAAAGGATGCCCCATGCATTTAGCATGTGTACGATTTGTTTGCACATGTGAGTGACCTCTTAAAATTAGGGTTTTATTAGGGTTATTGCAATGATGGCATTTTCTTGTATAAATAAAGGTCGACCTCTATTTTTGCCCATTCTTTACTAGCGAGCATTTTCATCCTTACCCTCAGCTCTTTTCTTGCCATGGCGCAGACAAAGCAAACAGTGAAGAAGATGAGCGAAGAATGACACGTGCGATTGAGGGACAATGCAAACAAGAATTTGGAGTGTTACAACCGCAAACTCAAGAAAAAATTGACAGAACAAGCCATCTCATCCCGACCAAGCAAACAGATAAACTTGGTAGATTACGACAGGGAAGATAGCAGTGCAACGGAAACTGACACTGACACCGACTACTACAGGGAGCCTACACTTCCTTCTTGGACCTATCAAGTTTATGCCATGTAATCATGCAGTCATGGGAAAAGGCTATATGGCATAACTCTCGGATTCAAGACTTCATCTCGTTGCCAACGTCATCCAAGACCACATTTCCATCTAGTACTTGATACGAGAATGAGCCCGATTGGGGGTAGAGGGATTTCTTTTGAAGCGGCAGGATAAGTGCGAGCATGGTGTCCCCTTAGAACAATGGGTGGGTGTTTGCAGCACTGAGGGGAAGAAGCGTTTTTTGAGTCCCCACCACAGCAAAAACCCATCAAATGATCTCGTCTTCTAAAATTGGAAGTAGTCGAGCGAGCCATGGGCGCGGTTTGTGTGAAGTGCCGTGGAGTGTCCAAGGGTGTGGCCTATGTAGGTGGGCTATGATGGCTGTGCAAAAGTACCAATGCCTCCCGCAAAGTAGGCTTGAGCCATAGCTCCTTTCTCGGGGCTAATCTACAACATGAAATGATAAAGTTGGCTTGGGGAAATTGCTTGTGGTGTAGGCAAGGTGGAGACATTTGTGCTATATGCGGGTGTGTCGTCGCGTGTACGAACCATGGCCTACACACATACCATCACAAAAAACACAAACAAAACAAAGCCTATTAGCTATTTTTGAAGCTCTATGAATTGAAAGAATTAAGCTCTATGCCTAGAGATTAATGCATGTATTAAGCACTATGCATATAGCTTAATATATTCATGCATTAAGCACTATGCATATAGCTTAATATATTCGTGCATTAAGCTCTATGCATAGATTAAGCTTAATGCATAGATTAAGCCTTAATCTATGCATAGATTAAGCTTAATGCGTAGATGAAGCTGTATGCATAGATTAAGCCTTAATCTATGCATAGATTAAACTTAATGCATAGATGAAGCTGTATGCATAGAGATTAATGCGCAAGACCTATGGATAGAGCTTTATGCATATGACCTATGCATAAGCCTATGCACAGAGGTAAACCTAAACCCAGCACCCAAGGGTGCAATAAAGGAAAAACATGTTGTAGGCAATCAAAAGAAGAAGAGGTCTTCTCGCTTTTATGTGAAGCCGACAGAGAGGATTAGAGGCATGTTGTGATATTAGAACATTGTTGAGACCTTCTACAATACTGCTTAGACAAGCAGGGTGGCTCGAGCAGGGTGGTGGAGAGTGCCCCTTTTGGATGATAGCATCTGAGGACTTTCCACATTATCCTCACTATTAAAACTAAAGGCAACTTCTCTTTTACAAGAGAAGGATAGTAAAAATAATGACGAGGACTCCCCCTCCACTATAACCATCTACTCAGTGCTCCTAACTTGACTTAACTAGCATTCTAGATGGCCTACAATAATGTCCCATATCTTTATGCATAAGAGAGTATAAACATTCAAAAAACATATACTCTCCATCCATGCATGGCATAGAAACTTAACACATTTAAACTCCATGCATACATAGCACTCCACATCAAAAAAGAATGAACTCTTTGTATAAGCTTAAGCCTTATGAATAAGCTTGAAGCTTCAATCTCTTTTCATAATCTTGAAGGTCTATGCATAAGCTTAAGCCTTATCAACAAGCCTTAAGAATAATGCTTAAATTGTGCATAAGCCTTAAGCATAAGCCTTAAATCAGATCCAAGTTATTCATCCCCCCCCGGAATGAAGTGGCTATCTATCTTCCGTCTACTCTCATACAAAAATACCAAAATCGTGAAATTAAATCAGATCAATAAATCTTAGAATTAACTTACAAGAGCACTCTCCATAGCCCAAAAAATCATGCATGGTCCACATAGGTATTCCTCGCACTATTGCAACCCTTTCTCCAAACTGACACATTATGAACTTGGATACCATCCCATAACATGCATAGCTCAGCAACTAATGGAGCCAAGTATACATCCATGTCCTTAACCTTGTACTTTCCATTGCTAATGCGAGATGAATATGACAAGGCTCTTCCCCAAAGTCCACCCACTTGTCTTCAATATGCCTCCATGCTGGAGAATCAGTGGTGGGCACACACATAACATCATCTGTGGATATGGTGTTTCGATGCCAAATCATTAAATATGCAATGGATTTGCATCTGAACATTGCTTGAATACATGGAATAATGGGGAAGTGTGATAATTCTCTATCAAGGACCCTTCCTTGGACATCTTGCCTATATCTTGATGAATCAAACTGTGGACACTCGTGAAGAGTATCCACAGTTTGATTCTCTATCAAGGACCCTTCGTCCTTGGACATCTTGCCTATATCTTGATGAATCAAACTGTGGACACTCATGAAGAGTGGTATACTCATGCTGAAAGAGAATAAAATTCTTTAATTAAGCATGATGTGTGTTATAGTCTATCCCTATGGAGCATAACATTTCTTTTACTCATGTACAGTTCGAAGGCATCTCATTATCTTCTGGTAGAATTTGATCCTTCAATAACCTGTAACATATAACAAAATGAATAGTAAAGAATAAAGATAAAACATTCATGCAAGCATGTGAAACATAGAGGGGAAGGGACACATAACCCTTACATTTTGAAATGCTCATATCAGACCACCCATATGTTGATTGCAAGTTCAATATGGAGAGGCAAGTGCAGAGAACTAAAACACATGCTCCATGGTAAAGTGTGGTAGAAGGGCAAGCCTACATAGATCTTTCTCCTCTTAAGAAGCATGCTCCACATGCTGTTGCATGCTTTGAATCATGATCGTCAGATGGCTTGTGTCATGTAGGGCATCTATCATGTCAACCATGTAATGTTCTAGAACTTGATCCGAGTCTGTAAAATCTTGCTCAGGGTTCCAATCCCATTGAGGTTTCCTCTTCTCTTTCTCTTTTTCTCCATTCAGGTTGGATATACACTAGTTCATTGTTGTTTGGGTGAACATTGAGGCCACTAAGTAGATGTTGCAAAAGCTCTACTGGAAATACACCCCATTTTTTGGAATGCTCCTTGCAAATTCTTTGACATTGGGCAACTTAGTACTTGCAAGGATAGCATAGGCACATCATTTTATCCTCTAAATTGAAAAAAATTAAAAGGTTCATAGCACTTAGGCTCCATGTATGTTGAATATGCATGTGAATTTGGATCCAAATGAGTGGGGAGGTGGAGCTTCTTTTACACTTCATGCATGGCCTAGTCGATATATTCTTGTTTTTTATGGAAAGGTGTCGAGCTACCAAAAAAATCAAAATTTGAATAAAAAAGTTAACTAAAGCGGGCATCGAAATAACCATCACAAATCACCATTGAAACAAGCGTCAAAAGCAAGCTTTATCGACACGTATTTTGACGATTTTATCGTCGCGTATTTCAACATGCATATCGATGTGTATTTTGACATCTATTTTTATCTGCATATCGACGTGTATTTTTTATAGAACGGTAGTGCCTAGCTATTAGAGTTTTCAAAACCTCGATTTGCTTCACCAGTCTCCCAAAAAAATTGTAGGTTCACCACTCGTTCACCACTTCTCCCACCCCTTTCTTGTTTTAGATTTTGTTTATATGTGTGTGTCGCTAACATGCTGTGTTTTTTGTTTATTTTGTAGGATTTATTCTCTTCCCCAAATTTTTTCAAGTTTTCTCCTCTCACCTTTCCCATCCCTAAACCCTACATCTAAGCCCTTTCCCCATCCTTTTCCCATCCCTAAACCCTAAATCTAAGCCCTTTCCCCATCCTTTTCTTGCTTTTGATTTTTTGTGTGTGTGTGAGCTAACATGTTGTGTTTTTTGTTTGTTTTGCAGCTTCTAATTTGCAGAGATTCCAAGTAGCCCTTCACTTCTCTCTTGTTTTTGTTTGTTTATTTGCCTTGCTTTTGATAATTGCACCCTTGGGTGCAAGGGTTTAGGATTAGCTTAGGTTTAAGCAAGCATGCATCTAATGCATACATTAAGCCCTATGCATAGAAATTACTACATGAATTAGGCTCTTTGCATAGAGCTTAATCTATGCATTAAGCTCTATGCATAGATCTTAATCTATGCATAGAGCTTAATGCATGCATTAAGCTCTATGCATTGCTTAATCAATCCATAGAAATTAATCTATGCATAAAGATGAATGCATAGATTAAGCTCTATGCATTGAGCTTAATATATGCATTAAGCTTATGCATAAGCGTTCGCTTAAGGCTTATGAATAAGCCTATGCTTAAGGCGTATGCATAAGGCCTATGCTTAAGGCTTATGCATAATATTAAGCATTATGCTCAAGCGCTATACATAAGGCTTAAGATTAGGCAAAGAGATTGAAGCTTATGCACAGAGCTTCAAGCTTATGCAAAGACATTGAAGCTTCAATATTATTCATAAGGCTTAAGCTTATGCAAAGAGTTCATTATTTTTCAATGTGGAGTGATATGCATGCATGGAGTTGAAATGTGTTAAGTTTATATGCTATGGATTGATGGAGAGTATAAGTTTTTTAAATGTTTATACTCTCTTATGTATAAAGATATGGGACATTATTGTAGGCCATCTAGAATATTGGTTAAGTCAAGTTAGGAGTGGTTATCCGCGAGTAGATGGTTATAGTGGAGGGGGATCCCTCAATCTTTTCTCTGTCCTTTTGTAAAAGAGAATTTGCCTTTGGCTTTAATAGTGGGGAGCATGTGGAAAGTGCTCAGAAGCTATTATCCAAAAGGGACACTATCCAACTTATTTATCTAAGTAATATCGTAGAATATCTTAATAATGTTTTAATATCACAACATGCCTCTTTTTTTCATCTTAATGCATGCGTTGGGCTCTGTACATAGAGCTTAATGTTTCTAATTCATAGAGCTTCAAAAGTAGCTAATATTCTTTGTTTTTTTTTTGTGTTTGTTATGATGGTATGTGTGTAGACAATGGATCGTACAGCCAATGACACACCCGAATATAGCCCCAATCTCTCCACCTTGCCTGCACCACAAGAAATGTCCCCAAGCCAATTTTATCATGTCATGTTGCAAATGAGTCCTGAGCAAAGGGATATGGCTCAAGCCTAATTTTGGGGAGACATTGGCACTTTTGCACCACAGCCCATCATAGCCCACCACTACAAAGGCCACGCCCTCGGACCATCCATGAAATGTCACACAAACCCTTCCCATGTCTCGCCTGACTACTTCTAGTCGTAGAAGACGAGATCATTTTATGGGTTGTTGCCATGGTGGTGACTCAACATATACCTTCCTCGACATGTTGTGTGTCTGCATTTCTCTGAACCTTGTCCTGTTTGTTGAAAGGCTTCTAGAGAAACCTTCTCACCTTGCCTTTGCTCATTGAAACCTTTTGAGAAACCATATGTGAAACTCCATAGGTCTTTTGGTTAACTCGTATCTCCATGTTTCCCCTATGGCAACCAATGTCATTTAAAATCTTCTCCGCTCTAGCAATCGCTTGATCCTGTCGAGTTTTATCAGGCACAGTGAACACATAATCTATCTGACACTTTAAGAGGTGCGTCAAAGCTCCCTAAACCATCAACATCTAGATTCTCACCCCCTATTTGTGACTTTATCACATCACTAACCCAAGGCAACCTCTCTTTAACACCCATGATAGCACCTCATGTGTCTCCTTGGGAACCTCAAAAACTCCTTAACCACCATATATCTTTCTCCGATTAAACAATGAACAATGGTTTAGTATGTGAAATATTGTCATTCCCTTGCTCTTGAAAATTAACTCATGTGATCTCTCCCTCATCACCGGGCCCTTCTGCAATAGTGGTAGCAGATACAGAAATAAAGGCTACTTCCATAGCATGGTTCATGAGTGTGACATTCATGCTCTCTACCCTTCTTCCCTTCACAATCTAGCACTCATCCAACTTCAGCCCGAAGGAGACCTTCAAACCTATAAAACATAAAAATCAAACAAAATGTTAAGTTATTCCCTATAAATGAGCACAGATCTAATGCGTACAAGGTTACTTGTGTTACTTACATCCAGAAGGCAACCCATCGAACAATATCATTTCCTTTTGTAGCTTTCGTATTTCAACAAAAATGTTGTTGAACTCATTGAATTCGAATGAAACATTACCATCCACAGTCTTCTTCTTTTCCCATGATGCAATGGTAAGTGTATCATTGATGTGGTAGTAATCCCCAATCCTGCATTTTACATCTTCATTGCTCATTACTTTTGCTAGACGAACCCTCATTGGTGGTGGGAAAAGGTTGTGCATTATACCTCCTAGCAATTGATGAAGAGATTGGTGGTGGGAAAAGGTTGTGCATTATATTTCCTAGCAATTGATGAAGAGATTTGTAGCCCTTCGTGCAAATTCCTACCTCATTGCATGCATTTACAACATCAACACTGTTGATACTTTGGAAAACATCTTGTATGATTTCATTGGAAACAATCATACGTATCTTCTTGAAACAGGGATCCCTAATCATTTTAAGCACATGCTCCCTCGTTTGTGAAAGAGGGTAAGAGCTCATTACAATCCCCAATTTGATTAGAACCTGTGGCATCTTGAAGGAATACTCTAAAAACCAAATTGATTTACACCCTCAAGCTCCTTGATTTTCTCTTGAGCCTAAAGTAGGCCTTGGTGCACACTAGCAAGTTTAACTTGGAGCGCATGAAATTGTAACTAGCGTCAGTTGCTAAGCTCTTGTAGTATCTGAGCATCCCATTATCAACATCTCCCACATATTGAATAAATGATGGTAAGTCTTTGAAAGTGACTGGGTAATGTGCTATTGAGTCAGCTAGGTATAGATGCCCATCAACCCATAGATCCACATTAGTGTTACCCCCTTGTCTACGTACATTTCTCTCCTATTCAGTGAGATGAACCTTACCCGAAGTTGCATACTCTTCCAACATCTGCGCATGAAAATCCACCTTGCATCATTGGTTCAATGGCACATTAGTGTTAGTGATTTCACGCAATGCCATTCTTAGAAGGAGTTGATATAGTGAAAAATAAGAGGGAGGCCCTAAGATCACAATAGAGAGAGAGAGAGGGATAGGAGTTGAGATTAGAGAGAGTAAGTGCATGCCATAACCTTCCAAGGAGTTGAGATTAGAGAGAGAGAGGATGCAATCATAGGGGAGAGAGAGAGAGAGAGAGAGAGAGAGAGTATTTGCAAGACATTAGCTCACAGTAGAGAGAGAAAGGGAGAGTTGAGAGTAGATGAGAGGATTAACGAGAGAAGGATAGAGTGAAGCTATGCAGGCTAAGCTCACAATAGGGAGATGAGTAGAGAGAGAGAGAGAGAGAGAGAGTTGGTTCAATTTTGAGAGGAAAAAGAGATTGAAATTTTTTTCTTGAAATATATATGGGTTTGGGATAACTTTTAAAGCCAAAAAGTTCAAAAATGAGGGAAAACAAGTTTCACTATTTTTGGCCTTCCCATAGTTGCGAGATTGATGATGTGGAAAGTGACAAGAGATCTCTGATTTGGTTGATTTGGTGGGAAAGTGGAGCCATTAAATGAAGGAGAAAAAGGTGGAGGCATTCAATGATGAGATAGAGTGGATTTTAGGAAGAAATCAGGGTTAAAAATTGAATGTTTTGCATATATATGGGTTTGGGGTCAGTTTCATACTTGCAAAATGGGGAAAAGAAATTTGTCCATTTTGGTTACAAGTTTGCTAGAAAGAGAAGAGGAGCGAGAATAACAACATTAGACCCTCTTTTTGTAGGGGAGTTATGGGCTTGAAAGCGCAAATTATAGGCTCCAAGTAGCCCTCTTGATTGACCTTGTGTCCTTAAGAAAGCTCAAAATTAGCCTTAATCCCTAAAAATTAATAAGAGGGGTGCACATACTCCACCCCTCATGCGACCTCGGAGTTGCTAGAGTTGAAAACCATGAATGGTTAAAGTAATCCTTATGTTACAAGCCTCTATCAATGAGTCCTTGGCATTTCTGGTTAGCCCATCACAATTTTGGCATACCATATCTTTTATAAACAATATTTAAAATTCTCTCAAGATCTTTATAGGCTCCTGAAGATGCTTCCTTTAGGAAAAAAGATGCCAAGCACAAGGGCGCATTCTAGGAGAGTATTGATGGAACTTAGCATGGATTACTATTGAAATATACAAGTGAATGGGTGTGTGCGGGAACAAGCCCTTAGCAAGAGGTTGTAAAAGAGAGTTTGTAAATGGGTGGGCAGCAGGGAAAAGGTGAGAGGTATCTACTAGGAGAGAATAAAGGGTAGCGTGAGAAGATCTAGGAGGTGTGGAGATATTTTGGGAAAAGTGAAGAGGTGGAGAGAATCAAGGATGAGGTGTCCCCCAAATGTAGGGGAGGTGGCACAAATCAAGGAGAAATCAGTGGGATTAGATGCTTGGCATCTTGTGGATGTAAACACTATAAATTGAGGCATTGGCCTAATGAGTATTTGCTTGTTTTTGAGTATCCATGCCTACATTAAGCTATCAGTTAATTACTCACTAATCTCATATTAATCATTATCTAATCACTTGCTAATGATGTTGATTCTTGCATTTGATCCACCATAGCTCACTACATTACTGCAAATGTAACTTGGTATTAGAGCCAACCTTAGGATCCATCCAATTTCTGAGCCTATTTATCTTGTTAATCACCCTATTAATCTTAATTAGGAGATTCACTCACCAAACAAGTGGCATGTTACATATCTTTGAATCGATCATAATCTTGCACATACTTTATTGTAATTTGTTGCATATCTTTGAATCGATCATAATCTTGCACATACTTTATTGTAATTTGTTCTTGCATGCTTGCTTTCTCTCTTGCATTTTGTGGCTAGGCCCAGGGTTTCTTCTCCAAATAAAATCAACCGTGTACAAGCCCTTCACATAAGAATAAGAGGTAGGCCTCTTCACCATTCTCTCGTATATGCTTTTTTGCTCTCTTATATGCTTATTTTCTCTCTTGAATGCTTAAATAGTTATATTAATAGCCTTTTTTATATAAAATTTTTGATTATCTTATTGTTTTTTATGGCTAGGTTTAGGATTTCCTCTCCAAAGAAGAGAAACGGTGTATAAGCCCCTCTCAAAGAATAAGAGATAAGCCTCTTGATCTTTCTCTCTGTTATTTTTGCACCTTTAAGAAGTTTTATGTAGTACGTGCATTCAAGGGGTATTTAAATAACCCCTTCCACTTACATACTTTTATAAATAAAATGACCCCTTTTTCTTCATGAACTTACGGTATTTTTTCCAAAATTGGATCAAAAAACCCCTCCTGTAAATGTAATGAAGTAACTTTTTTGAATTAATATACCCCTCCTGATATGTGCAACACTTACATGTTTTTAGGTGAACCCCCCCAAGCTTTTCATGTAATGTATGCTCTACGTAAGCTATGTTTTATGTGTTTAAGGCTTCATACATAGGATTTGATGCATAGCCTCTATACATGAGACTTTATGCACGAGGCTCTTTGCATAGACTCTATGCATAGACTCTATACATGATACCTTATGCATGACCCTTCTATGCATGAGGCTCTATGCATGAATATACTTGAAATACTTCATATATCCAATATAAAAATTTGGAATGTCCCAAATCCAACCTTTAGGATGTTTTGAATCATGCCACAATAATCTAGCATTGCTCCAAATTCGTGCTCAAAGTTTGCCACCATAACCCCAAAATCATGGGCGTTTCTCTTTGTATCTATATGTTGACTATGGAAATGCCTTTCTTCGGACCACATGGCATTGTATACCTTATACTACCACCAAAACCAAATGGCTTTCTTCAGACCACATGGCATTGTATACCTTATACTACCACCAAAACCAAATGAAATGTATTTATGATATTGAATAACCATATCATGAGATTCTACTTGAATAAAAAAAGAGAAAGCAGAGACACACTTACATGAGGCTCGCATCCTCTTGCATACTCCCAATCTTCTTCTGTCACCATCTCTCCATGTTCTTCATCCTTTTCCATTTGTTCATAAATTTAATAAATAGTATAATCTTTTGGAAGTCATGAAATCTCCTGAGGAAATGGAAAGCCTCTCGAACGTATCCTAAATGCTCTTCTCTCCTCATATCGGTTTCTCCTCACCTCTTCATATCTTGGCACCCACCTCTTCATAACTTCACTATTGAGAATACAAAATTTATTCACCTTCTTCAACATTGATGTCTCCATTGTGATTGCTCTTCCTTTGCCTTGTGGTATGTGGGACACCATGTACTCATCTTCCTCATTACTCCACAATCGTGGCATTGTGGGACTCACTCGAAAAAGATACTCTAAAATATGGACACATGCGTCTTGCACTAACCAACCCTTTTCCATGATTTCTTGTGGCCTAGATCTTTGCCTAACAAAATCCTTTAAGGTCTTCATAAAATTCTTGACAAGGAAGAAAATCCACGGAGCATGCACAATACCACACACCGACACTTCATCTATCAATTGTACCACAAGATGTAGGTGACTAGTGAGGATAGTTCTTAGAAGGTTCTTCTCTATCATGTACAATACCTCCACTGCCCATTACTCGAGTTGCATCCATAGTGGACGAATGGATCTCCTTGGAGCTTATATACCTAAGATGAAGTTGAGTCCATTTAATAAGCATGACATGTCTCACAAACTCATACAACATGTTCTAATTTTGGTTTTTCATACCTCACCACCACCCCCATTTTGTGGATAGCCTCTCGAAATTTTTGATCTTCACACTCACTAACGCATATGGGAAGAATTAACCATGTAGCACAAAAATTTCAATCAATGATATGCAATTACAATGAATGACCAACAAACCACTTGTATAAGTAAATGAACATACCAAAAACATCTTGTGCCAATCACGTGTTTTTAGACCACACAATTGAGCTGCTCTTTTCTTCTATATTTTTGTGAATGGCCCTTTAAAAAATGCATGACACCCGTAGGGGTATGAAACAACAAAAATTGATCCTTCACTCTCTTCTCCTCATTATTTGTCAAGATCGAAGGTGCTTTATGTAAAATTACCTTCTCATTCTCTTGAACTATTGGCCAAGTGTTTGGGAGGTGTTCAATCAATCTCAAGTTCTCCCGAACCACTAAAAAATCTCTCTTACCAATTATATGGTACCAAATATTTAATACTAGTTTTTTAATGATGTGCATTGGATCTAGAAGATGATTGATTATTAGCTTTGTCCAATATGGGAGACGAAAGAAGATTGAGTACCTTTTCATTCCTCCGGGAGGTGTATGAGATGATCCTTTCAACAATACTTCCCAATCTCCTACACTTAGAGGATGTGGGGGAACTCCTTTTGTAGATGGAAAAAACTTCTCATAATCAATTGAAAAAATCACTAATTATATTCACACGACCTTCTTGAGATACATGGGCCGTGATGTAGCAAGTAATGACCCATAAATACAAGAAGCTTTCTGATAGGAGTTGTGAGTTCTAATTATGCATAATCCACACATAAAATATATTTAGAGCCATATAATATTAGAGAATTCAAATCAAACGAAAGATGATTGAGAATAGAAAGCATACTGGAGCACTCTCCATATCCTAAAAAGTCATGCATTGTGCACGTTAAATTTTCCTTCAACTTCGTGCTATGTTGTGAAAGTAGTTGGGACACATCATGCACTTGGATGCCATGCCATAATGTCTCAAGCCCCTAGATCAAAGGTTCAATGTACACATCCATGTTCTAGACCTTGTGCTTTTGCTATGCATAAGAAGACCTAGCATCAAATGACCCTTGTTTATTGACATCCAAGGCAGGAGATTGTAATTCACTATTGCCATTGACCATGTGCTCCATGATGTCGATTTGAGACCAAATGGATTGAATCCATCCATACCCAATCCAAGTTGTAAAGTGACAAGGATCTTCATTGAATTCCAACCACTCCTCTTCTATGTTTTTCTATGTCCTGGCAGTGAAAACGCAATGAATCTGCAAGGACCATCATAGTGCCATTGGTGGAACGATTGTGTGCATGCCATGTCATGAGTTTGGCAATTGACTTGCACTAGAACGTGTGTTGAATGCGGGGTATGATAGAAAAATTCCTCAACACCTTTTGAGTAATCTGCATAGTTTGCAAATCACTTCAGTAGCAAGACTCTCCACATTTTGGACATTAGGTTGCATCTTTGTAAGCACCCCAAAATGGCACATAATCATTGACACATGTGTTGAGATATCGAGCTCATCTAGTGAGGCAGTGGACACTGATGACCCGCCTGGGGGATAGGCCCCACACTTACACCACTAGCATGGTTGGTGAGATCATGGGTGATATGCGGCCAATGGGATGACAAGCTATGTGACAGCCATTCTAGAGACTGGCATAGTTATAGTGCCATCTCATTTAGTTGGGTTCACACTATAGAGAACCCTAGTATGTATTTGGTTGAGTACTTTTTCATATTGTGTGTAATCTTATCTTTGTATATGGTGTGTTGAGAGTTGTGTGCAGAAGTAGAATATTTTCAGCCTCTCACCTTGTGTGTTCTCTTTTAGGGTTTTGTGTGAGTGTTTGTGTGCTTGCAAGAGCTCAAACTCTCTTCTCCCCTCTACAAATGGTATCAGAGTGTGCTTCATGCTAAGGGCTGAGGTGCAAGCAAGAGAAGCACAGGAAGCAGTACGAGGATAAGAGCTTCATCTACTCTTCCCTATTTGTGTTGGCGTGACTACACCCTTGTCGGGAGCTCTACGGGAGGCACCGGCAAACGATCTCTGATTGGGGAACTTTCTTCATGGGAGTAAAGCTATAGGGAGACTATACTATCCTATAAAAACACGTTTCGGGTGTGTTAGGACCTCCTTTTTTTGGAAAGCAGGCAATTTCGAGCACTATGAGTAAGTCATCGATTCTATATGTAGAACTCTATTTTAAGAACTGTTGGAAGACAGATTGGTTGTGCAGACATTGGGTGTGCTGCAAGGAGGTCAAACAATTGCCATTGGGTGTATGTATGCACATTGAGGTCACTGGTTGTGACATTTGAGTGTAGTATAGTATCGTTGTAGAAAATACAGCAGTTTGTGCAGGACAAACCAGAGTGCTGTTTCTGGTAAATGTGTGTGTCTGGCAAGATGTCAAATGATGGCATAAACTAGATTGTTTTGCTGAGAAGCTTGCCAAGAACAACTTCCATGTTTGGAGCTTCAGGTTGATAAATTTCTTGATGGGAGAAAGGGTTACTATGACTACATAGAAGGTGAGCATGAAGAGGCACCGAAGATACCGGAGATTAATCTGACTGCTGCAGATGTGAAAGAGTCCAAGGATTGGAACCAAGGAGCCAGAAAAGTTATGTATTGGCTCTCTATCAGTATACAAGACACCATGATTGGGCACATACAGGATGCCAAGTCTCCCAAGGAGGCGTGGGACACCTTGGTAAAACTCTATGAAACGAATACCAAGGCACGAAAGATATAGTTAAAGAATGAACTTCATACTTTGGAGAAAAAGAGTATGTCTAAGAATGACTATACATTGAAGATCAAGGGTATTGTGGAATCCCTTGCATCTATTGGTGTTTTAGTTAGATGATGATGGGATAAGGTGGAAGTCTGTCTATGTGGTCTCAGGCCACAATACAAGGCATTCAAGACATCTATTCAGACTCAGGAAAGCATTCCCAATTTCACAGATTTGGTGTCTATGTTGATTATAGAAGAGAAGAGCTTGGGTGAAGACCAACAGTCTTCACAAAACAAAAATAGTTCAGAGCAACAAGCCTTCTACACAAGTTCAAGAAGAGGACGAGGTAGAGGAGGCCATGGACGTGGCCAAGGAGGTGGCCGAATAGAATTATGGCCACCAGCAGTAGTAACAACAGTCCAAGAATTCACAACAACAACAACATGCAGATGGAAGAGGCCACAATTTCACAGATTTGGTGTCTATGTTGATTATAGAAGAGAAGAGCTTGGGTGAAGACCAACAGTCTTCACAAAACAAAAATAGTTCAGAGCAACAAGCCTTCTACACAAGTTCAAGAAGAGGACGAGGTAGAGGAGGCCATGGACGCGGCCAAGGAGGTGGCCGAATAGAATTATGGCCACCAGCAGTAGCAACAACAGTCCAAGAATTCACAATAACAACAACATGCAGATGGAAGAGGCCAATTTAGAGGTTGGGGGAGTCAAAGAGGTCGTGGAAATTGGCAAAGGCAGTATAATGATACACGTGGATTCTTTTATTGTGGTAAGCCTGGACATGTGCAGGCAGATGAAGGACAAGAGTGAGGTGTTCACTCATTTTTAGAATTTCAGAGTTATGGTTGAAAAGTAAACAGGGAAACACGTAAAGTGCCTAAGGTCAGATGGAGGGGGAGAGTACTTCTCCAATGAGTTCTCTGAATTTTTGTAGAAGAATGGTATTTAGAGACAGTTTACATGCAGATACACTCCGCAGCAAAATGGAGTTACTGAGAGTGGAAAAAACAGTTTACATGCAGATATAGTCCGCAGCAAAATGGAGTTGCTGAGAGTGGAAAAACAGGCACATTGCTGAGATTGTGTAAGCATTGATGGGAGAGAAGAATATGCCGCATAGCTGTTGGGCTGAGGCTGTTTCTACAGCAGTTTACATCATGAAAAGAACTCCAACTGTAGCCATACATAATGTAACTCTTGAGGAGAGGTTTACTGGTAGAAAACTTGATTTATCTCATCTGAAAGTCTTTGGGTGGATGCATTGCATATGTGCATGTGCCATATGAGCTAAGAACTAAGCTGGATCCAAAAGCTGAAAAATGTGTGTTTATTGGGTATTCCCTTGAGCAAAAGGGATACAGGTGTATTAATCGTGCTACATGTGAGTTGAGGGTAAGCAGGGATGTTGTTTTTTATGAGATGAGTAGCTAGAATGCTGCTAAAAAAAGAAGCTGTTGGGACTGATATGAGTGGAAATGTGGTTCCACAGAATGCAAGTCAACAATCATAGTCTTTGAGTGGACCAGGAGAGTCCTCATCTAGTGGCTCAATTGATAGACCATGGAGTGGCAAGCTGCGTCATAATACAAGTCTTGCAAATGTGATTAATACATCAGATAAAGGCAAAGAGAAAGTGGTTGAGCCCCTTAGTATGCCTGACATTTCTGAAGGGCATTCTCATGTTGATGGGGAGAGTCTAGTGGCTCAGAGATGAGCCTTGATGAGGATCTTCGGATACCAGCTATGAGAACACCTGGTGTAAAGAAGGCTATGGAAGCCATGAATGCAAAGCTACAAAGATCTGGGAGAGTGAAGAATCCTATGCATTGGATCTAGAAACATGGTTATGTTTACCTATGATGGTTATGTGGCACATCACTATGCATACATGGCAAAAGTTGTTCAGGCTGTAGAGCCCACATGCATTGATGAGGCTATTGGAAATGTGTGTTGGGAGAAAGCTATGGATGAGGAGATGGATGCACTATATGGAAATGAGACTTGGGATTTAGTGCAATTTCCTGAAGGCAAGAAAGCCATTGGATGCAAGTGGGTGTACAAAGTAAAACATAACAGTGATCGAAGCATAAGCAGGTACAAGGCTAGATTGGTAGCCAAAGGATATGCATAGACATATGGCATTGATTATGAGGAAACTTTTAGCCCGGTTGCCAAGATGGCAACAGTGAGAGTTATGATAACAATGGCTGCGTCAAAGCAATGGTCTTTACACCAGATGGATGTAAAGAATGCATTCTTACATGGGGATTTGCAGGAAGAGGTGTATATGGTGCAGCCACCTGGTTATGAGGATGTGAGTCACCCCCCGAGCATGTTTGCAGGTTGAAGAAAGCCTTGTATGGCTTAAAACAAGCACCAAGAGCATAGTCTGATAAGATTTTTGAATATCTTGTCACTATTGGCTTTCATGTAGCCAATGCAGATTTCTCGCTGTATGTGAGACACAGTGATAGAGGGGTTGTGATTGTTGTCATCTATGTAGATGACTTGATCATTACAGGGGACCTTGATGCAAAGATCTTTGATGTAAAGATCTTGCTTAGACAAAAGTTTGAGATGAAGGATTTGGGGGAGCTCAGATATTTCTTAGGCATTGAGGTGATTAGGTCACCACATGGTATTGGATTACTACAGAGACAGTATGGCCTGGACATGTTGTCCAAGTGTGGTATGACAGGCTATAAGCCTATCTCAGTGCCATTGGATCAGAATTGCAAGTTGAGTGCAGATTTAGGAGAGATTTTGGAGGATCCTACTATGTATAGGCGCATAGTAGGAAGCTTGATCTACATGACGATCACCAGGCTAGATTTGAGCTATGTTGGGTTGGTGAGTTAGTTTATGCAGGTTCCTTGGAAGTCACATTTGGATGACGATCACCAGGCTAGATTTGAGCTATGTTGTTGGGTTGGTGAGTCAGTTTATGCAGGTTCCTTGGAAGTCACATTTGGATGCATTGAGACACATACTGAGGTATGTGAGGTCTACTTTGTATTGTGGACTATTTTATGAAATTGGGACAAAGATATGTGTACATGGGTACACAGATGCTGATTGGGCTAGTAGTATCTCAGATAGAAGATTTACTAGTGGCTTGATGTTTTCTTTGGGGAGTGCTGTTGTGACCTGGAGCAGCAAGAAGGAGCCTACAGTTGCTCTATCCACCACCACACACAGAGGTCGAGTACAAAGGTGCTGCTATGGCAGCACATGTGAGGTAGCTTGGTTGAGAAATCTACTTGTAAATTTGGGTCTAGTCATGTGAATCAAGATGTAAATGAATGATATAAGATGTGAATGAATGATATAAGATGTGAATGAATGTGTTAGCATGAGAATCGGGATGTGAATGAATGATATAAGATGTGAATGAATGTGTTAGCATGTGAATCGAGATGTGAATGAATGATATAGGATGTGAATGAATGTGATAGCATGTGAATCGAGATGTGAATAAAGGATAAGGGACGTGAATGAATGTGTTAACATGTGAATCGGGATGTGAATGAATGTGTTAACATGTGAATCGGGATGTGAATGAATGAGATGTGATGTGAAATGGATGTGATAAGATGCGATGTAAATTGGATAGATGTTAATGTATGTGAAGTGATGAGATGTATGGGTAGATGCAAGTGGATGAGATCTGATGAGGATAAATGAGGAAATAAGTGATGAGATAGAAAAAGATATGATTAGATGAGAATGGGAATACTTATGAAATAAAGGTGGATTGATGTGGATTGATGTCTGGGTAATGTGGATTGATGTGGATGGATGAGTGGGTAATGTGGATTGATGTGGATGATGTGGATGGATGTATGGATGATGTGGATTAATGTGTGGGTAATGTGGATTGATGTGAATGGATGTATGGATGATGTGGGTTGATGTGTGGATAATGTGGATTGATGTGAATGGATGTATGGAAGATGTGGATGGATGTGTGGATAATGTGGATTGATGTGGATGATGTGGATGGATGTATGGATGATGTGGATTGATGTGTGGATAATGTGGATTGATGTGGATGGATGTATGGAAGATGTGGATGGATGTGTGGATAATGTGGATTGATGTGGATGATGTGGATGGACGTATGGATGATATGGATTGATGTGTGGGTAATGTGGATTGACGTGAATGGATGTATGGATGATGTGGGTTGATGTGTGGATAATGTGGATTAACGTGAATGGATGTATGGATGATGTGGATTGATGTGTGGATAATGTGGATTAATGTGGATGGATATATGGAAGATGTGGATGGATGTGTGGATAATGTGGATTGATGTGGATGGATGTATGGATGATGTGGATTGATTTGGATGATGTGGATGGATGTATGGATGATGTGAATTGATGTGTGGATGATTTGATATTGGGAATGATGTGATGTGATAGGGATTGATGTGGGAATGATGTGGGAATGATGTGATGTGATAGGGATTGATGAAGAAAAAAAAATTATGGGAAGATGAGAAAAGATGGGGTTTAATGTGAAAGGATGTGGAGTGATGAGGAAAGATGGAAATATTGTTGGAACTGTATTTGTATGTGAAATCTGTTTTTAAATGAGTGTTTTATGTCAAGAATGCTGGGGAAGCATTTTGACCCTCTTGTGAATGAGGTCGTGGAGACCTATCTGTTAAAGTTGCAACTGCTGACGGAGAGTCAATGGAGGACATCTCGCGTAGCAAGGTTGGCTGAGGTCTTGACCAGCCTCGGTTTGATTTAAATGGTGGTGAGCTTTCGGTACAGTGGATGAGGGACCAAGGAAGCGGCCTATGAGTGAAGCGCTAGGTGACTTGCGAAGGATCCTAGAGGGTGCTGACCATACGATGCTTGGGCTCTCGATCATCGAAGATACCCACACGTACGTCAGGGAAGATATTGGACCAAGGAGTAAGAGTTGTTTTCTAAATTCGGGCATGGATCCGGTTGATTAACCTTGCTGGTCCTCAACGGATGAGTCCATGGCACTTTTATTTGGATCTATTGGTTGATCTTGCTGATCTTCAACGGAGACTCCATTTTTATTAAAGTGAATACTTGCCACTTACTACGAGCTAGGAACTATCGAAAAGGCCCCTGAGTGGACAGGGGGTGAGCGTTCTGGTTGCCAATGATGCCATAGGTACACCGATGAAGAATGTTTGGAAATAAGGATTCAACTGGATAACTAGAGGATTATGATCACTGATACTATGGTTTCATTAATTGATTGTTTTAAAGACTATTGAATCTGTGAAAAAGGCAATTTCATATTGGGTGTGTAAGTGGTGTGACTAGTTTTAAGTTTGCATGAATATCCGGCTAGCGGGCGTGGGAACTCTTTTCCTTGGTACCCGGGAGTAGTCCAGAATCTTGACGTGAATTTAGGGTCTCGATCACTTACTATTCTTCTAGGTAGGCCATGCAATCTGAAGATTTCCTTGAGAAACACTTTGGCCACATCCACTATAGTGTAGGTTTCTTTTACTGGAATCTGATGGGCAACTTTGGTTAATCTATCAACTACCACGAAGATGGAGTTGTGAACTGATTGCACTGAAGGTAATCCAGTAATAAAATCCCTACTGATACATTCCCACTTCATCTGGGGGATGTCTAAAGGATGTAACTTTCCAGGCATTTTTACTCTCTTGGCCTTGACTTTCTAACAGTTCAGACATTGACGTACATGATTAAGCACATCCTTTTTTAGACCAGGCCAAAATAAGCTTTTCTTCACAGACATGTAGGTTTTGATGAAACCTGGATGTCCTGCAATAAGGTTGTCATGGGCTTCATTCAGAATTTGACCCTTGGTTCCCTCATCATTGGGAATGCATAGCCTGCGATTATAATACATAATTCTATCATCCAGGCTGTACCCTTGAACTCGTTTCAACTCCTATGGAGTTTTGCTTTCCTACATAAGTAGGGTAGCAATAGGACCAAGGAATCTATCCTGCATTATCTTCTCTCTTGTTTCAATAAACAAGGCTTTTGACACTACAGTAATTGCAATCAAGGAGGCTTTTTTGCTGAGGGCATCTGCTACCACATTTTCTTTGCCAAGGCGGTACTTGATTTCAAAATCAAATTCCTGCAGGGTTTGCATCCACCTTCTTTGGCACATGTTGAGATCCTTTTGAGTGAAGATCCACTTTAAGCTCTGATGATCTGTCATCAAAGTGAATCTTTCACTCAGTAGGTAATGTCTCCACAACGTCAAGGCATATACTATTGAAAGTAGTTCCAAGTCGTGGATAGCATAATTCCTCTCATGCGTTCAAAGTTTTCAGGATTCATAGGCCATTGCATGACCTTCGTGCATGAGTGCACCTCCCAGGGCAAAACCACTGGCATCAGTTACTACCTCAAAAGGTAGAGAGAAAATTGGGAACTTCAAGATGGGATTGGTTACCAAGGCGGTCTTCAGCTTATCAAAAGCACTCTGGCACCTGACAGACCATTGAAACGGAATATTCTTCTTGAGAAGATTAGTCAGGGAGGAAGCTATGAGAGCATACTTTGGTATAAAAATTCTATACCAACCAGTCAATCCCAAGAATCCTCTGACTTCTTTCACTGTCTTTGGTTCAGGCCAATCTATGACTGCTTGGACTTTTGTGGAATCTGGAGAAATTCCATCTTTTGATACTAGAAAGCCCAAGTATTCAACATGGTCGGCAGAGAAAGTGCATTTGCTCTTTTTGGCAAAGAGTTGGTGCTTCCTTAGAATCTCAAGAACTTTTTTGACATGAGTTTCATGGTCAGCTGCATTCTTTGAGGAAATCAAAATATCATCAAAGAAAACAAGAACAAAATCATCCAAGTATTCTCTGAGAATGTCCTGCATTAAGAGATTGAATGTAGCTGGGTTATTTGTCAATCCAAACGGCATGACAATGAATTCATAATGCCCATACCGAGTATTGATGGCTGTCTTCGGGATATCTCGCTCATTAATCCTGATCTGATAATACCCTGATTTGAGATCTATCTTTGTGAAGATATGGGCTCCACTTAGCCTGTCCAGAAGCTCATCAATTCTCGGGATAGGATACTTATTCTTAACTGATTTAGACCTCTGTAGTCCACACAGAGTCTTAGCGTTCCATCTTTCTTTTTCTGAAAGAGAACTGGTGCACCCCAAGGTGAAACACTGGGTCTTACAAACCCTTGTTCCAACAGTTGTCTAAGTTGTTCCTTGAGTTCGATGGCTTCAAGAACTGGCATTTTGTACATGCGCAGGGCTACTGGCTGAGCTCTGGGGGTCAATTATATCACACATGATCTACTTCTCGAATCGAAGGCATCTCTGTTAGCTCTACTGGGAATAAATCA
Source organism: Cibotium barometz (assembly GCF_041138505.1). Lineage (NCBI taxonomy): Eukaryota > Viridiplantae > Streptophyta > Polypodiopsida > Cyatheales > Cibotiaceae > Cibotium > Cibotium barometz. The sequence continues at coordinate 47,926,083 of NC_141065.1, forward strand.
TCATAATCACTTAACCATTCAGGTTCTTTAGCTTTTCACTTTGAGTCTACCGGATTCATTTTGACAAGATAAATGCGCTGCTTCTTTCTAAGTCCTTTCAGTAACTTAGAAGCCTTTCCTAACTACACACTTGGGGATCCTGAAATTTTGGTTCCTTGAACTTTGTTTCCGTGTGAAGGTCACGGAAGGAAATGGTTCCATTATGACAGTGAATGTCAGCTTGATTTTTGTGGAGCCAATCCATTCCAAGGATCCCGTCAAAAACTCCCAAAGGTATAACTCTAAACTGACAGTTAGTTAAATTCCCATCTAGATTGAACTGAATATGATCTGTTTCAAGGTGGGTTCCCACTTGCCAATTCAACTTGCATAGGTTTCCTTGATTTTTGATCTAAGACTAGCTTATGCAAGCATCTAGGGAAAATGAAAGAATGAGTACTGCCTGAATCAATCAGAAGCTTAAAAGGCTTACCCTGATACTCAGCTGGAGTATTGATGATGACGAAGAATTGACGATTTGGCCCTTGGTTTTCAATTGCAACATAAATATGTCCTCTTTCCTCTTCCACTACTTCTGCAATTGTGACTGCTCTAGCTGCTTCTGCAGTCTGAGGCAGAATTCTTTCTCTTTGGTTGCCCCAATTTTGGGAAAAAGTTTTGAGACTACTCTGGACAGAGGCAGACGGCTGAGCTGGAGTTCTCCTCGATTTCCCTGATTCTGGCATGGGGGACCTGATTGGACAGATAAGAAGGAGTCTTTCTCGGGGCTCTGGGACCCTAGTTTCCTTGGCCCACAAAAGGAGAGGGACAATCCTTGAGCTGGTGCCCAAGTCCTTGACATTTGAAGCATATGTTCTCGCTTCGAGAACATACGAAGGTCTTCCCTTTGCAGAGCCGGAGTTCCGAAGAATGTACTTTGGGGAAAGATCTTCCTTCATTTCTGAAGCAGAAAGTTGGAAGAACTTCCCGGTGTCTGAAATCTCTTGAAGGATGAGGGAGCTGGCTTTGGCAGCTGGACTTTTATGAAGGATGAGGGAGCTGGCTTTGGCAGCTGGACTTTTATGATGAAGACTTTTATGATGAAGGCTTTGGCAAAGTCCTTCGCCATTCTGACAGCTTCTGCCATGGACACTGGGTTGGCATTTTTGACCAGTGTATCCAAGGGTTCGTTCATTCCCCGAATGAACCTAGCCATGAGTTGCTCTTCATCTAGAGGTGGTGATAATTTGAGTAGAAGAGCAAAGGCCTGGTGATATTCCTCGATGGTTTTGCTCCCCTACTTTAGCTCTAAGAATTCGTTCATTTTGATTTTCAAAAATCCAAGGGGACAAAATCTCTTTCTCAAATAGGTTTTTAGGTCGTTCCAGGACTGAGTATTTCTGTCCAGACGGTTGGTGTCACAGTGGTTCCTCCATGCTACCCTAGCTTTTTCCACTATTTTCAACCTGGCAAGAGCCATTTTGCTCCGCTCATTCTAGCCCGTGACATCAAAATATTCTTCGATGGCTTCCACCCATTTCTCCACAGCCTCGCCGAGGTTCTCTCCTTCTCCTTTGAAGGGTCTTGGCTGAGTCCTATGAAGAGCCTTGCGAACATCACGGTCAAGCTCGTCATCTTCAGAGAGAGGGTCTGGCTGACGGCCACGGTTTTCTTGTCTCATGATTCTGCCAAAAATTTATATATTATTAAATTTTTATTTTGATATTATCCACGAGATCCTAAGACTTAAGAGGTTCGAAAAACAATTTCTTAAACAAGACAATGATTTTATTGGAGATCTATGACATATGTCCGATAACAATTTTTTCTTTATCAGATTATCCATAAACAATCACTTATACAATAGGAAAATTTTCTCCAGAAAATATTTCTTTACTAGTATATAAAAGTTGCAATATGTACATAGAGCAGCTTGGCTCCAGAATTCAAAATCTCCTCGGGAGATGCACAAGGCGATGGTACTAGGCCATAGCCATGCCTTGATAGCTATTATCTTCTCCTTAGGAATAAAGCAACTAAGGAGTCTGTAGACTTGGCATGAAAGTCTGAAATTTCAAGCCGTTGGATGATATAGAATGACACCATGTACCATTTTTAGCTTTAACAAAATCATTGCCAATGAGGTTCTACCTTAACATTGCACGCCAGTGACAAGAGGCGTGGACATACTACCCTGCAAACCACTTATGTTGTCGTCTTTCTGCTGGATTAGGAAAATATAAATCCTCGAAATGGCTTGCGAGTCTTGCTCGGCTTGTTCGAGTCGAAGAGGAAGAGATGAGATGCTCAAAGGTGAACACAGTCATGTCTTGTGACTAGGTGAGGTCGAGAATATCGGATAAGTATGGAACTTCCATCTATAATTTTCAATTCAATTTATAAATTTTCAAAAATAATAATTTTGAAGTTTATTCAACATAATATCAACAAGTGAAAACATTATTTCTGAGACTTACTTTAAAAAAAGTTTTAAGCAATTTTTGTTGCTGTTACGTAAATTTACAACCTGGCTCTGATACCAACTGTGAGATCCCACTACCCCCTCTGTGCACCGGATTCCCAGATGGTAGCAACGGAAGTACCTTCCTCTTGCGCGGGGCAGGGTTTCTCACTCGGGGCCTCGCTCTCGAATGTCCGGGCACGAGACTAAGCTGGTGGTCCTTCCAAAAACCAAAACCGAGAAAATTTCCCATGCCCGAAAAGCGAGGACGATTCCACCATTTTTATTTTCTTAACGTATTTTTCTAATGAGGTCAAGATACTGAACTAACCTTCATCTGAATAAACTAGATAGAAGGGAAACTATTACAGACTTAACTTGAAGGAATCGACGCTTTTTTCCTGATTGAATCAGGCACATCTGTTCATTTATTCTTTAGAGAAGTCTTCAAGATTCTAATTAACTACTCGAGTTCTAAGCGTATTCCTATTAATCAATTTTATTGTTTTAAAACTGTACTGACTCCAGCCTAATCCCATCCGGTCCATGGGTTAGCCACCGCCCAACCACTGGAATAGTAGAACCAGACAAGTACTCACCCACCCATAATTGAATTCCTTTCTTAACATTTGCTTTAGAATACAGATACGCACACACTCCTCTTTAAACTTTAACTTATAAAACAATCCATTGACAAACAATTACTGGTTACACATGTCATAACTCAAAATTTCCATTGAGTCTTTGTTTCTCACAAAACAGTATCACTCTGGACTCTTCGTTGAGACCAGCAGGTCAACAATGAGATCCACTAATAGATTACAATGAAAATTGGTCCATCATACAATATCTTCCTCGACATATGCATGGGTGTCCTCGGCACCGTGAGCCCGTGCATCGCCTGGTCAGAACCCTCCAGGATCCTCCTTAGGTGTCCTGGTCAGGGACCGCTTCGTTGACCCTCGTCCATCGTACTGGAAGCACACCATTTTAACCATACCGAGGCTGGTCAAGACCAGGCTTTGTCGTGTGCGCTATCCTTTAAACACTCCCTGCCGCTAGCTGTTGCAACCGAACTTCCCTTAGAAAACATATATACCAAATGCTTCCTCCAGTATTCTGGCATAAGACAGTCTTTTAAGAAAATAGGGTTTCTATGCAAGTTTTTAGTTTTGATTTTCTTTTGAATACAATGAGTATATCTTAATTCCGTATCCCAAGGGCCAAGACTTCTAGATCATAGTCTGGATTCCCAAGCAGAATTTCTCGAATTCTGAATTCTTAATCCTCAGATCAAAATCAAATGTCTCAACTTAGTTTCAGATTCGGTGGGTGATTTGAGTGTAGATTATGGAACTGGTCACATCGTCATTTCTTGAAACTGACGAAGGAGTTATGTCTTGGTTATAGTCTGATTCAGGTTGTGAGTCTGGAAAGGTTCTTCTTGAACTATCTTTATCAAAGGGAAATATTTCAATTACTACTTTACTAAGTTTAAAACTAATCACGAATTCCTATGAGGAATCATCTATCTAAAATTCTATTCGATAGCTTCACTAAATTTTCTCATTGTTGTCATCTTAGAGAATATGAAACGGTAGGATTTTCTTTCACAGAGTATTTACTTAATCATTTACCAATATTCATGGGAATTAGACATAGGATTAAAGAGAACTGTTATTTTGATATAAAAATAAAATTCTTTTATGCATCCTTTTATGCATAAAAATCGATATTAGTGAAAGTAACACTTTTACAATAAAAAAATTCTTTTATGCATAAAAATCAATAATGATGAAAGTAACACTTTTATAATAAAAATTTATTTTATGTATTATTTTATGCATAAAAATCAATAATGATAAAAGTAACACTTTTATAATAAAAAAATATTCTTTCATGCATACTTTTATGCATAAAAATCAATAATGATGAAAGTAACACTTTTATAATTAAAAAAATCTTTCATGCATTATTTTATGCATAGAAATCAATAATGATAAAAGTAACACTTTTATAATAAAAAATATTCTTTCATGCATACTTTTATGCATAAAAATCAATAAAGTAACACTTTTATAATAAAAAAATTATTCTTTTATGCATAAAAAATCCATTTTGATGAAAGTAACACTTTCATAACTAAAAAAAATTCTTTTATGTATAAAAATCCATTTTGATGTAAGTAACACTTTCATAATAAGAAAATTATTCTTTTATGCATAAAAATCCATTTTGATGAAAGTAACACTTTCATAATAAGAAAAATATTCTTTTATGCATAAAATCCATTTAGATGAAAGTAACACTTTTCTAAAAAATCCATTTTGATGAAAGTAACACTTTCATAATTAAAAAATTTATTCTTTTATGCAAAAAAAGTCCATTTTGATGAAAGTAACACTTTCATTTTAAAAAAAATCTTTTATGCATAAAAATCCATTTTGATGAAAGTAACACTTTTATAATAAGAAAAATTATTCTTTTATGCATAAAAATCCATTTTGAAGAAAGTAACACTTTCATAATAAAAAAATTATTCTTTTATGCATAAAAATATCTTCTATGCATGAAAATGACACTTTTAGAATATAGAAACGATAGGGATTACTCTTTTAGAATAATAAGAGATAATACTTATTTTCAAATTTTTGAAAAATTTTGCCATAACCTCCTTTGTATGGCTGACCATTTTTCAAATTTTCCTACTTAATTTTCCTTAAAAATTAACTCTAATTGGTTTAAAGTAATCTAGATTAATCAAAATTCACTTATAAAAGAAAAAACAATATAAAAAGTTTAATTCCAACTATTATCACTTAACTAGGATAAAGAAGGGCTGATTTTAAGAATGAGAGGGGAAAATCCTTTCGACCAAGGCATAGCGTCCATTTATCATTTCAAACAACACAAAAATTAGAAAAGCATACAAAGAATAAAGAAAAATATAAAATGTCTAACTTACATAAATTCTGGAAGCTTTCCTTTGGCTTGCTGGTTTGAGGGTTCTACTCTTGTTTATAACAAGAGTGGCCACCAAATCTTTGGAAGAGAGAAAGGTCAAAAACTAGTGAATTATTAAGAAATTCACAGTTCTTGGCTCTTGGGAGGAGTAGAGTAACAGTGCATAAACACTATTATTTTTCAACAAAGGGGGAGGCTTCTATTTGTAGGAGAAAGTGAGCTCCTAACCAAGCAAGCTGATTCTAGAATTTTCCAAATCAGTTTGGTCAATTTTTGACCATTTTTAGGTCAATTTAGCTTACTTTTGGAACTAGACTTGAAGTAGGAGACAGGAGAGATGAAATATCTCAATTTTTGAAGATTTAAAACTCCACCCCACATGTAAAGTAGGCGCCTCATTCATGAGGGGGGAATCCCCATTGTGTGGTGTCAAAATTCCATTTTTTTAGCTTTTCCTTTGGTCCTTCATCTTATGTGAGTATTTACTCATTTTTTGGGGGGATTTTCTGTATTTCTTCTATTTATCTTCTTCATACATTTGGATGAATTTGATTGGCTCTTCAAAACCTTAATTTGAAATTTTTCAAAAATCTGGACTCCTAGGATAAGGCCTCTTGAACAGATTATACTTCATTTCTAATGTACCTTCTAAAAATCTTTTTGAACTTCTGTTTCGGGGGAACTTATTTTAATAAGAAAAGATATTTTTTCATCCAAAAATATTCAAAATCTGAATATTCTCTCTCTAAAATATTTTCTCTCTCTAGGTCAAAATAAATAGAAACAAGATCTTTTATATTTTTGAAGAGGGATTTGATTACAGGGGGAAGATGCTAGACATCTTGAGAGGCTGGGGAGGAATCTTACATCTTTTCTTCTTTGTTTTTGTGAATGCCCCCTTTAAAGAATGCATGACACCCGTAGGGGTAAAAAAGGAAGAAATTTGAGCCTTCACTCTCTTCTCCTAATTCTTTATCAAGATCGAAGGTGCTTTATGTAAAATTACCTTCGCATTCTCTTGAACTATTGGCCGCCAAGTGTTTGGGAGGTGTTCAATTAATCTTAAGTCCTTCCGAACCACTAAAGAATCTCTCTTGCCAATTATGTGGTCCCAAATATTTGATACTAAATTTTTTATGATGTGCATTGGATCTAGAAGATGATTGATTCTTAGCTTTGTCCAATATGGGAGATGAAAGAAGATTGAGTACCAACATGACCTGCATGTCATGCAGCATGGAGGGTTACACGTAGGAGACTTGGTAAAGTATGGGTCCCTATAGACTTGAATGAGGCCTAGAGTTGATGTGTCTGATCTATGGGGATATAACCTATTAAATGTAATCAAGTGTTATAATTGAGAATGTACATGGTTCTTTTTTTCCTAAATTCTGTTCTGGTTTTTGGAGTCCCCCTTGGTTTTGAGGACCGTAAAGTCATGCGTCATTACCAATTTTGCTAGATTGATATACTTCCCTTGCTAGGTTTGATTAGTAGCAAGGAAGCTTTGTAATATCTTCAAATATAGTTTTTCTAATAACTTGAATTGTATCCCAAAGATTTATGTTGATTTTGAAATATGACATGCTTTGTATTCCACATATTCGTGTGTTTTGATGCCTTATGATAAGTGTCGAGAAGGGTGTGAAAATTCATTGTGTAATTTGGCCGGAAAGGCTAATTTTGCACCCTTCTGGAAGGAACCAATAAAATATTTCCTCGATTTTATTCATAGTCTTCAATGAACGCTTATTCAAATGATGCCCCATGCATTTAGCATGCATACGATTTGTTTGCACGTGTGAGTGACCTCTTAAAATTAGGGTTTTCTTAGGATTATTGCAATGATGGCATTTTCTTGTATAAGTAAAGGTCAACCTCTATTTTTGCCCATTTTTTATGAGCGAGAGAATTCTCATCCTTGCCCTCAACTCTCTTCACCTTGCACGGACAAAGCAAACTGTGAAGAAGATGAGCGAAGAGAACGACACGCCCGATTAAGGGAGGACAACGCAAACAAGAATATGGAGCGTTACAACCACAAGCTCAAGAAACAATTGACAGAGCAAGCCAGCTCATCCCGACCAAGTAAATAGGTAAAGTTGGTGGATTACAGCACGGAAGATAGTAGCGCAACAAAAACTGACACCGACACCAACTGCGGGGAGCCTATATGGGCATAAACGGAGATTCCCAACCACCAAATGTAGCGGGAAAGACCTTGCCATGCATCAACACACAACATCAAGAGAAGCAAGGGGATTAAGAGGAGTAGCACAAGCAAGAACAAGATCAACGGCAAGTGGAGTAGGAGAAAGAAGCACCAGCCCCAAAAAGAAACAGAAGGAAGTCGACCTATTATAGGCCTCACCCCCTACAACCACGTCCCGCCGATCGTCTTCCTTGTGGACCCACCCGACCGCAGGAGACGCTCAGGGTACAGGGGTTTCCAGGAGATACGGCACCACCAAAAGTCCGTAGAGCTTCTCATTCAAAGGGCACATTTCTCATGGATGCATTCGGTTGCCCTTGAGGCCTTGCAGCAACAAGCCGCTAAAGCATACCTTATTAATCTATTTGAGGACACCAACTTGTGCGCCATCCATGCAAAGTGGGTCACCATAATGGTAAAGGATATGCAATTGGTACGTCATATTCGCAGAGAAAAGGGGAACGAAAAATGATGTATCTCAATTTTCAATGTATCTTAACTTTTGATATTAATGAATTTTTGATGTGGATTATATCTTCCTTTTGTATATTTGATTGTCTATTTCATTTAATCGTGTAACATATCTTCCATTACGTTTCAATAAAGGGCCAGAAGGGTGCGAAAAAGGCCCAAAGTGGCCATTTTCTTACCCTTCTGGCCCACATGGTTTTCAATTGTAAGATGTATCAATCCAGGATAAACTATGATTCTGAAGGGAATGGGGTGGGAAAATGCTATGTAGGGGGGCTTGTACAGGCCATTTTCATACCCCTCTAGCCCTCCAAAGTTTTTTTGTAGTTTTTTTCCTAAAATTTGAAGGTTTTTATGAATATTGAAACTCAAATCCCTTAAAATGGGACGTAGATCAAAACTGCCATTAGGATGGAAATATCATGGAATTAAGATATGCTCTATAAAGGCAACCCAATACATCATGAAGTTGGTCTCCTTAAATGGTCTTTTCCCAAAGTGAAGAATGCAAGGGAAGGAAGATGATGTAAATATAAGACATGATTGATTTTAAACCTTCAAAATTAGAATGCATGTAATTTTTTATTTCCTTTGTAAAATTAAGGTAGATTAGAGATCAAAAGTGATGGCTTTGCTGTAAATTGCAATACATCTTCATGTGGTTCTCAATATCTTTTTGCATGATCACTAATTACCAAACCAAAGGTGGCCTTGGCCACTTTTTGCAAAATAAAGAAAATATATATTGTTCAATGTATTTTTTAAATTTTTGCCATTTTTTGTGATTAATTAGGGGATAAATAAGTTATTCTCATTCTAGTGGAGGGTGTAAAGCTATCAAAACCATGATGGCCAGAGGAGTGCAAAAATGCTCTGTACACGGGGGTCTCGTATAGGTCATTTTTGCACCCCTCTAGCCCTTCTAAATTTTTCATAGTTTTTTCCCTAAAATTTGAATACACACCATTTTATATGATTAAATAGGGGCTAAAGAAGTTATTCTCATTCTAGTGGACGGTGTAAAGCTATCAAAATCGTGATGGCAAGAGGGGTGCAAAAAAGTTTTGTATATGGGGGCCTCGTGTGTAAGACATTTTTGCAACCCGTTGGCCCTTCTAAAATTTTTTTAGTTTTTTCCCTAAAATTTGAATGCCTATTTCTGGCCATGTCGTCAAGGGAAAACACATTTATTTCACTTAAAAACCAACTTAAGTAAAATGGCAAATATTTTCACATTACAAATCAAGCACGTGTACTTAAAAGTATCTTTCTACATTGTATTGATATAAAAAGTTACATATGGGATTTGGGAATACTTTTTACAAGTGAGGTTTATCACTTCTTAGCTATGGGGAGCTCACCATTTAGAATGGCAAAGACAATTTCTCGAGGTGGCAACTTGGCAATTCCTAATTTGGCAAGCACCTTGCCTCTATATCCACTTCCAAAAGTGGTCATGATTAACAACTTTTTAACTAGGATTACAAAACTGACTGATCGGCCAATAGTGGCCACACAGAGTTGCTTTGATGCAAAAAGGGGCAAGCTGGCCGGTGTGAATTCTTCGTGAATAATCACAAAGTCATTGGGTGGGAGGTATCCAACGTAGCGGGCAAGAGCCAAATATAAACGTGTAGTAGACGGTGTTCCCCCACTCCACATAGCAAAAATGTCCATCTATAGAACCTCTCTTTCTTATCATCTTCATTTGTATTAGGCTTTCTTTCCAAGTCAATGTTGGACTTGGATTCGTCTTATGTGTTGGATTTGGTGTCCAAGGCACAATTGCATAGAATACACTTTGTTGCGTCACTTGGAACCCCCCCTCTTTGTGATGTTATCCTGCTCTGCATTCCTAGTTGCCTCTCCAGAGAAATCACCACTATCTCCTCCACCAAGTCTATGAGTGGGAGGAGGTTCTCCTCCATGTTACCTATGTTGGAGTCATCGAATAGGAACTCTGCCTTCACCTTAAGCATGTTTAAGCACTCATCCATGCAGAGGCTACATGACTTTTTAATTTCATGCAAAAAAATGAAAAGCTCCCCCCTACCACAACTGGACATAGAGAGTCAATCTCTATCTCAGAAAGGGAAGTAGAGTCATCTTCATCTTCAATTGCGATGCCGCTTTCACTCGCCTAAAAATGGTACAGATTTTCTACGAGCGCCAACGCACCTCTTGGAAATTGTTTTGCGATGATCAGGCTTTCATTGATAGCATTGTGCGTTGTAGTCTAAGGCCCATCCTCCTTGCCATGTGGATGAATGTGCCAAGGCGCAGTTGTGGCATTTCGCCCTCCTTTCCTTCTGAAAGGAAGAAAGCAAAGCAAGCCAACCATGATAGGAAGTGATGGCCAATGGCACCTCTGTTAAGCTTGCGTACTTGCTTCTTATCAAGTTCTAGGAAGTGTCCAAATTTCATAGCCATTGCTTCAAATCTTCATAGCCGCTTTTGGAAGGGCCTTTCATTATGGTTGATGTACTCTAGGAGATTGGAGGGCACCCACAATCTATCATCGGTGGCCAAATAGATAGAGTGTGGCTTGATGTGGGTGTCCATGCAAGATAACATATCCACAAATAATTCTTCATGGAGGCGGAGTGTGGAGATCCAATCGTGCAAGTTTGTGGCCTCTAGAAACTCGCTCCCATGGAGGAATTCCATGAACCATTCATAGGTAGCCATGTTCTCTGAAGCTCGAGAGTGGAGGTGGCTTGTGCTATTGAGAATGAGTGAAAAATGACACACAAGGCCTTCAAAGTACTGTTTATAAAAGATAGTGGCCATGTCACACTGGACCAAAAAACAAAATTGTTGATTTTTTTAAAGATGAAACCACCTCTTTAAGAAACCAGACTTGACATATTTTAAATATCAAAGTATCTCAAAAAATATTTGTTTATACAAAACTCTGGTGGAGGGATATTACAAAATTGTTTGAGTGGATACTCATAGCTTAGATTCTTTGAGCCAAGGTGACATCATCTGGCCCCCAATCCGAGGACACCTTGGTATTTTCTTCCATCCTCCTTCCAACCTATCCAAACACCCAACATAGTAAGTGACTCAAAAAGGGGTGAGAAAATACAGAGGTTTAAATGTCAAATAATTCTTACCTTCCTATCATGCACATTGAAGCAAGCATTATTGATTCCCTTGCATTGAATCACTATTTAACGCAGTTAGACAAGGATGACGAGGATGTTAAAAGTGACACTGATGATGAAGGTGGTGGTGCACGTGGCAAACATGCGGGCAAAGATGAAGATGAACATGAACATGAACATGAACATGAAGATGCACCACAATGAATTAATTTAATTATAGCCTTTGTCGTTATTCATTTTTGGACATTAACACTTTGTGTATTTTGCAACTTTGTATGCACCACAATGAATTAATTTAATTAGTGCCTTTGTCTTGTTTAATTTTTAAGACATCAACACTTTATGTATTTGGCAACTTTGCATATAATGTGCAAGTAATAAAAAACATGACATTTTAACTTTTTGGTTGTTTTAAGTGTTTGTATTTAAACAAAGTTTAAATTATGTGATTAAAAAAAAACGAGGACAGAATGGGTGAGATATGTGGGGACACATGTCCCCACATATCTTACCTATTCTATCTTTAAAAAAATTACAGATAGTTGGCGGCTATATGCACGGCTATACGTGTTGCCGATAGCCCACAGCTATGTACACAGCTACTCATCAATACCCTAGCTTCCCCTCATCAAGGGATCATGAAAGGAAAATTTATCAGCTTTTATATGGCTTCATGCGTAAGTCACCCCTTTTGTAAGGCAAGATCGTCCACTCTTTGGTAAAATATATCCTTTTTTCTCACAACTCTCTCATGAAAACATAATCCTAGATGGAAAGTTAAAACCTCTAGTTTCTTGGTATGGTCTCCTTGACTTGACATGGTTGTATGCATTGCACACACTAGCCCATTTCCTTGCACACCACAAGATAGTTCTAAGACATCCACACCTTCTAAAGTTTAAGGTTAAATCACTACACACATTAATGAAACAAAAGAATGTGTGCAAGGCCTACTCCCAAAACCCACATTTTCTCAACATTAAACCATAAAATTTGCAACTTCAAAATGTTGTGTGTTTTTTTCCTTTAATTTCTTGACATGTTCCATTAGATGATGCAAGCAATCGCAGAGTATAGCACCAAATTGGAAGAGCAGAAGGCGCGGATCTTGGCCCTAGAAGAGCGCAACCATTTTCGAGCCCCTTTTTCTCACTCTTCTCCTCCCTCTCCTTCCGTTTCCCAGATTCTGATAGCAGATCCTCTACCGAATGACCCTTTTGAAGGGTTACGATCATAGCCAAGTTCGACCCTCGAGTTGCAGATGCGAGTAATGGAGATTCGATTGATAGAAGACCACAAGGTCAACCAACCAAATCCATGCCTGAATTCAGAAAACAACTCTTACTCCTTGTTCCAATATCTTCCCCGACGTACGTGTGGGTATCTTTGGCGACCCAGAGCCCGAGCACCGTATGGTCAGCACCCTCTAGGATCCTTCGCAGGTCACCTAGCGCTTCACTCATAAGCCGCTTCCTTGGTCCCTCATCCACTGTACCGGAAGCTCACCATTTAAATCAAACCAAGGTTGTTCAAGACCTCGGTCGACCTTGCTACGCGAGACGTCCTCCGTTGAATCTACCTCAGCAGTTGTAACGTTAACAGATAGGTATCCACGACCTCATTCACAAGACGATCAAAATGCTGCCCCAGCATTCTTGACATAAAACAATCATTTAAAAACAGATTTCACATACAAATACATTTCCAATAATATTTCTATTTTTTCTCATCACTCCACATCCTTTCACATTAGTCCCCATCTTTTCTCATCACTCCACATCCTTTCACATTAGTCCCCATCTTTTCTCATCTTCCCACAATTTTTTTTCTTCATCGATCCCTATCACATCACATCATTCCCACATCAAATCACATCATCCACACATCAATCCACATCATCCATACATCCATCCACATCATCCACACCAATCCACATCATCCATACATCCATCCACATCAATCCACATTATCCACACATCCATCTACATCTTCCATACATCTATCCACATCAATCCACATCATCCATACATCCATCCACATTATCCAGACATCAATCCACATCATCCATACATCCATTCACGTCAATCCACATTACTCACACATCAATCCATATCATCCATACATCCATCCACATCAATCCACACGTCAATCCACATCATCCATACATCAATCCACGTTATCGAGACATCAATCCACATCATCCATACATCCATCATGTCAATCCACATTACTCACATATCAATCCATATCATCCATACATCCATCCACATCAATCCACATTATCCACTCATCCATCCACATCAATCCACATTATCCACACATCCATCCACATCTTCCATACATCCATTCATGTCAATCCACATTACCCACACATCAATCCACATTCATTTCATAAGTATTCCCATTCTCATCTAATTTTTTTTCTATCTCATCACTTATTTCCTCATTTATCCTCATCAGATCACACCTACTTGCATCTACCCATACATCTCATCACTTCACATACCTTAACATCTATCCAGTTTACATCACATCTTATCACATCCATTTCACATCACATCTCATTCATTCACATCCCGATTTACATGCTAACACATTTATTCACGTCCCTTATCGTTCATTCACATCCCGATTCACATGTTATCACATTCAGTCACATCCTGTATCATTCATTTACATCCTGATTCACATGACATCACTTCTCATCTATTTACTCACATTTATCTGATTCGCATCACATATTATCACATCTATTTACCTTTCATTCTCAACACTTCTATTCTCATCACATCCATCCATCCATTCTTTCCCATCTTTCTGATTCGCATTACATCTCATCACATCTATTCACCTCACATTCTCGTCACTCCTATTCTCATCGCATCCATCCATCCATTCATTCCCATCTATCTGATCCGCATCACATATCATCACATCTATTTACCTCTCATTCTCATCACTTCTATTTTCATCACATCCATCCATCCATTCTTTCCCATTTATCTGATTCGCATCCCATCTCATCACATCTATTTACCTCTCATTCTCATCACATCCATCCATCCATCCATCCATTTCCAGCTATCTGATTCGCATCACATATCATCACATCTATTTAGAGAAAGTAAGAGAAGTCTTATTTTTGATATAAAGATTCTTTACGCATCTATTTATGAATGAGAACAACTTCAGTGGGAAATAACAATTTTATAAAAATCCGTTTATGCATCTATTTATGCATAAAATCAATTTTAAGGAGAATAACACTTTCGAAATAAAAATAAATCTTTTATGCATCTTTCTATGCATAAAATCAAAATTGACGAGAATAACTCTTTTGAAATAGAAATAAGTTTCTTTATGCATCTTTCTATGCATAGAATCAAAATTGATGAGAATAACTCTTTTGAAATAAAAATAAATTTCTTTATGCATCTTTCTATGCATAGAATCAAAATGTATGAGAATACGTCTGTCATGCTTTACTCCTTTAAATTTTTTGAGGCAAACCAGAAGGTTTATAAAAATTTTACAGGTCATCATTAATCGGGTCCACCTGTCCGTAGGATGGTGCCGTTGGGGCATTCCATCCTCCCACTCTACTCATGCGTCAATTTATTGGAAAGCTACGTGACTAATCGGGTCCACCTGTCCGTAGGATGGTGCCGTCGGGGCATTCCATCCTCCCACTTTTCACTCTACTCACGCGTCAACTTGTTTTCTAATTAATCCTACCACATTGTTTGACATAAATAAACATGTTCCTTAATTAAGGTCCTTTTCACAAGGTTTGTTAAAACAGCCTTTTTACATAATACAATAATGCCAAGAAAAGATTTATAAAAAAAAGTTTATACATGAATCAATTTCATACAAGCCAAACCGGCTCTCTTATTCCTTTCCTTTATACTACCGATGATCTAGAATTCGGCCTTCCAGCCTCTACATGCTGGGCAAAACCCTACGGGACCATACACCTCATCGTCGACCGCTGGTGAGGACTCAAGCCGGCCTTTCGCCCTCTCAGGCTCAATCACTCGATCCTCCCGTCCCTTAGAGGGATGTCTGAACACTAGGGTGGGCTTATTCACCACGCTAGCCTGGGCCATCAGAACTAGGCAGCATCATAATCTCTCGCCTCAATCGGCGAACCTTATTCTCCGAATGGTATGAGAGATACCTTGGGCCATTCCTGGGCTTTGCTAACGACGCTGCCCGGCTACACAAGCACGGAACGGAGTTAGCGTCGAAGCCAGGAAAAACTTGCACTCTTTAAAGATAACAATTTCAATGCAATTTATTGAATACAGCATCACACAATTCGTAACTTCATATAATTTTATGTCATTATTTTAAAAGAAAAAGATACACATTTATTAACACTAATATAAAAAAATAAACGAGAAGGGACCATCTTGGATGTCATCTTGTAGTGCTCGATGTTGCGGTCAATACGCTTCAGTCGGATCTCAATTTTGAGATCGTTTGCTCACCGTATGAGCAAAAGACCACAGCGCACGAACCCTCTCTTAAGGCTAAAACCCCTTACTAAAGTCCACGCAAATGGGGGGGGAATTGTAAGATGTCCTTAACACAAAAACATTTTGCAAAAGGGGAGAAGGGCTGAGGGTTGCTGTAAGTCTCTTCACACGGGGGGGAGGGAGAAGAGTTAAGGACACTACCTCCTAGCAAGAGGGGGATGGAGGAAAATTGCCTTATCTAAAAAGTGGCAAATGAGGGGTTGTGGAGAGGGTGGCTACAAGGGGCGGCTGTACTACAACAAGTACGCTGCACAGGGATAGAAGGCGGTACGGACGGCGGCACAGCAGAGCATACGCTACGTAGAAATGCATGTTGCTGCCCATAGAGCACCCCGGGGGTTTATATAACTGTGGGGTGCAGGTATACGGGCACTGTGCAAAGCAAGGATGAAAGGACGGTGTACCAACAAAGGTTGTGGATTAGTGACCTGCATGGCTGAGGGGGAAAGGTACGGTGTCGGTTAACAGGGAAAAGAGTGGTACACATGTACCTTATCTGGTCTGGGGCAGCATGGGTGTCCACGTAGGGGTACATGTGGACTACACAGTGGGCGGTCGTCCTTTGGTTCCTGTGCGGCCATCGTACGGGCACCCTGGTAAGTGTGTACGGTGTAAATTTACGGGTGGGATCCCCAAATTTGGGACGTCGACCTCGATTCGCGTGCCGGATCACCCTGGGGAGCGAATTTTTTTTAATCCGCGAGGTTCTCCTGGTCGTTGGGGTTCAGATCGTTCGTCAATTGGACACCCGGTCGTGCATTTATTAAGGTTTAAAGGTCGTCGCTTTTTAACTAAAAATGACTGAAATTTACGTACAAGCTTGATCCGGTGTCCGTTTTGGATGCTGTAAAATCCTATATTAGGATAAAATTGTACGCAGATTCCAAATTTGGGCTCAGAATTTGAAGATTCTAAGTAAAATTGACGGAGCTCATTTTGGGGCCTTTTACGGTTTGAAAAAATAAGCTCTTAACCAATCAACAGAGGGCCAACGTAACGTTGGAAATTCACAAAAATAAGAGAAGATAGATAAAAGAAACAATATTTTATGTAGGTACAAGCGTGCTACATTAATGTGGAGATTGGTTTTTTATTCTCACAAGATCTTTGGACATGAAGATAGAATCTAGTTTGACATTTTCTCTGACAAGGGCCTTCCCGCTTCCACCTTCCTTTGAACTTTGAAATGTTGTGCTGCCTTTCCTTCGAAAGGTCTACCATTCTACACCACTACCTCATTGTGCAACAGCCTCTTCTTTTCCAAAACTGCTCCCTTGATCGTGTTTGGCTTAGAGTAAGATGTTTCTTGTCAACTGTGTGTCTGCCCACTTTCTCTTTCTTGAAACTTCACTTTGTTATCTTGTTTACATTACTTTGTTGTGGTTACAGATTCACAAGGTCTCCATGGTGAATAAAAACTATGGCCGTTCTTGTGGAAGACGCTCTGTGGATGATAATGCTATGAAGGCAGAATTATACCACACATCCTTACCCCGTCGACCTGCTTCTTCTATTTCTTCGGTAGAGAATTCAAGTACAGTCAAAATGGAAGGAAGTTGGGAAAGGTTTAGTGTTTCGAAAGGAGCATGGGTGCTTATGCAACCTAGCAAAAGAAAGAGACCCCAGACAAAAAACATTTTCTTGGCATCATGGAAGGGAAGAGTACGAGATTTTAAAATCACCAGAGGGAAGATATCGGTGAAAGAAGTTTTGATTCAGCATGTGTACATGCATAAAGAACTTGTCTTGCAAGACTATCCAAATGATCTTCCGCAACACAGGCCTAATTGTATATTTTTCTATTGTGGTTTTGTTCTTTATGAGGTGTATGGATTTTTAAGATAAAGCTTTCTTTCTTTGCTTATTGACATTCTTGTGTTATTTTATTTCAGATTTATACCCTTCATCGTATGAGACATGGCAAAACATTGATTGTATTCTGGGATTTATAGATGTTTTGCATGGATCGATAGGAGAACAACAATACCAAGGTCGATGTGCAACAGAGCTAGCTCAATCCGGTATATTTTTTACTGATCATTTTTATCAGTTGCTGGACAATGCAAACACACATGGTGTGTTAAGAAAACAAGACCTTTCGGCATGGAATTCAGTGGATTGGTGTCTCCCACATTTTAGTGTTACAGAGGCATATAGGGCCAAGCTTTTCAAAGAAGTACAGAAAGCTCTGAGGCCCAATATTGCCACAAGGATAATAAAAATTTCTTTATGCATGCCTCTCACAGTTTTTGTAGACTTGTTTAATACCTTTCCAGTGAAGGTTTTAAAAACAATGTTCATAGTTAAAGCAACAAGTCTGGCATGCATGCCACAATTTTTGGATAAAGGTTGGGATAAGAAGACATGTAGTTTAGTGTTTTGTGAGGTTGTCCAACCTTCTATGCAACTGAAGTACATGGTTGCATCACAAAATTTTCTTTTTTCTTTTTATTATAAGCGTAGTCGAATGCTAGGTACAAAACTAGTCCCAATGGATCAAGATGAAGATTCTTTTGGTGCAGAAAATAAACTTCTTGATATTGATGTTGTTGAGAATGGTGATGTGCTAGTCAATATCTCATTAAGACAATGTTGCTCCCTAGCTCAATTGCGCAATGACATTCTGTTTGAGATAGAAGGTTCTATTTCAAAGGACTTTTTATTTATCTACAACAATAAGAAGGTATACCATCTGACTTATCCTAGTCTCATTAAGCACTGCTATTAGTTTACTTTACCCTATTGTTTCATATTGCTTTTTTGCAAGTGCTCAAAAGAAGAGAGAGTTCAATAAAATGCAAAGACATTGAAAATTTAAAAATTGAGATAACACAGACTCCATAAACAAAGGTATTATATTCAATAAAGTAAAATTCTGTACAGAAGTGTTTAATTATATATGTAGAACATATTCTTGACAACAATTTTTTTATTTATCTATAGGCTGATTTAGAGCATGGTTCAAGCTCACCGTATCATCTTTATTTGGAGAATCTATTTTCTGCTACTCCATCCTGTCGTGTACAGTCTCTTGGTGCTACTCCATTGTCTCCTCTACTGCCCCTGGAGCATCTGTTTGCTGTTGCTCCATCATCTCCTCAATAACATCAGTAGCAAGTCCTTGTTCTTGTGGCTTCTCCTCATCAGCACTAGGTCCTTGTTCTTGTGGCACCACATCAGCATCATCTGTGTCATCAAGGTGTATGACACCTTCTCGAACTTTAGAGCTCTCACCCAACTCGACAGTAGCTGGTACAATAGGTTTAGGGGAGGCATACTTCAAAAACTTCCAAATTGTATCAGCTCTGAAACTATATACATAGTTCGAGCTGAAGCTATCTTCTCTCATCTGCAATGAGATATGATGATTTAGAACACTTTGTACCAATATCAAATTTTTTGAAGCGAAATGAAAATTATTTTTTCTTACAAGCTCTAGCTGTCCTATCTCAAAATAGCTTGAAAGTATATATTTGGCACTAATCAGCACTCTCCTGCCACTGCCACCGCAGCTACTTGAATCATCTTGTTGTGGTGTCTGGATAGTTGGAAAGATATGTTAGAAATTGTTAATATATGAACAAAACAAAATTATTCAATAAGTTCAAAGGCATAGCATGAAATAGACATCAGTAGAGGGAACGACTTTCTACCTCTAAATCTATTTTCTCTATTGAATCCAAAAGATTGACATTAGGAGGACAGTGATCCAATCCATCTAGAAGCCTTCTAATACATCTGCAATACATATAATTCAGTTAGTGTGCATTAAATCAAAATAATGAAGTTTAAAGTTAAAAATAGCATACAAACCACTTACAATTTTAGCTCTCTGTGTGTGTTTCTAAGAGAGTTGAATAAAAAGCATTACTTCTGCTGGATGTCAATAGAAGCAAAGCTCCAGTGGTCACTGCATAAGGAAAAAAGCATTAAGAAATCAAAGGCTACAAGAGTTCTCAATCTTGAAGAAAAATCCCAAAAGAAGCAGTCACCCACATACTTGTTATGGTATGGAAGTAGCAAAATATCGACAACATCAAAATCATAGTGTCTAAACCAATTGGAAATATCCATGGGAGTTTCCTTTGGATCTCTTAACTTGAAGGAAATGGAAAGATCAATAATATGAACTGTATGGTGTACAGCACGGTTCAGCCAGTTTCTCATCATGCTACATTGGACCAAACAATAATTAGGGTAGGGTGTAAAGGAGGTGGTATAATAAGGATTGTTTTGCAAACAAATGTAAAATAAAAGACACTTACTAGAGCATTGCAAGAATGATAGTATCTGAGCAATACTCATTCTTATGAGCCAATGCTGCCAAGCATGGTTTTGTCAAGTCAAAATTATTCTCTGAAGTTTCATCTTCAATATGGACAACTATGTTAGGGCCCAGCTCCTGCAACCTTCTCCGTATCTGCAGCTCCATCTATACAGTCTCCACATCTATAGCAGATTTGGATTCTTTTATTTGCTGCTTCAGTGACTCCTCATAAGCAGCTTTCCCTCTGGTGCTCTTTGAGTGGGTTACTTCAATAACCTTCACCTTATCTACCTTTAATTTTCTTGTAGGTGGAAATAATAATATGTCTCTCATTTTTATGTCCTGCCATTCCACAGGATGGACCAGCTTGTCATACCTCCATCTCACTCTGGACAAAGTGTTGAAGTCTTTGGCCCCATCAGAGTTACCCTGTGAGCATGGGCTGCTACCAGCATTGCATCTTCAAAGTATTTCTCCAAGTAATCCTCTGCCATTTCCTATAAGGAAAGAATGGCAGTCCTGTTCCACCTGAAACCAAGGTGCCAACTATCACATATTTCTCCCACTAGTCTCTGAAAAGGTGCCTTGGGGATTGCAAAGCCTATAGCTTTTTGTTGCTTCCTAATCTCCTTTCCTGCAGAATGTTTCAATCTCTTAGACTTTTGCTGGAGCAAGCTCATTGGCTTCCCCTTCCTGCCATGTGCAACTCTTCCCTTTGGAGGCACACTAGACTCCTTGATACCTGCCCCAGCTACTGCTGCTACAAGCCCTAGCCCCTTGCCAGTCCTCCTTGCAGTTGACTTGGTTCTTGCCATCACTCTGAAAAGCTGCGTACAAAGTAATGGAAAAAGATTACAGCCATGGAGAACATGGAATGATACAAGAAGGCAATGACAAGGTGGATAAAGCAACATTTATAAATTTGTAGCAAAACGCGATTTTGATAATTTGAAATTCCTAACAGCTCACCCTCGCGTTTTCCTGCAAATACTTGAAACAACATGCTATTACATTCCTACAGTGAATTCTCTGTCTTTACAACTACAAACAATATGGACTGAGTTTATGCAAGGAGTATATAGCCTTGAATAGCCTTGAATAGCCTAGAAAGACACAAAATCACAATGATAGGGGTGGATGAAGCAACAGTTTTAAATTTGCAACAAAATGCGATTTGGGCTGTTTGAGATCCCTAAAGCCTCCTCCTCGCGTTTTACTGCAAATTCTTGAGGCAGCATACTGGAGCATGCCTTCAGTCATTTCAGTGTGTTTCCAACTTGGTGCAAGATGGATTAAGTCTATAGAAGGCAAGAAGTGATCAAGCTCTCACTCAACAAGCCTAATTCAAAAGTCTTCCTGCTTGTTTTTGCAGTGGAAAAAGCTAAGGAATGCATATAATATTTATCATAATATCTAAGCTACATCACATCTCTCAGTACCTTATCCTAATATACTATTAAACAAGAAGAAAAGGATATAGAGTGTCTTGCTGACCTGGAAGCTATCTGTAGGTGTTTTGTGCTGGTGATGAGTACCCTGTGCTGGGGATGAACCTGTGCTGCTGGTTAGGATGCTGATTTTGTAGAGTAGGGAGGCAAGAGAGCTGAGTTAGGAGAGATTAAACAGGAGTGAATAGATTAGTGCAAAATACAAATAAAGTAGCTAATAAATACCACACGTGTGAAATGTAGTCGTTTTTTCACACGTGTGGATGGGACCTAGATCTTTTGGAATTTGAAATTTGACACGTGTGAATGGCACTTTTTGCCTTGGAAATTGTGCCAATCACGATTTCATAATCAGATCCATTAACACTCTTCCCTCCCCGTCTTCCATCCCTGCCAGCACCCTCCCATCATCCTTTTCCTTCCCCTCTGATCACTTCCTACCCAACACACTCCATCCACTCTGTAACCTGCCTGAAGACTACTACCACTGCTAGATCTCCAGGTTACCTAGGCTGCAGCTCAAGTTTGGAAGAGAGCAGAAGAATCACCAGGGCAACTCCAACAGTATGGAAGAGAAAAAGAAAGGTCAGAGATCTATATTCTTTTCAATGTTTTTTGATATATATTTCTTCCATCTATAGAATTCTTGAATCTTACTGCCCAGGAATCTCGTACATCACCCTAGGATTTGATTGGAGATGGATATGAATAGGACCTAGAAGTTTGCAACAAAATGTGAGGAGAGTGCTTTACATTTTCCAAATGGTCTAAATCGTGTTTTCCTACAAATTCTTATATTAGTTTTAGTTTTCAATTCTTCCTCTTTGTTTTGCTCTCTTTGGCCCTGGGGAATTCCTCCTAGTATCATTTACTATCCAGAACACTGTAAGATGTTCCTAGCATTTGATTGGAGATGGATGTCAATAGAAATGGAGAATTTGCAACAAAATGCGAGGAGAGTACTTGACATTTTCCAAATGGCCCTGCATCGCGTCTTCTTGCAAATTCCTGTGTCCCTTTTGGTTTTCACTTCTTCCTCATTGTTTTGCTTTCTATGGCCATGGGGATTTCTTCCTTAATGATGAGAAAAGTTTTTGCTTTGGAACAGTTGATTCTCAGGCCCCTCCTTTCAAGAGAAAGCTAGACTTTTCTGCTGCTATACTTAGACCACAGCAATCACCAGGTGATTCATGTGTGATCATGAAGAGAGTTGTTTGGTGATATCCTATACATTCCCTGATTGCATATGTCAGCATATAGAATTCATGATATATAAATTTTTGTTCAGGCAAAAGCAAGAGACTGGAGCAGAAAGGTGAGTCTTCCCTTTCAAAACAAAGGGAACCAGAAGAGGACAAATCTCCAGATTTGCTCCTATTTGACTTTCTTCACAAGTGCAAGGCCCAGAGGAACTTCCACATATACCACAGTATTTTCAACAGGGAGTTCACTATGAGCTCTGTACTGGAGCATCACAGAGATTTTCTTTCAGACCATTGGGATACCTTCAAACAACTGACAAAGACAGGAAGAATTGTGGAAGGTGAAAAGGTTTTTGTGCATATAAATCATATTGTCTCCATTGACAGGCTGAGGTACCATGTGAATAGAAGATTTGACAGCCTGCCTGAGGAATATAAATTCAGCTGTAACTTGTATACCAGAAAGTGTAGAGTGCTTGAGGAAACCATGGCATTCCTTATGTACATTGTCTTCCATCACCAATCTCTAGAAGAGCAAGGGCAGGAGGCTAAAGAAGAAGATACATCTGTAGCAGAGGAAAAAGAGGATATTCCTATGGCAACGGATATGGCAGAGCAGGAAGAAGATATCAACCTCGAGGATGAGGGGCTGCAAGTGGCTGCTCTTGACCTTGTTCAACTGAGGACTGAAACTCTTAGGGCAGCACAGCCAGTTGAAGATTTTGATGTTCAGAGCAGCAACTATGCAGTGCCCATGCTTCCAGGTGTCTTGATTGGTGGTAAAGATTATGTTTTCCTCCATGATATAGAGTGTATGTTCAATTTGAGGGAGGACTATGCCATTTCCCTTATTGCCCAGGCTTCAAGGCTTGACAAGGAGGTTGGCATAGAGGATGACCATTCACTACTGGCTTTGGAAACAACTTTTGATCCTGCAGAGGCCCTTACTATTTGTTTCAAAGAGGCTGAAAATTTCCAAGAGCCAGATGAAGCTGCCTTCCAGCTCACACAGGAAACTATGAATCTCTCAGCACTTCACAAGGGAAAGCTTAAAGAAGAGGTTGGACTAGAGGGGAGAGGAATAAATCTTTGGAAAGATGAACTTCTTGTTGCTGATGAAAATGAGAAGGTATGGTCTTGTTACTTCAAATCAAATACTTTATCTTGTGTTTAAATGTTTTGTAGTTGTGTATTATTGTCTCACTCCAATCTTTTCATATGTGGCTACTACAAATTGAGGATGACACATTTCTCCAGAGAACAAGTGGAAGCATGCCGGTTGGGTTTGGCAAAATGTCAAGCCTAGCTCATTATATTCATGATCTAGGTAGTGCTAAGATCTTGATTTACCATAGGCAGTTGAGCAACAATGGAGAAGCCATTGTTTACTTCTTTAAATGTTTGTCTAGGGTTTTAGGTGGACATGATCTTCCATGGCAAAAGGAAAAGATCATTTTAATAGAGAGGTTGCCCGCCATAGATGTATTTGGGGATTATGTGAATAAGCAGGCCTCTAGGGCCTCTTACTTTTTGTCTTACACTTCTTATGCATTAGCATGTGGTGTTAAGGAGCCCAAATGTCTGGAGGGCTATGGAAAACACAAGCTCATAAGGTTTCGAGAGCCACCCATGATTGCATCAGGCCACACAATCCAAGAAGAAGAACACGTGGAGATAGCTGAAGATAAGGATACCCCTCCCAGACAAGCAATAGAGGCAAGCATTGATAAACAGACAGTCAACATCAAGCCAACAAGGAAGAAAAAGAGTCCAATCAAGTTCAAAAAGAGAGTTCCGACTGGCAGGCCCTGGGAGTAATAGGATTTAGTCATCAAATATAGCACCATTATTATGTTGAAGTTGAACTAATTTGTACAAAGTCTTTGATCCTCATTAGTTCCTTGTCCGTAGGGACAATCGGTACCCTTTTGCATTTGTCCCATCACCGTACGACACTTCAGTACTCTTCCCACACTCAGTAGCTTCTAAAAGCGTTTGACACTCAGTACCTTATTGGTAAGGATCAATAGTGTGTCTAGCATAATTAAGTAGTATTGATTGAATTTTTTGTGTGTAGCTCATGGATGTATTGATGCTTGTTAATATAGATCACATGTTTCACAAAAGAAATACTTTTGATGGAGTCTCAAAACATATAGGCATAACACCAAGAGTCACTTGTTCCACAAAATAAAAATCTATTGATTGAGTTTGAAAACATGTGGACATAACACCAATAAGTTACAAACTGCTATTCATGTTTACTTGTCCATTTATGGTTTCTAAATATCTTCGAATCCCTCCATTGTCTATGTCTCTCTGCTGCCATTGAATTGTCCAAAGTTTGTCTTCATCTTTGCTTTTGGGCTAGAATAAAAGCAAGCTTGACTTTGGAACTAGCAACTTTTCTTTTAGCATGCAGCCTCTGTAGAATGCCTTGGTAAAACCATTGGAAGACTTCCTTCATACTATTTGCCTTTTGACTCCCTCCATAGTGTTGTGTGTGTCTGAAAAATGCATTACGTGCCATGTAGTGAGACTTCTCCATGCCTTGGGTAGACCAAATTGCTGGGCATCCATACTTTTTGACAAAATAGGGAAGGTGGTTGTAGATGATATGTTGTTTTCACAGAGACATATGAATGCATAGTAAGTTATAAAAAAAAAGAGGATCACACTTAAGTAAAAGAAGAAGACATCACTTTACCATGTAGTGAGTTATATTGCAGGCTATCCACGCGTCTTTCATTGACTTCCCAAAATGTTTAATTGCCTCTGCAAAGTTCTTATAATCACTCTTTGTCCATGTTACATTGTCACAGAACATGAAGAGTTGATCAAGAGACCTCCACGCCTCTGCCTTCACATTTCGTGCTTCCCCATCTGCCTCATGATCTTTCACGGCATTATGGACTTGCTTCCACAATCCATAATTAATCCTTGAAACTGTTCTACCTTGCCTTACTTGCTTACTACTATGTTTGGGTCGAGACAAGAATCTTCTTGCCTTAACACCACCAATAGAGGGCTTGATTGGTACCTCCTTGCCATTGGTAGACTTTTTAAAATCCTTTGTGATATGAATATCACCTCCATGCAGACCTATATCGGATAACACTTTTTCCAATGCATGAAGAGCATCCTTTCTATTTCTTTCGAGACGGAGTTTCCAAGCAAATCCAATATATAAAAATACCAATTTCTCAATAATTCGACATAGAGCATGCAATGTGCATATGTGAACATTACATAGTGGAATGTCAAGAATGGCCTTGAAGTCAGGGTCAACTTTATCTCTATTAAGTGCTCTCTTCCACCATTTGGAATCCATTACTTGAGCTCATTCTTTGCAGTAAAGACAAGGAGACTTTGAGTTACCTCCTTTACTAACGTTATACATGCACTTAAGTGTTTTAAGATCCCCCGCCATGTGCCACTCTACTTGAAAATCACCTTTTCCTGCAACATGGAGATTCTCTCCTTGCACTTGTCTTTTAATTATTCTTGGTATTTTCGTGTGGTGAAACACCCAATCTAGTGTTTCATGGTCTTCTATCTTCACCTGTGATTATAGAAAACAAAAGTCTTACTATAAAAGATTTGAAAACATTAACTAAAATCAAGTACAGAACAAAAAATGATCATACCTGGAACGAGCCTAACCACCATATATGTTTCTCCGACTGCACACTAAAATACTTTGAACTCGCTTCAGTCAATGATGTATCAAGTGCTCCATTTATCAATGTAATAGTAATCGTTTCCATTTTCTTTTCCTTTACAACCTCACACTCATCCAGTTTGATAACAAATTTCAAAATGCCTTTGCACTCTTCAAATGTTATTCCATAAAACTCGACCATTCTTCTTTGAAGTTGTTGTAGATCTATAAATATATTGTTCCAAGGGTCATACACAGTGGTTCCTTTACCACCATGAAATATTTCTTCAATATAGATATATTGTCCAATAAACTCATCTATACTTTCATTCAAATGACCTCTTATCCTCCACACGGTTGCTAGATTTGGTAGTAAAACTCGTTTAATCCTTTGATCTCTCAAAGTTGAGGATATCGCATGGAAAATCGAACTATATCCCTTCCTGCTAACTCCACTAACATCAAGAGACTCTTGGATTGTAGTACCATCAACTTGATTATTGGATATAAAGTCCTCTATAACATTGCGTTTGATTGTTTTGTATTTTTTTTCTTCAATCAAACCTTTTGCTACACCACAAGAAAGCAATCCTTTCATTTGTTTAACTGGAAGAAGGTTGGGATCCAGATTTTCTTTTGCAGGCTCCAATAGTTTCCTATAGTAACAACACAATATGCCTATATTATTCAACACTTCCAATCTTGTTTTGCGTTAATGGACAAAATAGATAAAGTCATTTGAGAGCATTTTTTAGTATAAAAAATGAAAAATTACAAACTAGCCTTGCTTCCTGAATTCTTCACTTGCATCCACCAGTCCCAGCCTTCAAATTTGCAATGTTTTTAATCTTCTTGCTTCGTTGTCTGTCTCCAAGCACGGTTCTCTTCCTTCTTGCTCTTGTCAGCTCTTTTTTACTCTTTGAATGCTCCTCAATTTCATTCTGCAAAACTGCTGCTCCAATTTTGCACGAATGGTTATCTCTTGAATCCTGGCCCCCTTTTCTTGTAGTAGGTACATCATTTTATATGTTTCTGTAAATGCAGACTGTGTTGAAATATAACCAAGAAGTCCATTTCGTCCATCGCCCGCAAACCTCAGTAGTGTGGTTGGATTGACAAATGGAGGTGTAGAGTTTTTTACTAGACATTTTGGATATATGCTTCCATTGCACCATAAGTCAGTATGTTGGAGCCCTTCTCTTCTCATATTTTCCTGTTGTTGAGCATTCAACCTTTCGTCTTTTTTGTGCTAGAGCATATTGTTCTTTTAAGTCGATGTGAAGATGGTGTAATCGCTTCTTCTGAGATTGTGACTCACTAGTATCGGCCATTTTTTATGCTTCTGAGGTTGCAAAGTTTGCTTGTCAATCTCAGTGTCTTTTTGTAACATGAATCGTGGAAGTGTGGCGGTATCCATACAATCATTAAGTTCAGTGATGGATTCTTTATGAGAGGCCTGCACACGTCATCAAAAGAGATGCGGAATCTTCGGGAAACAAAAAAAAACTAAGGAGATATTTAATGCAAAATCGTGTTAGTTAGACAAAAGATTATCTTATTCCTTTCTGAACTGACAATTCGGTAGTCCTTACTGACAGTTCTGAGCCACGTTTCCATATTTTAAAATGAGCTCCCTTTTTCCCTAATGGAAGGTACATTTGCTCTTCTTGGCATAGAGTTTGTGTTTGCGCAACAATTGCAAAACTCTACGCACATGTTCCTCATGCTCTCTCATTGATTTGGAGTGGATTAAGATGTCATCAAAGAAAACAAGCACAAATTCATCCAAGTAAGGATGGAATATATCTTGCATTAGGCGGTTGAAGGTTGTAGGAGCATTGGTTAACCCGAATGACATTACAGTAAACTCATAGAGGGGCCATAACGGGTATTGAAGGCTATCTTGGGTATATCTGCTTCCTTGACTTTGATCTTATAGTAACCAAACCTCAAATCTATTTTTGAGAAGACTTTGGCCCCATGAAGCCTATCAAGAAGTTCGTCGATGCAAGGGATAGGATACTTATTCTTGATAGTGACTTGATTCAGCCCTCGATAATCTATGCAAAGGCGTAGAGTTCCATCCTTCTTTTTTTGGAAAAGGATAGGTGCCCCCCAAGGAGAGGGGCATACGAATCCTTGCTCAATGAGTTGGGGAAGTTGCTCTTTAAGTTCAATAGCTTCAGGAAGGGACATTTTATAGGGCGTTTTTGAGACGGGTTGAGCCCTAGGGATCACCTCGATTTCATGATCGACTTCTCGAGGAGGCGGTAGCCCTGTAAGCTCATCAGGGAAGATGTCAGAGAATTCTTGGAGCCAAGAGGGTTTTGTTTTCTTACTAGGTTCGATGGCTTTGTTGAGCTTGACTAAGAAAACTTGTTGACCCTTACATGTTCCCTTGAGAAGATGTTTTGCCTTGACTACCCTATATTTAGGTTTTTCTGTTATCCCGTGAACGGATATTACTTGGCCATGCTCATTTTCAAAAGTGATACTCCCCTGGTTACAATGAATGCTAGCTTTGTTTGCAATTAACCAATCCATTCCAAGGATTCCATCATAAATTCCTAATGGCAAGACTCTAAAGTGAGTTTGCTCATTACCCAGCTCAAAATCAAGGTTTTCTATAGAGTGGCGAGATACTACTTTTTTCCCACTGGCTAACTGTACAGTCATTCTTCTAGCTGTTTTTTGACCCAAGTTTAATTTTTGCAAACACCTAGGAGAAAGAAATGAATGGGTACTACCACAATCAATCAAAAGCTAAAATGGCTTACCGTGATGAGTGGCTAGGGTTTGGATTACACCAAATTGTTTATTCGAACCTTGGTGTTCTACTGTCGCATGGACAGTGGCGCTCTCTTCTTCAGCCATTTCCAAGGTCGGTTCTTCACTTATAATACAGGCGATCCTAGCAACTGCTCCTCCGCGGCCTCTGCCACGTCCACCGCCTCTTGCACCTTGGTGGATAGGGGTTCCACGGTCTTGATTTCCTCTGCCACCTTGGGGAAATGATGTTGCCATCTTGGGACAGTTGGCCCTGAAGTGTCTTGGCTCATTGCACTCAAAACACAGAGGGCCTTCTCTGGAAGAAATAGCATACGAGCGGGGGACAAAAGAGTTGCTTTGTCGCATACGAGCGGGGGACAAAAGAGTTGCTTTGTCGCCCTCTGTTGTAGTAGGGAAAATTCTGTTGGGGTTTCTTGTAGGGTTGATCTTTAGGATTTTCCTCAGGGTAAGATCTCTTTTGACGCTTAGGTTTGTGAGTCCTCAATTCTTTCACAAGGGGCTTTGCTCGTATGAGAGTATCCTCTAATGAGCTTGGCCTCATTGCTTCAAGGTAGGAATCTAAGGGTTCATTTAACCCTTGGCAGAAACGAGTCATTTGCTGGGAAGTAGTCATAACTGGGGCATATTTCCAAAGAGTGATAAATTTGGAATAGTAGTCCTCAAGAGTTAAGCTGCACTGCCTAAGACTAAAAAATTCATTCATCTTATGGATTCATGGGATGGGGGAAGATATCTTTCCTTCACGGCCTCCTTGATGTCTTCCCACATTTGAGAATGCTCGGTGACTCCCTTGTCACAGGACCATTGTTTCCACCAGAGTTTAGCATCTCCGATGAGGCAAAACTGTGTAAGCATAGACTGATTTTCTACTCCAGTACCGACGAAAGAGAAATAATTGTCCATCACTTCAATTCAGACTTCAGCATCCTTCTCAATCTTTGAACCTTCTCCTTTAAAGGAAGGAGGTTGCATTTGCTTGAGCAAGAGCTTCTTCTCCTGGATATAAGTGTAAAGCGCATTGGGAAGTGGAGGGTGATCATCGTGGCCATTATTGTAAAAACAATTTTAAGATTACAAGATTCATATTTGCACAATGCTTATTTTGGAGAGTAAAACATTGAAATCATTTTATTTTCAAATATTTTCAAGGATGAATTTTATTACAAAGATCTGAGACTAATATAATTAGTCTTATTTGCCATCAAGGGAAATTCTTAGGCTTGACTATGACATAAGGGTAGAGCAGTCCACATAGGTGAAATATGGGGGTTCCGCTGTAGTTTCTAAGACTCTAAAAACTGATGGTAAGGGTGGTAGACTCTGGATTGGGGTAGGTCCCAACACAGCTACTCTGTCAGTAGGTAAGGCCTGCATTACACTTGGTCATACACCCAGTAATCTTGAGGTATGCGAATCCCATCTATAGTCACAGAGGTGTCGGCCCTGGGGGTACCGAACAAACCAAAATAAATGGATCATCTTCAACTTTTCAATCCAACGAATCCGCTGTAGGTCGGTGGTGGTAAGGTTCCCAATTCGATCTGCTCGGATGAAGAAATATCTCAGCCCACGACTCCAAAAATCTCTACACCATCCTCTTTCAATACGAGAGAAATGAGAGAGGGACATCTTCTCTAGTATCTGCACTATGGTGTCACGGAACTCGAAATTTGAGGGGAGTGACTAGCAGTCTCGAAGATGCATTGGAAAACTAGAAACTTCAAGTAGGCATCTTCCTCTTCCTACAAATCATTCAAACATCAATTCAACTTGTTTGTTTTAGTAGGATGTTTTTATTAATTAGCATTATGTTAGGTAAAACATTCATTGCAAAACAGTCCTTAAATGGCAATTCCTAGGAGCTAAGATCAGCTCTGATACCAATTGTAAGGTTCTTCCCTTCTAAAATAGGGGAAACACTTAAGATAGTCCACTAAGTCTTAACTTGGGGAAAATTTCCTATTCATCCACCTTGACCATGTAGAGATTCAAGGATAGGATTCAGAGGTAAGACCTAGTCCTATCCCGTAGGGGGAGCGTGATCTTCTAAAAATCAAATCACCCATAGGGTAATTGATCATAAATTGGACAACTACTAGACTTGATTTCTAGAGGCAACGCTTTTTTCCTCATCCATGCAAGGTACAGCGGCGCGGCTGGCCTAGTCTTCTAAAATAGAGTTGCCCAAGAACCTATTTATCTAGCGTAGGGATTTCACTTAATCTCTTGGAAAGCTACTCGACTAATTGGGTCCACCCGCCGTCCGTAGGATGGTGCCGTCAAGGCATTCCATCCTCCCACTTTCCACTCTACTCACGCGTCAATTTGTTTTCTAATTAATCTTACCACACTATTTGACATAAATAAACACGTTCCTTAATTAAGGCCCTTTTCACAAGGTTTGTTAAAACAGCCTTTTTACATAATACAATAATGCCAAGACAAGATTTATAATAAAAAAAGTTTATACATGAATCAATTTCATACAAGCCAAACCGTCTCTCTTATTCTTTTCCTTTATTATACCGTCGATGATCTAGAATTCGGTCGATGATCTAGAATTCGGCCTTCCAACCTCTACATGCTGGGCAAAACCCTACGGGACCATACAGCTCATCGTTGACCGCTGGCAAGGACTCAAGTCGGCCTGTCATCCTCTCAGGCTCCATCGCTCGATCCTCCCACCCCTCAGAGGGATGTCTGCACACTAGGGTGGGCTTATTCACCGTGCTAGCCTGGGCCCTCAGAACTAGGCAGCATCATAATCTCTCGCCTCAATCAGCGAACCTTATTCTCCCAATGGTATGAGGGATACCTTGGGCCATTCTCGCTTTGCTAACAATGCCACATGGCTACACAAGCACGGAACGGAGTTAGCATCGAAGCCAGGAAAAACTTGCACTCTTTAAAGATAACAATTTCAATGCAATTTAGAATACAACATCGCACAATTCGTAACTTCATACAATTTTATGTCATTAATGTAAAAGAAAAAGATACACATTTTTTAACACTACTATTTAAAAAAACTCTTCTTTAAAAGATAACCAAGCTAACCTAGCCACCATTTCCTTGAGGAGCTTGTAAAGGGAGGGTTGGAGCCGCATCAGGAGCATCTTCCCTAATCTCGTTGTTGCGCGCTCCTCTCGAGGTAATATTCTGATGTTTCCGGGAAGGGGCCATCTTGGATGTCATCTTGTAGGGCTCAATGTTGCGGTCAAAACGCTTCAGTCAGATCTTAATTCTGAGATCGTTTGCTCATCGTATGAGCAAAAGACCACAACGCACGAACCCTCTCTTAAGACTAAAACCCCTTACTAAAGTCCACGCAAATGGTGGGGGATTGTGAGATGTCCTTAACACAAAAACATTTTGCAAAAGGGGAGAAGGGCTGAGGGCTACTGTAAGTCTCTTCACACGGGGGGGGAAGGGGGGGAGAAGAGTAAGGATACCACCTCCTCTCGCAGGAGGGGGATGGAGGAAAATTGCCTTATCTGAAAAGTGGCGAATGAGGGGGTGTGGAGAAGGGTGGCTGTACTACAGCAAGTACACTGCACATGGACAAACGGCGGCACAACAAAGCATATGCTACGGAGAAATGCGTGTTGCCCATGGAGCACCTCGGGGGTTTATATAACTGTGGGATGCAGGTATGCGCGCTGCGCAAAGCAAGGACGAAAGGACAGTGTAGCAGCAAAGGTTGTAGATCAGTGGCCTGCATGGCTTAGGGGGAAAGGTACGGTGTCGGTTAACAGGGAAAGGAGTGGTACACATGTACCTTATCTGGTCTGGGGCAGCATGGGTGTCCACGTAGCGGTATGTGTGGACCACACAGTGGGCGGCCATCCTTTGGTTCTTGTGCGGCCATCGTACGGGCACTCGGTAAGTGTACAGTCCAAATTTTGGGACGGGGTCCCCAAATTTGGGACGTCGACCTCGATTTGCGTACCGAACCGCCCCGAGGGACGAATTTTTTTTTTTGTCCGAGAGGTTCTCCTAGTCGTTGGGGTTCAGACCGTTCGTCAATCGAACGCCCGGTTGTGCATTTATTAAGGTTTAAAGGTCGTCGCTTTTTAACTAAAAATAGCTAAAATTTGTGTATAAGCTTGATCCGGTGTCCGTTTCAGATGCTGTAAAATCCTATAATAGGTAAAATCGCGTGCAGATTCCAAATTTGGGTCAGAATTTGAAGATTCTAAGTAAAAATGACTCATTTAATAAAATCATTGATTTTTATACCATAAAAACTCTTTTACATGGACATTTCTTTATTAGTGAAGATGGGTATGTTACAAGTGGCCACCAATGCTTTTGAAGAGGAAATTGTCAAAAACTAATGAATTATCAATAAATTCACTGTTTTTGGCTCTGGGGAGGAGTAGAGTAACAGTGCATAAAACACTATTAATCATTTACAAAAGGAAAATCTTTATTTTTAGGAAAAAGTGAGCCTCTAACTAAGCAAACCGATTCTAGAATTTTCCAGATCAGTTTGGTCAATTTTTGACCATTTTTAGGTCAGTTTAGCTTACTTTTTGGATCTAGTTGAAGCAGGAGAGAGGAGAGATGAAAATATCTCATTATTTGTGATTTGAAAACTCAGTCACACATGTGAAATAGGCGCCTCCTTCTTTAGGGAGATTCCCCCACACTGAGGTGTCAAAAATGCATCATTTCTTCTAAATATCTTTTTTTAAAAACTAATAACCTTTTCCTTAGTCAACTCTTCATCTTATGTGAGTATTTACTCATTTCTTCAATTTATCTCCTCCCTACATTTGGATTAATCTAATTGGTCCATAGGAACTTTAATTCAAAATTTTCAAATCTAGACCCTTACTACTAAGGTCCTTTTTACCTGATTTCAGTTTATTCTAATTGCACATTGGAAATTTCTTTTTGAATATCTGTTTCAGGGGAAACCATTTTAGACACTAGGAGGATTTTTATATCCAAAAATATCTCAATTTTGAATTACCTCCCTTTAGACATTTTCTCTCTCTAGGCCAAAACAGGGTAAAACAAGATCTTTCTTTTATTTTAGAGAGGAGAGTAATTATAAGATCATAAGGGGAGGTTTTTACACCTGCACACCTCAAAAAGCCGGGAGGAGGAATACATTAAAAGTGCACTAATCTAGGGTTTTAGACTTACCAATTGTTTCTTGCTTGTCTTGTATGATTGCTTCTCTTTAATCTTTTGTTGCTTTCTTCTCTTGCATGCTTGCTTTCTCTCTTGCTTTTTTTGGCTAGGCCCAAGGTTTCTTCTCCAAAAAAATCTCCACCTCCCCCTCATTTGGACCCAAATTCACATGCATATTCAACATACATGGAGTCCATGAGTGCTATGAACCTTTTAAATTTTATCAATTTAGAGGAGAAAATGTTGTGCCCATGCAATCCTTGCAAGTATCAAGTCGCCCGAGGTCAAAGAATTTGCAAGGGGCATTCCAAAAAATGGGAAATATTTCTAATAGAGAAATTGCAACATCTACCTATACTGACCTCAATGTTCACCTAGACAATAATGAACTAGTGGATATCTAACCTAAATGGAGAAAAGAGCAAGGGTAGAGGAACACTCAATGGGATTACCCGAGCAAGATTTTACGGACTCGGATCAAGTTCTAGACCATGACATGGGTGACATGATAGATGCCCTGCACGACACAAGCCACAGAGTAGACGATCATGAAACACCATATTAGTGAATTTGGGAATTTCCCAATTCCCATTTTTGAATACTTAAAAAAGGGGGACATGGATAATATGTTTGTAAGTTTCTCAAAACCCTATCATATGACCTATCGTTGGAAAGCGCTTGAAAAATGGAATCTAAAGAGCTATAAAGCGCTCATTTTGGATTAGTGGTGTTCAAGTTATGGTTAATCCAAACTTTTGACCACGTGTCCCAAACTTGTGGGAAATTCCCATATTCCCCAATATGGTGTTATGATTCGAAGCATGCAATAGCCCAAGCAGTAGAAGACATTAGACGACGTGTGGAGCATGCTTCTTGAGAGGAGAAAGAGCAATGTAGGCTTCCCGTCTACCACTTTATCGTGGAGCAGGTGTTTCAATTCTCCGCACTTGCCTCTCCATATTGAACTTCCAATCAATATATGGGTGGTCTAATACGAGCATTGCAAAACTTATGGGGTATGTGTCCCTTCCCCTCTCTTTGTTTCACATGCTTGCATGAATGTCTTGTCTTTCTCCTTTACTATTCGTTCTCTTATATGTAACAGGTTATTGAAGGATCAAATTCTACCAGAGATGCCTTCGTACCATGCATGAGCAAAAGAAATGTTACACTCCATAGGGATGGACTATAACACACACCATGCTTGGATAATTGTATTCTCTTTCAGCATGAGTATGCCACTCTTAACGAGTGTCCACAGTGTGGTTCATCAAGATATAGGCAATATGCCCAAGGACAAAGGGTCCTTACTAAAGTCTTACGATACTTTCCCATCATTCCATGTATTCAAGCAATGTTTAAATGCAAATCCATTGCATATTTAATGACTTGGCATCGAAACACCAGATCCGCAGATGACGTTATGCATGTGCCCATTGATTCTCCAGCATGGAAGCATGATTGTCTGGGCTATGGAGAATGCTCTTATAAGTTCATTTTTCTAAGATTTGTTAATATGATTTAATTTCACGATTTCAATATTTTTGTATGAGAGAAGATTGAGGATGGATAGCTGCTTCATTTCGAGGGGTGACCAACTTGGATCTGATTAAAGCTTATGCATAAGGCTTAAGCTTAGGTAAAGAGATTGAAGCCTATGCATAGAGGATCAAGCTTATGAAAATATATTGAAGCTTCAAGCTTATGCAAAGAGTTCATTATTTTTTGATGTGGAGTGCTATTTATGCATGGAGTTTGAATGTGTTAAGTTTTTATGCTATGCATGGATGGAGAGTATAAGTTTTTTAAGTTTTGATACCCTCTTACACATAAAGATATGGGACATTATCGTAGGCCATCTAGAATGATGTGGTTAAGTCAAGTTAGGAGTGGTTATCCGGGAGTAGGTGGTTATAGTGTAGGGGGAGTCGTAGATCTTTTCACTATCCTTCTCTTGTAAAAGAGAGGTTGCCTTTTGCTTTAATAGTGGGTAGCATGTGGAAAGTCCTCAGAAGCTATCATCCAAAAGGGGTGTTGTCCAAGAAGTATTGTAGAAGGTCTCAACAATGTTCTTATATCCCAACATGCC
Organism: Cibotium barometz; assembly: GCF_041138505.1. Classification (NCBI taxonomy): domain Eukaryota; kingdom Viridiplantae; phylum Streptophyta; class Polypodiopsida; order Cyatheales; family Cibotiaceae; genus Cibotium; species Cibotium barometz. The sequence continues at coordinate 47,962,420 of NC_141065.1, forward strand.
TCTTTTGTTTAAGCTTTAAGAATCCTTCTATTAGAGAATTCTTGTGTTGTTGCCTCTTTTGTTTTCCAGCCTCTTGCACTAATCCTCTCTTTTGGCTTCACATAAGAGCAATAAGCTCTTCTCTTCTTTTGATTTCTTACATCATGTTTTTCATTTATTGCACCCTTGGGTGCTGGGTTTAGATTTACCTCTACGCATAGGCTTATGCATAAAGCTCTATGCGTTTGTAGGCTTGTGCATTAAGCTCTATGCATAAAGCTTCATCTATGCATTAAGCTTAATCTATGCATAAATCTTAATGCATAGATTAAGCTCTATGCATAGAGACTAATGCATGCATGCTCTGTGTATAGAGATTAATCTATGCATTAAGCTTAATCTATGCATAGATAAAGGCTTAATCTATGCATAGATGAAGTAAGCTCTACGCATAAAGCTTAATGCATACATAGATTAAGCTATATGCATAGTGCTTAATGCATGCAGTAATCTCTAGGCATAGAGCTTAATGCTTTTGATTCATAGAGCTTCAAAAGTAGCTAATATGCTTTGTTGTGTTTGTGTTTGTTGTGATGGTATGTATGTAGGCCATGGATCGTACACCCAGCGAGACACCCAAATATAGCCCTAATGTTTCCACCTTGCCTACACCCAGCGAGACACCCAAATATAGCCCTAATGTTTCCACCTTGCCTACACCACAAGAAATTTCCCCAAGCCAAATTTACCATTTCATCTCGCAGATGAGCCCCGAGCAAGGAGCTATGGCTCAAGCCTACTTTGGGGGAGGCACTGGCACTTCTGCTGCATAGCCATCATGGCCCACCACTACACAGGCCACACCCTCGGACACTCCACGGCACTTCACAAAAACCCCGCCCATGGCTCACTTGACTACTTCCAATCATAGAAGACGAGATTGTTCGACGGGTTGTGGACGTGGTGGTGACTCCATAGATGCTTCTTCCCCTCAGCGTTGTGCGAGAACCCACCCATTGCCAGTTGTGAGGGGGCACCGCGCTTCCGCTCATCCTATCGCTTCGACACAAATCCCTTTACCCCCAATCTGGATCATTCTCACTATCAATTAGTGAATGGAAATGTGGTCTTGGATGACGTTTGCAATGAGATGAAGTATCGAGTCTGCAAGTTATGCCATATAACCTTTTCCCACTACTGCATAACTACATGGCATAAACTTGATAGCGCCAAGAAGGAACGAGTCGTGAATCAAATCAAGAGTAAGTTTATGTGAAGAGGTCCATCCTAGATGGATAAAAGATGACATGGTGAACATGATGAAGCATTGGCATAATGATAGCACACGCAAGCTAAAGTTAGAGTTTTGGGGAAAGCCTTGGAATTGCACACAAGAGATTTGGGAAGAGAAGTGTAGAAAGCACCATACAAATCCCCAAAGGTATAAGTAGCAGGAGGAGGCCACATGAAGCGAATGGAACCATTCAGATATGAAGGGGAAGAGGGCAAGCAAGCCAGAGAAGAGACAGAGGCTTTTTGGGGGGCTAGAACAAAAAATCAATAGGGCTCTATAATGAGTGAAAAATGCAAATCATTAATTACTTTTGAGAAAAGGCACTAAAGAATTGATTTTCAAAGGTTGGAAAACTTTCTTATGAAAAATTAAATGTCACAGTTGCCAACAATTTAATTGGCAGGATTTCAAACACTCTATTCACCATGCCTCTCTCTCCATATTTGAAATCGCCTTCTCTTTCAAATCACAAGCAGTGACTCTCTATCTCTATCTCTATTTCTCTCGAATCCCAAGCAGACAATGCCAATCGCTCTCTTGCAATTTTCCCTCCATATGCATCCATTTGTTATGCAGAGAATTTGGTGCTTGTTATTTGCAGGTTAGGGTTTGCATATTGTTGAAGAAATAAGTTATGATTTTGCAGAGCGAGAGAGATATATATATATTTGGTGGCACAAATAGGGAATTTGCGTGCAAAAGTGGCAAATGGTGCAAATTCAGTTCTAGGCTGTGGGCACATAACTTTCAAAATTGCATGCTAATTCACTAAATCAAAATCCAATCATCAATCGCTAAACGGCCCAAGGATTGCGATACAAATCACAACATGGTAACGGTAATAGTGGTCAATGCGAACTTATCGATGTAGTAGATTTTGCGCACCTGCACAAAACTGCCGGTGCAATGTGCATCCAACCTGGGAACTTACACAGGTGGCTAATTATATCACAAGGAGATTTTGTTCATTCTCTATATAGGGAAAAAAAAGCATTCACTACATAATTCCCTAGATATAAATAAAAATATCTAGGAAAAGTGCAAACTAGAGAAAATGAAACACTTTCCTACATAGGCTAACTAGGAAATATGTGCATGGATTTCTCTATATAGGAAAATTTACCTACATAGGAATTTTTTTTCCTATGTAAGTAAACTTTCCTATATGATTTCTCTATATAGGAAAATTTGCCTACATACGAATTTTTTCCCTATATAGGCAAGTTTGCCTACATAGGAATGTTTTTCCTATGTAAGTTTCTTGTATATCTCAAAAATTCCTATGTAGGCAAATTTGCCTATATAGAGAAATCCATGCACACATTTTTCTAGTTAGCATATCTAGGGAAATGTTTCATTTTTCCTAGTTTACATTTTTTCTAGATATCCTTATATTTGTTGAAATGTAGAGAGAAAGAGACGAGACAAGAGACACATCATGTACGCTCCCAAAGACTGATTCATATTGAGGACAAGATACATATATATAGGTGAGACCAAGTTAGGTAGAGTGAGCCATATATAGAGCTCCAACACCCCCACTCAAACAAGGGTCTCTAGCTATGGATGAAAAAACCCTTGGGGAGTACAAGGGAAAAACCCAAGCCCCTATACAAATAAATATGAACCAGAAGTAATGATGTGAAAGTGCATTGTGCATCTATGTACAAATATATAAAAGGACCAAGAGGTCATAGTGTGCAATTGTGAAATGTGCAAAGTGCATGGTGTCTAGATGATTACAAAGATATATGTACAAAGCTACCATAAGAGTAAAGAGCCTAATCTAGAAAGAGTGAGCCCGAGGCAACTCCAAGCTTTGAGCGCAAGAGAATGAAGCGTGACTCATTGAGACCTTTGGTAAGAATATCTGCAATCATCTGGTCACTTGGACAATGTTTAATCATGATAGTGCCTTTGCGTACTTCGTATCGAACATAATGGTAATGCACAGCAATATGTGTTGACTTGTTATGTTGGACATAGTCTTTTGCAAGACTAATAGCACTCTGATTATCACACCGCAAGGGTGTACTAGAAAGAGGAGAATGGCCAATATCTGTCAACACTTGTCGAAGCCAAATGAGTTCACGAGCTGCAAGTGATGCCGCAACATATTCAGATTCACTTGTAGAAACTACAACACAACGTTGTTTCTTGCTGGTCCAAGAAATAAGACAACCATTAATGAAGAAACAATTGCCACTAGTAGATCGCATAGATAAATGTGAGCTGGCCCAATCTACATCTGTGTAACCCAAAAGAGAAAGAGATGGAATGGAGTCGGATGTGAATTATCGTTGATAAACCAAACCATAATCTGCAGTGCCTTTCAAGTATTTCAACACGTGCTTTGCTGAAGACCAATGCTTAAGAGAAGGACATGCAAGGTGTTGCCCGAGATAGTTAGCAATAAACAAAATGTCAGGACGAGTGTTCAAACCAACAACTTGAAGACATCCAACCAACAAAATGTCAGGACGAGTGTTCAAACCAACAACTTGAAGACATCCAACCAAATTAGCATATGGTTGATTTGTAATAAGCTGGCCACCACCATCAGAAGTGTTTTTCATGGAACTCGCAAGACAAGGAGTAGTTGCTGAATGTGCAGATTCCAAACCAAACTTCTTAATAGTATCTTCAATAAACTTTGACTGTCGAAGTAATAAAATACCTTTGCTCTACGATCCCTTTGAATCTGAATGCCAAGACACGAGTGAAGCTCTCCAAGATCCACCATATCAAATGCCGAAGATAACAACTTCTTACTTTGGTGTAGAAATCCCAAATCATTGGAAACAAGGATTGTATCATCCACATAAAGGTCAAGGATTACAAAACTACCATTTTGGTGTTTGGTAAATAAGTTGGGATCAGAAGAGCAAGAGAGAAAGCCATGGGAGGTAAGGAAAAGATCAAACTTGATGTACCAGGCCCGTGAAGCTTGTTTAAGACCATATAAAGCCCTATGAAGACGAGCAACAAGATCTTCCTTAAACCTGCAATAACAAATCCTTCTGGCTGTTCCATGTAAATTTCTTCATTCAAATCTCCATTCAAGAAAGCTGTGCGCACGTCCATCTAATGAATTTCTAAGTCAAATTGATCAGCAAATGCCAATAAAACTCGAATACTAGTAATGCGAACAACTGGTGAAAAGGTTTCATGATAATTAACGCCAGCAACTTGAGAATAACCTTTGGCAACTAAACGTGCCTTGAATTTGTCAAAGGATCCATCTTCTTTAAATTTTGTCTTATATACCCACTTACACTTAATGGCAGTACGGCCAGGAGGCAGCTCAGTGAGGATCCATGTACCTTTAGAGATAAGAGATTCGTACTCTGCTTCCATAGCCTCTTGCCATTGATCCTTTTGTGAAGAACATATAGCATCACTGTACGTGGCCGGATCTTCAGAAGTAGAGAAAACATTAGCCTCAAAATCTTCATCATAAACATGACAAGAACCATGCTCAAAATCAATAGGCAGATCAATAAAAATGTCAACATCATCAATGTGACAGCATTCGGAATCAATGGTTGTGAAGAGGAAAGTTGCTCTTTAGATGGTTGTGAAGAGGAAAGTTGCTCTATAGAAGAAGATTCATCATCACACAAGAATGGAAAAGCTTGAAGCAAAGATTTAGTATCATCAGAATCATCCATGGACCATGTACCGCCCAAGCTGTTCATTGAAAATAGCATCACGATTCACAAGCACTCTCTTGGAGGACGGGTCATAGAATTTGTAGCCTTTGGAAGTGTCAGAATACCCAATAAAAATAACTTTAAGCCCAAGAGCATCAAGCTTTTCTCGTGTTTCTTTAGGAACATGAATATAAGCAATACATCCAAAGGTTCGAAAATGAGATACAGAAGGAATTTCACCTGTCCATGCTGTGATGGGTATCTTACCAGAAGGAGCAATAGTAGGAAGATGATTCTGAACAAAGTCTACTATCAAGAGAGCTTCACTCCAGAAAACACGAGATAACCCAGAATGAATCAGCATACATCGTATAGCATTGATAATAGTGCAATTCTTATGTTCAGCAACATCGTTCTGTTGAGGTGAATATGGAATAGTATGTTCATGATGAATACCATGGTCCGTACAATAACTCTCAAAGTCACGAGACACATATTCTCCACCATTATCGCTGCTGCGAAGTTTCTTGAGGCGACGACCAGTTTGAAGTTCGGCAGCCTTGTGAAATTGCTTAAAAACAGATAACGCCTCAGATTTTTGTCGAAGCAAGAAAACAACTGTTTACCGAGAGTAATCATCAATAAACGTAATGAAATAACGATGTTGTGTTCTCGATGGAGGCAAAGGTCCACAAATGTCGGTATGAACAAGATCCAACAAATCATGAGAATGAACTGAATTCAAGAGACGAAAGGGTTTACAACTGTGTTTGCCAAGAGCACAAAACTCACAGATTCCCATATGAGGATGAGCTTTAAGATCCATGCCGCGTACAAGACCTGGACGATGAAGATCAAGAAGCTTTGAGAAATCAGCATGAACAAAGCGATGATGCCATATCTTGCAATCATGATCACCTGGAGCAGTGACAACATTTGCTACAACATCATTAAGAGAGAGCTCAAACAAATTGCCATTACGAGAAGCAATTGCAATAATCTGTCCATCTTTCTCAATGCGGCATTTGGTGTGGTCGAATCCAACAAACAAACCAAGATCAACAAGTCTTGCAACTGAAAGAAGATTACATTGAAGTTCTGGGACATGTAAAACCCCTCGTAAAACTCGAGTTGAAGAAGATAAGGTGCCAAGATATAAATCTCCAATGCCCTTGACTTCGCAAGTTGTATCATCAGCAAGATAAACAACACGCTTAACAGGTAAAGAATGATAGTTATGTAGCCACTTAGATTCATATGTCATATTTCCTGTAGCACCAGAATCAATAATGAAAAGTGAACCATCACGTACATGAAGTATTCTGTCTGGGGGAACTGAACATAAAACACAACTTATTTCAGGCACAACATTATCATGATGCTCGGCTGCATATGCTCGATTTTGATCTACATCAAATCGACGCTTAAAGCACATGGAAGAGGGATGATCAAATTTTCCACAATAATCACAAGAAGAAGAATCTCTAGATAAACGTGGTTGTTTTGTGGTAATGTTGTGTTCTTCATCATATTGACGTGTCCAACAGTCATCTTTAGTATGACCATTCCTATTGCAGTAAGAACAATGCTTGTTAGGAAATTTGAGACGAGAGAAACTACCACCACGACGACCACCTCTACGATTGCCTCGTTGAAAAGGATGCCTTCGCACATAAAAGGCCCGTTCCAACTGTTATGACTTAGGCTCCTCTTGTTGTGAAAACATAGCTGCATCATGACCAACGCTACGTCATTGTTGACGTTGAGAATACTCAATCAAAGATATGCAAGTTTGGTCAAAATCAAGACCGTCCTTGTTAGAAAGAATGGTAACAATGTTGTCATAAGATGGATCCTTTATCGTATCAAGAAGAATTGTAATAAGTTGCTTTCGTGGAACAGGATCACCCGTAGCAGCAGCAAGTTGATTAATAATAGATTTGAAAGAATCAATATGCCCCGTCATAGCAGTATCAACTTCATACTGTAACTTTGAAAGCAAGCCTCTCAAATAAAGTGTTTCTGTAATAGACTTTTTCTGAAAATTTGCTATAAGATACTCCCATATGTCATGGGAAGTAGGAAAGTCATACACATCAAGCATGAGAGAATCACTAAGAGCAAAAAGAATGTACCGACGAGCTGCTTTATCACGCCTCTGCCAATCCATATAAGCAAGACGCCATGCATCAAAAACAGGGCCTTCCGTGATAAGAACGTTGTCAGAATCTGGAATAGTAGGCTGAGATGTAGAGAATTGCCAATAACAACATCTGAGATCTCATCACCTTCAAGAATTAATCTTTGCTTTCCAACCGAGAAACCCTTGACCTTGAAAAGAAGGAATAGAATGTTGGCCAGAAGGAAAACCATTGACGAGAACAGTCATAGCCATATCTATCTGCGAGAAGACGTATAAGATAAAATCACAAAATCTGCACACCATAGACAAGGACGACCGCAAGAGATAAGAGACGTCAATAAGAAAAGAGTCCTCAAAATAGCGAGGCGTGGGACGCAAGATTCATTGATAGATGCTTGATGAAAAAGCTAGATTGGTCGTTTTACTAAAAATAGCAAAATAATAAGAGACGCTTGACGAAAAAGCTAGATTTGGCGGTTTGCTAAAGACACTTGACGAAGAAGCTAGATTTGGCGGTTTGCTGAAGACGCTTGACGAAGACAAAACCTGTGTGCTCACAAAGATGCTTGACGAAGACGAAACCTGTGTGCTCACACAAAGAACCTGTTTGCTTATTCAAAGAACCTGTTTTGCTGTTACAGATGCAGTTTGCCTGAACTGTCATAACTTTTGACTCACAACTCCGTTTGACAAACTTTTTTGATAGGATTCACCAGCACAATACAATCTATGCACCTGGTTTTGGTTTTAAGGACGCGATTAAGAAACAACTCTAATTACAAGTAGTTAAGCTATAAAATCATGTAGACAACACATAATCAAAGAACAATCTTGTAAGACATGAAATTATAATCATGAATTTAACAAGAAGACATAGATGCTTCTCTTATAGATGCTCTGATACCATGTTGAAATGTAGAGAGAAAGAGACGATACAAGAGACACATCATGTACGCTCCCAAAGACTGATTCATATTGAGGACAAGATACATATATATAGGTGAGACCAAGGTAGGTAGAGTGAGCCATATATAGAGCTCCAACAATATCTACCTATGAAATTATATAGTGAATACATTGTATCTCTAAATAGTGAATAAATTGTATCTCTATATAGGTAATACATGGAAGCTTACCTTTTTCTATCTATGAATCATGTTAATATACTATTCATCACTAGACATTTTACAAACATTCCAAGATTATCTATCAAATATTAAGATATACAATAGGTGTCCCATGTTAGATCTACATCGAGGACTATGTTCATTAGAGAGGTTTGGCTTATCGTTTCACCACCTGTACATACATGCAAACAAATCTTAAAGTCTTTGAAACTTTAGCAAATAACAAAGACAAACTTCAGCAAATAATAAAGACATGGGAAGGATCATAGCCCTCATAACTCAATCTTGATGTCAATGGAGCATAGCGTGTAATTAGTTGGACGTTTCTATGAAGAGGAGTCCCATGTTCGAGCCACAACCCTATTGCTACAGCTCTCTATAACTCTTAGCTTTCTACCATGCCCCATGGGACAATACACATCTCAGCCTTATTAGGGCAAACCTCGTGATGCAATGCAACCTTGCAGGAGATCAACTCAGCTCCCAGAGTTGGACATAGCTCTTATAGTAGAGATTATATCAACTAGTATCTATAGAGAAACTACGTCTGACACCACAGTCAAGTCATTGTAGTCAAGCATCCTAGACAAGATGAACGGCCCTAAGCACTGCGAGCATTCAACCAATCTTATTAGCTAAACTTAGCCAAAATGCATAGAATGTTTGCATATGCCTACTTTATTGATGGTTGGATTAAACCCATGTGTTGTGTTGCTTTGTTTAGGCTCCCTCTATACACTTGGATCCCAGCTACATTGGGTGATAGGGTATAATCATTGACGAATGGCCTCTCATAATCAAATACAGTATTTGTAACACAAGTTGATAAAAGAATCAGCAAAGAAGGGAAAACATTAAAAGAATCAAGATATACCTATAACCCATGCTTCTATTAAGCCCTATGCCATTGTTGGTTTCTTTATGAAAATGAGGTTGTTGAGTGTATCCTCCATACTAAACTCAATCAGCATCTATGAAATCTATGTGACATTACCGATTTGAAATAAGACCTAACTAGAGCACAAACATCATGCCTACAACTCATTGTCATCATAATGTAAATAAGAGATACAATAAACTCAGCTTATCTAGCACCTGTGAAAATGTGTCATTACTAATATGAGACAATACCTACTTAGAGCCATATGGAAGAGTACCTTCTAACAAAACAAAGAATCCAAAAAGCACAACGAGCCAACTTCACATTTAAGATCTCTTTGTAGGCTTTAAAATATCATGGCTTCTCATTTTCAATAGCATCCACAAGTCCTCGAGATACAAACTCTTTCCCTGTAAACAATCTTCATTTCCATGCTGCGTAGAGTACCTCCACATGCATCCCTAGATTCGAATCATTACCAACTTCAGGCTACCTAAAAAAGACTCTTAATAATATAAACAAATTCATATAAAATACCTGCTTAGAACATCACATGTAATCACGAGCCAATGTCACCTCAGATTATTTTCCTGGATGAATCACAAAACCAAATGAATATTAAAACCTTGCATATCTCATCTTTTGTTAATCTATCACATAGCATCTAAGAAAGTCTTCTATAGTCCAAATACCATTATATTGGAGCCTCTTATGAAAAGCTCCATCTTTACTGATCTTGTCAAATCGCCACACCTCATCAACAAAAGCTAGTGGGGAGTACTTTTTGTAAAAAAGAAAAGCATAAAAATTAAGAATATCATGCAAATAACCAAACTCTAAAGAAGAGGGGGTGGTTTTGTAAACTGAAAAGCACAGAAATAAAGCATATCATGCAAATAAACAAACTCTAAAGATACACAAATAACCAGATAGCTTACATATTATGTCTACTCTATAGGTGGAGTATGCATGCAGCTTGCCAAACATGAGCTCCATTAGAACCACCCAAAATTGGTAGCTTGCCAGATACCAACTCCATGATAACTAGTAGCTTTCTAGACACCAACTCCATCAAAACCACCCCAAAATTGGCAGCTTGCTAAACACAAGCTCCATCAGACCTACCCCTTATGTCTAGAAACTTGCTCCATCAAAACCACCGCTTGTGTCTAGCAATTTTCTATGGCCTTCATGCTCAAGAAGGGGGCAAGAGATTGAGCCCAGACACCTATAAAATATGTAGCACATAATTGGCAACAAAAGAGCATGGATAGTGCAAGCAAGAATCCTTTATAACCAACCAAAGCGAGCATATTTTGCATGCTTCTCTATTGCCTCTACTTCTTTCTTTACCTAAAGTTCTTTAAAAAGAATCACTAACATGTGAATTCTTTGCTTGACAATAAATAGAGATGTTATATTGTATACCTTGTCAAAGAAAGCATTGACTTTCTCAAGCTACTCTGACATGGGAGGTTTAACAATCCAGTTTTCAATCTGTTGTACCAAGGAGCTCAGTCTAAGGCATAGAGATGTTTTTGCCCTTACATTTTCAAGGTTTTTAACTGGAAACCCATGAAAGCGTGCCACTACGTGCATAAAGCATAAGCAAAAGGATTTCTTGTCATGATGTTTTGTGGAATCGGTTGTATTTTAAAATTCTTGCAATTCAATGACAATGTTCTTAACATGCATCATCACCATTTAATATCATGTATCCATCATCACCTAAGACTCATCAGTCAGTTACTCTAGATGAGTCTCCATAATTTCATGAAACTTCAAGAGCTTATGCATATCATCAGTTTCAAATGTCTCCAATCTAGATTTCACCTCAAGTATAGAATTTGCTTTTTTTGGTACGTCATCTTTGATTTTCCTGAAGTATGCAGATCTGAAAGGACAGGTTGAAAGAGAAGACAAGAAGGTGAACCATGCTCTTCAAACTTGAACATCCATTGCATCTCAACTATCCAGAAATTAGCAAACTAGTGCATAGAAGGATGTACATGAGAATCTTGTCTTCTGGTGATCTGAGCAAGAGCTTCAGCCATTCCCTCTCGTGTAGTACTAGCTCCCACCATTTTCTTGAAGTATGTAGATCTGAAAGGACAGGTTGAAAGAGAAGACAAGAAGGTGAACCATGCTTTTCAAACTTGAACATCCATTGCATCTCAACTATCCAGAAATTAGCAACTAATGCATAGAAGGATGTACATGAGAATCTTGCCTTCTGGTGATCTCAGCAAGAGCTTCAGCCATTCCCTCTCATGTAGTACTAGCTCCCACCATTGTCCAACGTTGTACCGCTACATCACCTGATATTGAGTGGATGGATGTTGCTCCTTCCACCTTTTTTTTCATCCCCATGCACAATCTACTTATAGTAGAAGATCTCTTCAGCTTAGGTGATCTACTGGTGGACTGAGTTGGTTTTACTCCTAGTTGAGGTGGTGGTGGAGGTGGAGGTGGAGGTGGAGGTGGAGGTGAGTTATACTAAGAACCTATAAGACCATCTCTTGCACCCCCAGCCAACACCTCCACCTTCTTTTAATCTCTACCTCACTCATCATGATCCAACACAACATGAATCTCTCCATCCCCCTCTCTCTAGATCACTTTTGCAAGCTCCATGACAAAAGCCCAATTGAACTCTCTCTACCCCACTTTCATGCTCTTTGGTAACTCTCTAGAACTCCTCTTTGATATGCCATTCCACCTCTCCACAGTGTCACTCCTCGCCACCCGACTCTCTATCTTAAAGCTTGGTTGTAAGAACCATCCAAGTCTTTGACGCATTGCCTATCTAGCTCAACCATCCAAGTCTTTGATGCATTGCCTATCTAGCTCAAGCAAAAGAGCAATAAAGTATGTATCACCCCAACATACTTAATTGGTTGTACCACCTTGATTGGTTAGTCCAAGCCTTACAATCAAATCCATAAGCTAAGAAGCCCTTAAACCCCACAGTCATGGCCGATCCTGTATAGTGATCAAAACAGTAGGCGATTGAAATACTTGGGCTTCTCAATAATGAAGCTTGAGAGTAATCGTCAAATGTCATAGCTAGATTGTGAAGAAGCCGGCCTGTTGAAGTGCTTAGTGTGAATTAGAGATCCATGCTCACCATGTCCAGCGATTAGGTTAAAAGTCGTTCTCTAAATTAAATTTTGATAACGACACACTCAGCAAATAAATCGCTCGTATGTAACACCTGTCTCATGACTAGCATGATTGCAGGAGCCTCATCCGTTGCTTGACCTTCACAAACATCATTGTGCACATCCGAGGGTATTTTTCCGGCCACTGATCAGTCCGAGACTAGGCTAAATTTCATGCCTCTGATGCCATCTTGGAATTGTTCATGGTGGGCACCATTACTACAATTGCCTCCATTCTTGCAATGACCCCCGCCATAATCCTTTGCCTGAGCGTCCTGGCATTCTTATGCATTGAGGTGCCCCCATTGTAAGCTGTAGATGAGAGATGCAACTATTGAGATTTTGTATGTGGTGGACAAAGTCTTTCACTCGAGCGAGGACCTACCCTCCAACGATGCCCTCCAACGATGCAATATACTTGGCCGGTCCGATGAGAGAATGAGGGGATGTGGATGAGAGAAGGAGGAGATCGTGTTTGTTGAACTGTGAGGGAGCTTGCTTGTCCTATTTAGCCCCTCCTCTCGCAAGAGGGCTTCTTGCTAAGTTTAAAAACCCTTTTCAAAGTGCAGGGTTGCAAAGGCGAGAAGACTACCTATATCTCCTTAAATTTTTTTCTTTCAATCCTCTTCATATTTATTTATAGTGTGAAATAAATTCATTGTGAAGGCTTTCATAGTGCTAAAGAATTAGATTTTAATTATCGTTATAGATACTTTATTAATTTTACTTTTGCAAATAAAAATATAAGAATAGATATATACGTATACTTTTAAAGGTCTCTATATTGGTATATATGTATTTAAATAAAAATTATCATGATACCATACCATATATAAATTTAATATAACCATAAAAAAACATAAATAGATTCCGATACACATAGACACAAATGGAGAAATTGCAATACATGGATTTTGCCATATATATTATTAGATTGATTTACCAACCATATATTCGATAGGCTGAGATTGAACATTGAGCTGAGGTCCCTTTCTCGAAGATGATGGTATTGAGCTAGGTAGCATCCATTGTGGGTAGAACATGACAGAGCTAATCAAGAACCAGCAAAAGGGGGGTGGGAAAGAGAAGCGATGGAATATTAAAAACCCACCCACCATTCTCCCTTCCAATAAAATTAAAGAAAGTTTTTAACATTTTCCATCTCAAAAATTAATGAATGAATTTTCTAAAGGTTTAAGAACTTTGTAGGTTTATTCTCTACAACATGTCAAGATTATACAGATTTTGAGGTCATAATCAGTGTTCACGTAAAGCTTGCAAACTATACACACACACTATATGCAAACAACCTATGTGTGTACTACCTAATTAGCATTTGTGTGTGTGTAGTATACATCAATCAATACACACCAGTTGAACAGAGCAAGGGGCGCATAGCTAGCAGAGCATTAATTTGTTGTCTTAGATCACAACTACCTTTGGGATCATCCCTAAAAAGATACCGCACCATATCATCAAACACTTCCTCTTCCACAACTTCGTGGGGTGCAGGGCTATTATCATCCCTTTCCCACTCATCTCTTACAATAGATCTCGAAGCTCCAGCATCATCTCGTCTCGACACTTTGCGTGCTCTCGCCACGCGTAGGGCACCATGTTAGGGTGTGGTACTGCATCTTGCTTCAATTAGAGTATATATATTACAACTCTATTAATTTCATTTGGATACCATAAGTCATTTGAATACTATCAATTTACATCTACTCACCTCTAAACCTGTTTGATTCCATTCTCCATACATGGAGATGTGATTCAACGTAATTCGACGCGCTCGTACAATGCATCCTTGACATCGATTACACATACACTTGATCCTTTGTTCCAACCACACATCGCGATTACAATGACGCATTGTCTCATCCTCACCAGAACTGCTTGAGGAGGTTGATGACATCCTATGTACAAAAGAGTAAACACAAAATCATAATCAGTTTTTGATGAAAGTATAAAAATTTCTATAAATTGCGTGTATAAGCGCGTCTACATCCTTAAAATCGCGTGTATAAACATGGCTACATCCTGAAAATCGCGTGTATAAACGCGGCTACATCCTAAAAATCGCGTGTATAAACGCGGCTACATCCTAAAAATCCCGTGTATAAATGTGGCTGATTTATTATAAACGCAAAAATACACGCGCTGTTACACGTGACGACCTGTCTATACCTAAAATAGCTCGCCTTCTGCAAATAAACATTTTCAAACTAAGATTTGCTCTCTTTCGTCGCCGCATCTTCCAACAGAGCACTAAACCTAAGTGCAAGGAGCAAACAAGGAGCACACACGGGTGAAGGAAACCAGCCAAAAAGAAGACTCACTTTTTCAGAGGTGAGTCAGTTTGTCCTTTGTCCTGTCTCTTTCCTTCCATTTGTTTATGCTATTGTCTCTTTCCTTTATGTGTTTGTCTCCGTTCTTCTCCTTCTCTGGTATAGTACTTTTGTGAACGATTGTGACAGTGGGCTTTTTTTATAAGGACGATTTGTCAGAGGTCGGTTGCTTTCAAAAATTTTTTTGCACAGGCCGTGTGTAGTAACGCATGTATGTCTGCGTGTATCCTATTTGCACAGACGTTCACGTGCATATACACGCGTTTTTGGATGGGTGTATACATGCGACTGTGTTTCACCCATGCTTGCGATCCAGGTTCTTCAGAGAGATGATCCCATCTGCATATGGCTTGCCTTCAGAAAATCATATGTGCTAGCTTGCATTTGTGCTTTGATGCAATCATGTATATACTTTTATTTTTGCAGATTCTTTATGGATCCAGGTTCTTCATCCGATCCATTTGCGTACGGCACTTGGATGATGGAGATGCTAAATCATTTTAGGTGCCATCCTCGTCCAGTTCAGCTTACAGAGTACATGTATGCCCATCCCCCTCCTGGATTGCCTGGTATCTATACCCCGCCCCAAGGATCCATGTCACTCCACTGCCGTCTATGCCTGCGAGTTCGACGAGACGGCATGCAGCTTCTCCTCTTCCACGCCCACCGAGGAGACATACCCCGTCCTAGACACACTCATGCACACCCTCCCAGGTACTGTCACGTCAAGGCTCACAACCACCATGACGTACTCCCTCACAGCCACAGTCACGTAGACAATCCCCCAGTTGTGACCACCCGCAGTACAGAGGAGAGCAAACGCCACAGTAGGAAGAGTGGGAGTGGAGGATGCGGCGGGTGCTTTGGTGGGGGAGGTAGTAGGGCACGCGGTGAGAGAGGAGATAGAGGGAGAAGAGTTAGAGGAGACAGTGAGGATGAGGAGGAGGTGAGAGAGGTGGAGGGAGTGATCTGCTATGATGTGACGGATAGAGGGGAGATAGTGATGGATGCGAGGGGGAAAGAGGTAATGGAGTACATGCGTGGGGTAGTATCAAACTTGTATAGAAATTATTTTATTAGATTTAAAGATCAAAATAGCAGATTAGTTGGGGAGGTGATAGATGTTGTACATAGTCGGTACCCCAATCCCCCACATGCGACATTCTCGGATGTATGGGGAAGGACGCGAATAAGGAAGATCTTAAGTAATAAAAGATCTCACCTTAAGAAACTCGCGTACGATGATGTGCTAAATGTAGCTGCGGGTGGCTATCCTGCCGAGAAACTTGCCACTGCACACAAACGCGAGTGGAAGGAGGTAAAGAAGCGAGTAGAGGGTGGCGTGAAGAGCAGGCAGCATTTGGAGGCACGACGGATCCAGATGGAGACCATTGGATCTTCGCATTTCCAATCTGGCAGCATCGAGTCATGGGAGGCAGAGTTCGTAAGTATCTTGCCACTTTATTTGATTGTTTACTTGATTCATTGATTCTATGATTGTTTTAATCTTACAAATTGTGTTGATTATGATACAGCGACGGGTTACGGGGAGGAAGCCCATAGCCCACGATACTAGGTATGCTCGCCGACATAGCAGACGTGACACGTGGGCCCTCTTTAGAGCCGAGGGACGTATTACGGATGCACAGTTTGAGATGGCCATGAGACCATACGGTCGACAGGTACTTGAAAACTCTAAACGAATGATTTTGGTTTATTGAATTACATATATATATACTTATATACTATATATTACTTGAACAGGCACAAGCTGCTGCTGCATCTGCTGATGATCCACCAGCCGCCACTGTAGAGGGTGGACGTGAGCACTACTCATTAGACATTCCAACCGATGTGAGCTCATCTGATCATGGAGGGAGCAGCGATTCATCATCTGGGTCTGAGTAGTACTCAGACTTATAGTATCACATTCCATATTGAGGATGTGGTTGTATATATATTTTTGTAACTAAAGCCATGGACTCCCTTGTATATATGTGTACACATAAAATTTTGATAGTAATATTGAATCGTGAATTGATAGTATTGCATTCATGTCTGTCTTGAATTGTGTATTGACAATATATGCATTCATGTCGTTCTTGTCTTAAATCTTCCTCGTGGATGGTGCAATGCACCCAAAAAAAAAAACCAGAGAGTGTTATTGGGTGCTAGAATGCTGGAATAGCATTCAGGTACCGAATAGCACTCTCTGTTTTTTTTTTTTTGCTCTCTGTTCGCGTGTATAGATGCGTCAATTCTGCAAAAAGTTGCGTGTATATACGTGGATACTCTTTGACATGCGTGTGTATAAGCACAGCTAAACTGACAAAACGCATCTATATGCCCTCGTATCAGCACGTCTAGCTGTTTCTATACACACGCTTTTACACGCATGTCTCTGGCCACGGTGATGCGTTGATACACGGGCCCGTTACTTTTTTTCCACAAGTCATTTTTAGCGGCTAGGAGCATGGGTATGAGCTCGATCCCTTGTAGTGGTTGCCATAGTGCAACATGTGTATACCCTTGGAGACCTGTACATTCAAGGCCAACGACCAAGGTTTCCTTCAAATTGTCAGTGTAACATAAACACAGCTTTAACAACATGCTAATATTGGATTTTTTGTTTCAAATTTTCTTATAATTCTCCATTTTCTTATGTCTCTCTGCAGATATAATCCCCTCTAATTATGTTGAGGAACAACCACTCCAAAGCCTCACTGGAGTTTTCTATGCTATGCATGCATCCATTGGAGAGGCAATGTGTGTATCTCAAAGCCCAAGTGATCTTGTACAGAATAATATCTTTTTCTTTTCTCACTCATATTTTGTAGATAAAAAACCAGGTTTATTTGGCAAGCTAGAAGAGATCCCCAACCCCCCTCTTAACAATCCCGAAGAATGGCCCAAACCTGATGCTTGGACCATCTTATGCATCTAGGTCAGTTTGGCTAAATTGGTTTTGTCCTTTACATGTTTTTGTGCACATGTTCAATTCCATGCCAATTCCATGAGCGAGTCGCAGCAAGCAAGCATTGGAGCCTAGCAAACCTGCGTCAACACTTTAGCATCATGGGCTTTGACAATGTGGAAGAGTCAAGTTTCAAGTTGATAAGAAGAAAGGTATATCTGACAACTTTGACCACTTCTGTGAGTTCCTCTCCACTACCTCGTGGGTGGGCAAGAGCGAGCTCTTTGTCATGTTCTCTCGTGAAGTTGACTTTGAAAAGTCGCTTGCCCTCGTGAAAGACATTGAGCAAGAGGTAATAATCAACCTTTTACAACCTAGAAACATTTGTAATTATGTATAGGAAAATATTTTGATTTTTCCTTTGATTGCAGAGGGTGGTTGAAATCGACGCATTTGCTGGGAGAGACGGCGGTAACAGAGACCAAGCCAAGGTCCATGGACATGATGCTGCGTTGGCGCACTATCTTGGTCAACTTCCTGTGGATGGCATCGCCATTATCCATAGGGACTACACCCCTCAATCTGCCTTCACTCTCTTCTTTTTGAAAGCCCTCTCTAAGGTGCTCTGTGTAGCCTCTATGGCACAGAGCACCAAATGTATAGTTCTGATTAAAAAATCCCTTACCTTTGATGTTTTTGGTTCTAGATTTAGGGGTAAGCTTCTTGCTCTCGTATAGGTATAGCCAAAAGCATAGGCATAGAGGATCCTCAAGAAATAGCCCAATAACTCCTTGAGCACACTGTGCCCAATAACAAGAGAAGGAAGCTCAATATTGTAAGAAAGCTTTTATAAAGATGATGTATCACTTCTTATTATGAATACAATATAATTTTTGCAAACTTATTTTCATCAAGTATATCATTGTTTTTTTTAGTTTGTACCATCAATGTTTTTGTGAATGCATCAGAAATGACCCTGGGAGCCTGGGGGAGTAGTACCAGAACAGTGCAAATTTTGAGCCTGCACCGCTGCTGTAGAGCCCAAATTCGCACTGTTTTGGCACAGTTTCCCTAGCCCTTCAGGAGCAATTCTGATGCATTGGATGACAAATAATATATTTTTATACATGATTAAAGGTATTTTTATCTTGTAAATTACTATTTCTCATAATCAACGTACCCAACTTGAAATTATTCTGAGTGGCTGGGGGAGCAGTGCCAGAATAAGACGAATTTTGAGCCTGCACCGCTGCTATAGAGCCCAATTCGCACTGTTCTGGCATAGCTTCCCCAGCCCTCCAGGAGCAATTCTGATGCATTAGATGACAAATAATGTATTTTTATACATGATTAAAGGTATTTTTATTTTATAAATTATTGATTTTATAATTAATGTACTCAACTTTATTATAAATGCATCAGAAATGATCGTGAGTGGCTGGGGGAGCAGTGCCAAAACAGTGCAAATTTTGAGCCTACACCGCCGTTGCATGGCCTAAATTCGCACTGTACTGGCATAGCTTCCCTAGTCCTCCAGGAGCAAATCTAATGCATTGGACGATAAACACTATATTTTTACACATCATTAAAGTGTTTTTATCTTATAAACTACCATTTCTCACAATTAGTGTGCTCAACTTAATGCATCAGAAATGATCCTGAGTGGCTGGGCGAGTAGTGCCAGAACAGTGTAAATTTTGAGCCTACACCGCCGTTGCAGAGCCTCAATTCGCACTGTTCTGGCATAGCTTCCCCAGTTCTCCAGGAGCAATTCTGATGCATTGGATAATAAACACTATTTTTACACATGATTAAAGGTGTTTTTATCTTATAAACTACTATTTCTCACAATTAGTGTCCTCAACTTCATTATAAATGCATGAGATATGATCTTGAGTTGCTGGGGGAGCAGTGCCAGAACAGTGCGATTTTGAGCCTGCACCGCCACTGTAGAGGCTAAATTCGCACTATTCTAGCATAGCTTCCCCAATCCTCCAAGAGCAATTCTGATGCATTGGATGATAAACACTATATTTTTACAGATGATTAAAGGTGTTTTTATCTTATAAACTACTATTTCTCACAAAATTAGTTGCTCAACTTCATTATAAATGCATTAGAAATGATCGTGAGTTGCTGGGGGAGCAGTGCCAGAACAGTGCAAATTTTGAGCCTACACCGCCGCTGTAGAGGCGGTGTAGGCTAAATTTGCACTGTTCTGGAATAGCTTCCCCGAGGCTAAATTTGCACTGTTCTGGAATAGCTTCCCCAGTTCTCCAGGAGCAATTCTGATGCACTGGATGATAAACACTATATTTCTACACATGATTAAAGGTGTTTTTATTTTATAAACTACTATTTCTCACAATTAGTGTGCTCAACTTCATTATAAATGCATTAGAAATGATCCTGAGTTGCTGGGGGAGCAGTGCCAGAACAATGCGAATTTTGAGCCTGCACCGCCACTGCAGAGCCTAAATTCGCACTGTTTTGGCATAGCTTCCCCAGCCCTCCAGGAGCAATTTTGATGCATTGGATGATAAACACTATATTTTTACACATGATTAAAGGTATTTTTATCTTATAAACTACTATTTCTCACAATTAGTGTGCTCAACTTCATTTTAAATGCAATAGAAATGATCCTGAGTGGCTAGGGGAGCAGTGCCAGAACACTGTAAATTTTGAGCCTGCACCACCGCTGCAGAGCCTAAATTTGCACTGTTCTGGCATAGCTTCCCCAGTCCTCTAGGAGCAATTCTGATGCATTGGATGATAAACACTATATTTTTACACATGATTAAAGGTGTTTTTATCTTATAAACTACTATTCCTCACAATTATTGTGCTCAACTTCATTATAAATGCATCAAAAATGATCCTCAGTGGCTGGGAGAGCTGTGCCAGAACAGTGCAAATTTTGAGCCTGCACCGCCACTACGCAGAGCCTAAATTCGCACTGTTCTCGCATAGCTTCCCCAGTCCTCCAAGAGCAATTCTGATGCATTGGATGATAAACTCTATATTTTTACACATCATTAAAGGTGTTTTTATCTCATAAACTACTGTTTCTCACAATTAGTGTGCTCAACTTCATTATAAATGCATCAGAAATGATCTTGAGTGGCTAGGGGAGAAGTGCCAGAACACTGCGAATTTTGAGCCTACATCGCTGTTGTAGAGGCCAAATTTGCACTGTTCTGGCACAGCTTCCTCAGTCCTCCAGGAGCATTTCTGATGCCTTGGGTGACAAACTGGCACATGATAGACACTCCATGTTAAACAAACATGATGACACCAAGACATTGTAAGAGAAACTTAAAATTTTAATTATCAGAAGTGCAAGAAATTACGAAACAACAGAAGCCAAGATCTTTGTAGAGACAAGAGAAAACACAGAGATATGGAGAATAAAAAATTTCTGATTTACTGTATGCAATTACAATAGATAGCTACCGCTTCCTAACCGTGTGCTTCGGTGAAGAAGCTTTGATATAGCTGACTGGAAGAAGTGAGAGTAAAGGTTGTATGCAAAAAGCATGGGTGAAGAGTGATTTTTAGTGAAAAGACCGTCTCGCTAAATAGAGCTTTGCATGCATGATTTTTCATCATGCAATCATAAATGACCACCGAATCTATATGCCGCTTGGCCCGTTTACAAGAGAAATACAAGTTTTTTACACAAAGCTTATTAATCATAAATTTAAAATCCTTTTTAAAAATATAATGAATATTAAATTTATGTAGATTGATTTCTTTCTTAATTCTAATATACTAGATTTCCTTCACGAAGATTGAAACCTTTAATTAAAGACCATATATATAATTATATACATTGTGAGTTCTTAGCTATATAGATATTATTTTTGCTATATAGAGATCACTAGCTTACTAGATGAAAGTTATATTTCCTATATAGGTATTCGAATTTGCTATATAGACTTTATTTCTTTGCTAGTTGTGTGAGGTGGGTTTTCTATATGACCATTATCATTTACTATATAGACACTTCACAATGCCTATATAGAAATCACTTCATTACTAGATGTAACGTCAGTTTCTATATAGATATTGCCATTTTCTATATAGGAACCATTTATTTGATAGATAGATAATGTAATTTGCTAGATAAATATATAGGAAATCACGTTTACTATATTGATAGATAGATAATGTAATTTGCTAGATAAATAAATAGGAAATCACGTTTACTATATTGAATAAGAAAAATGTGTGTTCATATCTAGCAAATTTGTCCAAATGTGCTAGATAGATTCAACTTTACTATATAGGAATGCGTTTGAAGTCCCTTGTGGTGATGATGATGATGAAGCATGAGCAAACGTGAGATGATCATTCATGAGCACATTGTGTGTATGATACTTGCAACAAACACAAGTGTGTGTGTACGTTGAAAACGTGCTTGTGTAACTTGCTTGGGAGAAGACGTGCTTGTGTACCTTGCTTGGGAGAAGACATGGTGCACAAAAAATATGCAAGAACTTGGCCGCTTTTCTTGATTTTTTGTGTCATGTGCTCTCAGGTTTGTTTATACAAAAGGAACTTTTTGTGGTTCCCTATATAGTGAACTTCACCATATATAGGAAATTTTGAGATATTTCCTCGTTATGTTGATGGAAATTTCCTATATATATCTACATAATCATATTCCACATTTACTCAATCCTCTATATGTAAGAAATATAGGCTTATATCTAGGTAATTCAATTTCTTATATAGGAAATATGGGCCAGTATCTAGCTTATTAAATTTCCTATATAGAGAGTATGAGCCAATATCTAGGTAGTTTAATTTACTATATACATAATATGGGCCAATATCTAGGTAATTCAATTTTCTATATAGACAATGAATAAGAAATATAGGATAGTATCTAGATAATACAATTTCCTATATAGAGAATGGATTGCCTATGTCGAGAATTGAATCACAAATGAGGAAATGGTTATTTAAAAAAATTGGTTACTTTAAAACTTTTATACTTAATATTCAAGCATCAATATTATTACAAATTGAATTATTTAAATGAGTAAATGGTTATTTAAAAAAATTGGTTACTTTAAAACTTTTATACTTAATATTCAAGCATCAATATTATTACAAATTGAAATACTTAAATTCTACCCTCTCTCTTTCTCTCTCTCTCTCTCCCTCTCTCTCTCTCACACACACACCCAAAAAAAAAAACTCAATGTAACATATGTAAAAATGTAGGTATGTCCTCTCATCTTATATCAAAAAGTAAGAGAATGATTTTACCAATACTAGCATGCCCATATTCAAGCTAAACAGCCATCTACCTTAGAAACTAAGGTTTTCTCTCTCCTCATCAAACAAACAGATATTCTCTCTCTCCCTCTGATACGTAATCCAAAATCTTAGATCATTATCTCTCTCTAATGTATCGCAGCAATGATTAATGATTATAGTAAGGTTTTACACCTTAGATAAAATGTCTCCCTCTCTCCCCCTCTTAGTGTTTTCATGTCCATCTCTTTTTCTCACTCTGTGTCAAACATCTCTTAGAATGTAAATTTAAAAAACAACAATGTATACAATAGGCTTTATCTCTCTTTCACTAGGTCATTGCACGAGAAAATACTACACATAGCGCATTATTTGTCTCCGAACTCTCCAGAATATGAAAACCTCTAGAGCTTCCAACCTCCAGTCATCCACACGTCAAGATTTCATCTCTAAGGAGCTCTAAGGTTACCTCTTACCACTTAAAATTAATTAATCAAAAACAAAATTTGGAAACCATATTAACCTTGCACTAAGTTAAAATATATACAAATAGAACAAAAAATTTGTGTTGATATTGCGAAACAATGGGAAAGAACATTTTGCATGGGAATGGTGAGAGTATACAAGTTAGATTAATGTGATCACCTTATAATGTCTAAGCTCTAATTTTATGACCACATAGTGTATGGTAGAAGCTCTTAAGATCTCAAAAGACCATATATCAGGTCATGAAATTTCCTAGATCAATGTGATCATCCTTCAATGTCTAAGATTAGCTTTTATGACCACATAGTGTATGGTAGAAGATCTCAAGATCTCATAAGACCATACATGAGCTCACATGTATTGGTTATGATTATGAAGAATGCATATGTTGTTGTGCAAGATCTCATGTGTGTTACTAGACATTGTTAGAATAGGTTGGTGTAAGTGAGAGATTATGGCCAACTTGAAGGGTATACGTCACAAGATAGTCTAACACAATGGAAGGTGGTAGCAAAAGGTTGCACGTCTAGTTTTAGTGAATGGGACTAGTCCTTGGTGGGTATACTTCCCAGAAAACCCCACCGCCCTCTTACTCTTCATATTCCTCTCTTCCTTCTCTTGGTAGTTTTGAGTGAGCCTAGATCGGTAGAGTCATCTATAGCTATAAGCTTAAAATTGGTGATCATGGTTGGACTCCACCAAGCATCATGGTTGCAATTATCATAGACATCATAAATCTCTTTGGTAAAGCGATCCAATGGAGTATCTTTAAATAGATACAAGAACTTAAGCTTGCATCTAAGTTGTAAAGAAATAATGTTCTTGCTATATTTGCAAGAAGAGTTACATTTTTAGAGGAGGCCCGCCAGCCTTAAACTAGTCTTATAACAAGGTGACAAATGGAGTGCAAGATTATAGCCACTATCACTGGTTCATTTTCTATTTATATACATTAAAATAATCTTAGTAGGTATTCTTTCTTGAAAGCATAAAACCTTAGAGGTTTAAAAATGATACTTTTCTAGTGTGTATCCATATTGTGTGACTACAAATGGCATCTTTATATGGTATGTATGTCATGTAGTAACTTGGTGGTTTCTAGATCACTCCTTGTGCAATCAACTTAGTGGCATACATGGATTTCTTGGTTCTAGTAATGGGACCATGTCAAGGTAATCTCACACACATGAGATGATGGGAAGAAGATTTTGAGTGTGTGTATGCTCGTGCGTGCTCTTGCACATGTGGATGTGACCTTGGAAGCTCTTATGAGCTTATAAGATCAGATGAAAGTTCTTTGTTCATCATATGAGATAATAAATGGAAAATATTTTTTTAAAGATAACAAATGGGTAGTGTATCTATATTTGAGGTAATAAATGTCTAAGATCAACTTTTTTGACCACATTGTATGGTAGAAGATCTTAAGATCTCATAAGACAATACACGAGCTCATGATCTTTGTTAAGATCTCATAATTGATGTAAGATCTCATAATTTATGTAAGAGATCATATAATTCATCTAAGAGCTCATATAATTTCAAAAAATATTGTTAGAGATCTAATGAGATCATAAGATCCATGAGATTTCCTATGAGCCCATAGGATCACACAAGGGTTGAGAAGAGCTCATATAACTTATCTTGGTTCTAGTGCTTATAAAATCATAGGGTGATCAAAGCTAAGTCACTAGAAATGACTAGAGATCTAGTTAATGTGAGATAACTAGAGATGATTGTGATCTAAGACCTAAGATGACTTTGAGAGTAAGTCATAGGTGCTTACAAGATCTTCAGATGATCCAAGATAAGATTACCTAAGACCCACTAGAGAACTAAGAGGTCATATAAGTCATGTTAGATCTCATATAATTTCAAACAATCTTGTTAGAGATCTAATGATATCATAATAGTACCCACAAGACTTCCTACAGGTCCATAGGATTACATAGGGGCTAAGAAGAGCTCATACAGCTCATACAACATGTAAGACCTTTTGAAGAGCTCATAAGGTCACATATGAACTCTTAATGATGACATTAGTGATTCTAATCATATGAGTAATACCTTTTGAAGAGCTCATACAACTGGTCAGACCTTTTGAAGAACTTACAAGGTCACATATGAACTCTTAAAATGATGACAAGGAGAACCTATTATAGTGATTCTAATCATATGAATGTGTGGCTCCTTCATCCTCCTCTATGCTAATTTAGTTGATCTTACATGATTATAAGATTCCACACCACACAATGGCTCCCATGAGATTCTATAAGTAATATAATCAGATAAGAGATCCTATTGTGTCATATGAGCTCTTATTGGTTTGAGCAAGACAACAAAGAGATTACTAAACAAGAGCATCTTTACAAGGCTTCATCGTCGACATCGGTTTTTGAAGGGTGCACATTCTCTATTTTATGTGCTTCACTTGAACTACTCAATATACAAATAGTTTATGGATGGAGCAATGCAAGTCTTGACGCATTATTGAAGTAAGCATTCTAACTTACAAATTTGAATTAGTGGTTTAGGGTTTAGAGTTTAGGACTAATTGATGATATTGGATGCAGACTATTATCAAACATGCTTCCAAAGGGGAATAGACTACCCACCTCAAGAGACATGGCGAGGCGCTATGTGACATCTCTTGGAGGATTGGATTATGATCGCACACATACATGCGTCAATGATTGCATTCTCTTTCGTGGGACGCATAAGAAGGCTCGACATTGTCCCACTTGTGGGGTGAAGAAAGATATAAAACAGATGTAAAGAGTTTTGATGTACCTCGTAAAGTCTTGCGACACTTTTCTATAATTCCTCGCATCAAACACATGTTCAAGTGCAAATCCATAGCAGAGCTCATGTCATGGCATTCCTCACATCGATCGGATGATGGCATGTGGAGAATTTTCGCAGACACTCTTGCTTGGAAGCATATTGAAAATGAGTGGCCCAGCTTTAAAACAGAGCCCAAAAACTTGAGACTTGGCCTAGGTATGGATGGAGTGAATCCATTTGGTTTCAAAAGCACCACATACAGCATGTGGCCAGTTGTGTTGGTGAATTACAACCTTCCATCATCAATGGCGATCAAAAAGGGACATCTTATGTTATCCCTTCTAATTCCAGGGAAACATAAAGTCAACATATGGATGTTTATCTCGAACCGTTGATTGATGAGTTAGAGGAACTATGGAGAGGTGTTGCGGTGGTGGACATTAGTAGGCCTCCCTCCTCTCGACACTTCGACTTAAAAGTAGTGTTGATGTGGACAATGCATGACTTTCCAAGATACAGCGATTGTTCTGGTAAGAATTCTAATTACCTCCCTACTCTAATACTATTGGCTATATTAGTTATAACTATTGACTTTATTATTCTAACTTATATTTATAACTTAAGAGGTTTGAAAACATCGAGTAAACATGCATGTCCTGTTTGTGGCCCTTCGTTAGTACATGAGTATGCTGACGGTTTGTGTAAGACTATATTCGATAATCATCATTGATTTCTCCCGTCAGATCATCCTAAATATGTTGCTAGTAAGAGTAGCATTCCTCCACAAACACTTCCTCGGGGCGGTCACTATATGTAAAATATCCCTATCGCGTGCATTCAAGGCCTATATTTTAAATCCCTTATTTGTGAATTTTTTAATCTATATAATATCCCCTTTTCTTTATGAATCTGTAAATTTTTTTAAATTTTTTTTAAATCATACCCTTATGTAAATATATTTCTATAAGTTTCATAAATTAAAATTATGCTTCTGCTGAACGCACGTGATATTCACATTTTTTTGTGAGTGACCCCCCCGAGAACACTTCGTGCAAAAGATTGGAAGCGTATTTGGGAGTCTACAAATATTCCTCCTCCAGATGGCATGAACAGGTATAGTAATGTTTTTCAATCTTGTTTTGTGTAGTCTCTAATTGGATTAAAGATCACATAGAGCAATCCCTTGTGTAGGTACTCCATTTTTTTTCGGCTACCATATTGGACCCATCTTAAGATCAACCATCTTCTTGATCCCATGCACATCTTCAAGAATGTGGGATGTGGTATTTGGGAACATGTTATTGGTAAACGAGACAATATTAACGTACGGGAGGACTTGCGGGTCGCAGGATGTATGCGTCAAGCCATGAGAGGAGGGTGGGCACGTTCATCTTTTGCCTGCACCATGGATTATATCAAAGAAAGAGGAGAAGCAGGTAAAGCAGGCCATCACCACTTTGCGTACTCCCATTGGATGCATGAGATCATTGAAGGGAGCCTTTACAAACCACTAAGAAAAGAGGCGTTGAGCAACTATATGGGTTGAAGTCCCACGATTGGTACAAGATGCTCCAGGTAAGTGTTTTCCAAGTCTTTTACGTTGAAATTAAATTTTGTAATGCCATAAACCATACATACATGTGCTCTTATGTGCGTAGTTCATACTACCTACTAGCATCGACCATTGTGCAAATAAGAGTTTGAAAAAATGTATTTATAAGATGGGCGAGCTTGTGAGGTATGTAAAACCCATGTCAGATCACCCTTCATTATACCTTGCAAAAATGAACGTGCATGAGGTATAACGTACTATTCATTTATTTTTTAGATATGTTAGTTCCAAAGCAATTGATCCAGCCACATTGGATGATGCGCGTGTTATGGCAATAGAGGTGGTTTGTTTGGTAGAGAAGACTTTTCCACGAACCATTCTCACAAGTCAACTACATCTCATTGTGCATTTAGTGGATGAAATTGCTTTATGTGGCACTGTGCATGCACGTTGGATGTTCTTCCTAGAGCGCTTCATGAAGACCTTATAAAAGACTTTGTGAGGCAAAGTGCAGGGCCTAAAGGAAGCATGGCCGAGGGTTGGTTGATACAAGAGTCTCTTGTATATATTTCAGAATTTCTTGGTCAGGTGGACAACTCTTTGCCACAACTATGGAGCAATGAAGAGGACTTGAGGATGACCTCTATTGTGCCTCAAGGAAAAAGACAGAGTAAAGTAATTGACAGAACATTGATTGATGATCTCAATTTCACTTGCATCCTTAATAGTGATGTGATGAGCAGATGGGTTACAAGATATGAGGATGCAAAGACAAAAAGGCAAGTAGAAAGAGCTCTCTTTCGGAGGCAACATGGCTCTCGTAAGGCGTACCCTAAGCATCTAGCAACAATTTCGAATGATATCCATGTTGATTGGTTGCATGAGGAAATCATAGAGAGTAGAGAGCGGCGAGGGGCTGCATATCACGGCGAAAGAATGGGAGTATGCACAAGGATGCATGTTAAAGGTACATAGAACTAATGTTTTACATTAGTTGTAAGTGATTTATTTTTAATATTTATTCACATTGCTTACACAAATATTGCTTCTATTTTGGTCCAATGCACTATGTTCAATGCTATATGGTGTGAAGGCAAGCATTTTCGACACAAAGAATTGATGAAAAGAGGAATACACAAGATTGCGGTGTCATTAGTAGCTTTGAGGGAGCTAATGGAAAAATGGATGATTATTGTGGCACAATCCAAGACATATTTAGGCTTGACGTTCGTCGCTTCTTTGTGTATGTTTTGGATGTCAAATGGAAAATGAACGTGGTGGAAAAAGGGCCTAGTGCAACGATAAAACGCCATGCAAGTGGCTATGTAACTATTGACTCTACAAAGTTTTGGCAAACAAAGAAAGATAGGCTCGTATTGCCACAACAATGTGAGCAGGTATGCATTTTTTCACTAATGTGTTTCATATACATATATATCTAAGCTCACGTATCCCTTGACTTTTGATATGCTAATTAATTACTACAGTATGTGTATTTGAGTAGGTTATCTATCTGCCAATGGTGCATGACATTAAGTGGTGGTACGTCATCCCTATTGCACCACATTCCAAAGTGATGTATAATACATTCACTGATATGGAGCATATGGAGGATGTAACAAGCCGCAATGAAGATGATGTCGAACATGCCAATGAAGATGTGATCGATGATCAAGAAATAAGAGATGATCATGATGATGAGGATGAGTGTGCCATTTCTCATGATCATGAGAATGACCCTACCATTGAGGATGATGCTGATGTTGATGAGGATGATCAAGACATCGATACCATTATCAATGGACAGAATATCGATAGTAGTGGAATAAATTTAATCGTAGCCTTACAAATTGATCAAATGGATATTGATGTTGATCGTTTGGCAATCCATCACTGTATCATTCTAAATTGATGACATTTCTATTGTATATATTGTCTTTTAATTATCATCTCATGATTTATTTTTGAATATATTTCATTGTTGTAAATGCATGTAGTGGGATTGAAGATGAGATCGAACCCTAACCAATCCATCACTGTATCATTCTAAATTGATGACATTTCTATTGTATATATTGTCTTTTAATTATCATCTCATGATTTATTTTTGAATATATTTCATTGTTGTAAATGCATGTAGTGGGATTGTGTAATGATATATACTGTAATGTACTATAAGATGGTTTAAAGAAAATAGTTTTTAATTTTGTAAAGGAATGGAGTTTTTCTTAATAAAAATCTTGCGTGTAATAATGCGTGTATATTTGCGTGTATATACACGCGCTAATACATGCGTTTCTGAAACCAGTATACACGCGAAGTTAGATGCCAATATACACGCACTGGTAGACGCGTTTCTGAAACTTCAATACACGCGAATTTAGATGCCAATATACACGCGCCCGATACTACTCATATACATGCGCGACCATACACGCGCCCGTAACTTATCGCATGTATTGAACGCGTGTATGGCAGCAGTGTCTTGTAGTGAACCAGTCCTTCCTTCTTAGTATGCTTGAAGCCTTGTAGCCGCCCCTTCCAATGATGTAGCATATTCCCCAGTTTGACGCACTCGATGTGGTCCCTTAGAGCTTGGCTGCATGTAGACCCAAGCCCCAACCCTGAATCTTGTTGGAGCCCAAACTCCATTCTCATCTCTTGTGTTATGCAGCACAAGCTCTTCCACCTTCTCCCTAGGTCTTCTCACATTACTGGAAGAGGCCATGGTGGTCAGAAAAGAGAAGGAAAAAGAAAAGCTTGTTTTACAACAGAAGAGTGAAGAGGAGAGAAAGTTCAGGGTTTTCAGTGCAGCAATGGAAAGCTTAAAAGAGGGTTAGAGTTTAAGAATAGGCTTCCTGAACCTAGAGTAGACTAAAGAGGGATAGAGTTTGTGCAGCAATGGAGAGGGAGGGAGCTTGAGAGAGAGAGAGAGGGAGGGAGATTGAGAGGGAAGGAGCTTGAGAAGGAGGGATGGAGTTTTTGCAGCAATGGAGAGCTTAGAAAAGGAAGAAAGAGGGAGAGGGAGCTTGAGACTCAGGGAGCTTGAGAAGGAGGGAGATCTTGAGAGGTATGGAGTTTCTATAGCAATGGAGAGCTTAGAAGAGGAAGAAAGAGGTTCAAAATGAGCTTTCCAAACCTAGAGTATGTTAGGGGGAAGTTTGAGAGTGAAAACACACTTTTGAGAAAAAATTAAAAATTTTCAAATTTTAGGGTTTTTTGTCTACGCGATTCTAGGTGGAGGGACCTCTAAGTTTGGGCCCAAGAGGTAAGGGGACAAGAGTAGTAATTAGGCCCCATTAGAAAACCAAAGCCTATGCCCCCTAGGGTCAAAGAAGTCAAAAATGTGCACCCAGCCCTCTTCCTATTGGTCCATTCCTAATCAAAAGTTAATCCAAGAGGCCCTCTTTGGGTCCAAAAAATTCCTAATGTTTTCATCCACGAAGATTAGTTTTTTGTTCAATAACAATAATGATATTTATATTAGAAACTCTTTAGTACTAAATACTGATCATATTTTTCTAGAAAAAAAATACATACATATAAAAATTTACTTATGCTATTATAATTTACAAGTTTAAGCATGCCCATCCTTAAGTAATTCTCTCACACACCCTTGCTTCATCTCTCTCTCTCTCTCTCTCTCTCTCTCTCTCTCTATATATATATATATATATATATATATATATATATATATAAGTAACACTTTTATAATAAAAAAATTCTTTTATGCATCAGTTTATGCATAAAAAATAAAAATGATGAAAGTAACACTTTTATAATAAAAAAATATATTCTTTTATGCATCTATTTATGCATAAAAATCAATAATATATATATATATATATATATATATATGTACCTAATTAAATGTTGCTTTGATTTGAGACTTCTCAATTCTAAAAGAGGGTCATCCCATATATATTATTAAAATATGCCTCTCTCTATTCTAAAAGAGGGTTATGCCACATATAATATTGAAAGATTCTTCTCTCTCACTCTCTCTCAAACACACATGTACGCGAGAGAGAGAGAGAGAGAGAGAGAGAGAGAGAGAGAGAGAGTGTGTGTGTGTGTGTGTGTGTGTGTGTGTGTGTGAGAGAGAGAGAGAGAGTATTATTCTTATAAATAACATGTACCAAATTCAAGAACAGATATTTGACTTCATAAAATCAATATACATCCACAAAGACCAATTTGTTTTCAATAACAATAATGATATTTGTATTAGAAACTCTTTAGCATGCCATCCTTAACTTAAGTAATTATCGCACACACCCTTTCATAATTTTACTATGTACTCTCTCTCTCTCTCTCTCTCTCTCTCTCTCTCTCTCTCTCTCTAATTAACACAAAATAATATAATATATATATGTATATACATACATATATATATATTAGAGAGAGATAGTATATGACAAAGAGTAGAAAGAGTGAGAAGTCGGGTAAGAGGGTAGAGAGATAATGATAGGAAGAGAGGGTGTGTATGTGCATGTCTATGAGAGAGAGTGTGAGAAAGAAAGAGAGAGTGTGTGAGAAAGAGAAAGAGAGATCATGTGAGAGATTCACATAGAATGAGGAGGAAAGAAGGCATAGGAGTAGAGAGAGGGGGGGATAGAGCTCGAGTGTGTGTATATTGAGAGAGAGCCAAGCTAGAGAGAGAGAATGTGTTTATGCTTGAGAGAGAGAAAGAATGTGTTTATGCATGAGAGAGAGATTAGAGAGAGAGTGAGAGGAAGAGAAAGAGGAAGAGACAAGAGGGAGTGAGAATGAGAGAGAGGACGAGCAAAAGAGTAGAGAGATAGCGAGAGGAAGAGAGGGTTAGTGTGTCTATGAGAGAGGGAGAGAGAACGAGAGAGGTAGTGAGGTAGAGAGATAATTATGAGAGGTTTGTGCATTTTTCTCTCCAAAGGATTAGAGAGAGAGTGAGAGGAAGAGAGAAGAGAGAGTGAGAATGAGAGAGAGGATGAGCAAGAGAGTAGAGAACATAGAGAGAGTTTGTCAAGGAAAAGAGTGAGGTTTGAGAGCGAGATAGAGAGAGAGTTTATGTTTGAGAAAGAAAGAGTGTGTGAGAAAGAGAAAGAGAGATCAAGTGAGAGATTCACAATAAATGAGGAGGAAAGGAGGCATAGGGGTAGAGAGAGGGGGAGGATAGAGAGAGAGAGAGAGAGAGAAGTAAGCAAATGTGTTTATGCATGAGAGAGAGAGAAAGAGAGAAGTAAGCGAATGTGTTTATGCATGAGAGAGATATTAGAGAGAGAGATTAGAGAGAGGGTTAGTGTGTGTCTATGAGAGAGAGAGAGAGAGAGAGAGAGAGAGAGAGGAAGAGAGGGTTAGTGTGTGTGAGAGAACACATAAAAAGAGAGATTGAGAGATAAAAGAGGGGGAAAATGAGATATGGAGGTATAGAACATGGAGAGAGTGTGTCAAGGAAAAGAGTGAGGTTTGAGAGAGAGAGAGAGTGTGTGTCTGTGAGAAAGAAAGAGAGAGTGTGTGAGAGAGATAAAGAGAGATCATGTGAAAGATTCACAAAGAACGAGGAGGAAAGGAGGCATAGCGGTAGAGATAGAGAGGGGATAGAGAGAGCATGTATATTGAGAGAGAACCAAGCTAGAGAGAGAAAGAGAGAGAGAAGTAAGCAAATGTGTTTATGCATGAGAGAGAGAAAGAGATTAGAGAGAGGGTTAGTGTGTCTATGAGAGAGAGAGAGAGAGAGAGAGAGAGAGAATGAGAGAGAGGATGAGCAAGAGAGGAGAGAGATAGCAAGAGGAAGAGAGGGTTAGTGTGTGTGTAAGAACACATAAAAAGAGAGATTCAGCGATAGAAAAGGGAGAAAAGGAGATATGAAGGTATAGAACATGGACAAGAGGGAGTGAGAATGAGAGAGACGATGAGCAGAGAGGACAAGAACGAGGACACCCTTAATCCTAAATTCTAAACCCTATACCATATACTCTTAATCCTTAACACTAGAGACCCTAAACCCAAAACCCAAAACCCTAGACCTTAACCCCAAATATTAAACCCTAATTTCTAACCCTAAAAAGAGAGATTCAGCGATAGAAAAGGGAGAAAAGGAGATATGAAGGTATAGAACATGGACAAGAGGGAGTGAGAATGAGAGAGACGATGAGCAGAGAGGACAAGAACGAGGACACCCTTAATCCTAAATTCTAAACCCTATACCATATACTCTTAATCCTTAACACTAGAGACCCAAAACCCAAAACCCAAAACCCTAGACCTTAACCCCAAATATTAAACCCTAATTTCTAACCCCTAAAACCCTCAGCCCTAAAACACTAAACCATAAACACCAAACCTTAGATCCTAGAAGCTACACCCTAGATCCTAGACCCTAAACCCTAGAACCCTAAACCCTAGACCCTAGACCCTAAACCCTAAACCCTAGATCCTAAACCCTAAGTATTAAACCCTACAATCCTAAACCTTAGACCCTAGATCCTAAACCCTAAACCCTAGACCCTAGACCCTAAACCCTAAATCCTATGTTCCAATCCCTAAATCATAGATCTTAAACCCTACACCCTAGACCCTAAACCCTAAACCCTAAAGCCTACACCCTACATCCTAAACCCTAAATCTTATGTCCCAATCCCTAAACCTTAATCCCTAAATGCTAAACCTTGAATCAAATCCTAAAACCCTAAACCCTAAACCCTAAACCCTAGACGCTAGACCATAGACCCTAGACCCTAAACCCTAAACCCTAGACCCTAAATCTTATGTCCCAATCCCTACATCCTTATCCCTAAATCCTACAGCCTAAACCCTACACCCTAAACCGTAAATCCTATGTCCCAATCCCTAAACCTTAATCCCTAAATGCTAAAACCTAAACCTTAAACTCTAAAACCGTAACTCACAAACTCTATACCCTGAACCCTTACCTTCAAACCCTATACCCTAGATTCAAACCTCTCAAACTCTAAGCCCTGAAACACTAAATCCTAAGCCCCTGAAACCGTAAGATCGTGGAGCCTAAACCCCTAGATCCTAGACCCTAGACCCCTGACCCTAGACCCTAAACCCTAGACCCTAAACCCTAAACCATAAATCCTATGTCCCAATCCCTAAACACCAATCCCTAAATCCTAAACCCTAAAACTATAAACCCTAAACTCGAAACCCTAGACCAAAGACCCTAAACCCTAAATCCTATGTCCCAATCCCTAAACCTTAATCCCTAAATCATAAACCCTAAACCTTAAACCCTGATCCCTAAATCCTAAATCCTAACTCACAAACTCTATACCCTAAACCCTATACCCTTAATTCTAACCCCTCAAAACCTAAGCCCTAAAACACTAAATCCTAAGCCCCTGAAACTGTAAACCCTAGACTCTTAACCATAAACCCTAAACCCTAAACCCTAGACCCTTAACCTTAGACCCTAGACCATAGACCCTAAACCCTAAATCTTATGTCCCAATCCCTAAAACCTAATCCCTAAATCCTAAACCCTAAAACCCTACTCCCTAAATCCTAACTCACAAACTCTATACCCTAAACCCTAACCTTCAAACCCTATACCCTAAATTCTAACCCCTCAAACCCTACGCTATAAAACCCTAAATCCTAGACCCTAAACTCTAACCCCTCAAACCCTACACCCTAAAACCCTAAATCCTAAGCTCCTAAAACCCTAAACCCTAGACCCTAGACCCTAGACACTAAACCCTAGACCCTAGACCCTGGACACTAAACCCTAAACCCTAGACCCTAGACCCTAAACCCTAAACTCTAAATCCTATGTCCTGATCCCTAAACCCTAATCCCTCAATCCTAGACAGTAAAATTATGAAAGGGTGTGTGCTATAATTACTTAAGTTGAGGATGGCATGCTAAAGAGTTTCTAATACAAATATCATTATTGTTATTGAAAAAAATTGGTCTTTGTGGATGTATATTTGATTATATGAAGTCAAATATCTTTTTTTGAATTTGGTACATGTTATTTAAGAATAATACTCTCTCTCTCTCTCTCTCTCTCTCTCTCTCTCTCTCTCTCTCTATCTTGTGTACATGTGTGTATAAGAGAGAGTGAGAGAGAAGAATCTTTCAATATTATATGTGGCATAACCCTCTTTTAGAATAGATAGAGGCATCTTTTAATAATATATATGGGATGACCCTCTTTTAAAATTGAGAAGTCTTAAATCAAAGCAACATTTAATTACGTACATCTAGAGAGAGAGAGAGAGAGAGAGAGAGAGAGAGATGAAGCAAGGGTGTGTGAGAGAATTACTTAAGGATGGGCATGCTTAAGCTTGTAAACTATAATAGCATAAGTAAATTTTATATGTATGCATTTTTTGCTAGTAAAATATGATTAGTATTTAGTACTAAAGAGTTTCTAATATAAATATCATTATTGTTATTGAACAAAAAACTAATCTTCATGGATGTAAATCGATTTTTTAAAGTCAAATATCCTTTCTTATATTTGGATACATATTATTTACAAGAAGAATACAAGTTTTTTACACAAAGCTTATTAATCATAAATTTAAAATCTTTTTTAAAAATATATAATAAATTTATGTAGATTGATTTCTTTCTTAATTCTAATATACTTGATTTTCTTCATGAAGATTGAAACCTTTAATTAAAGACCATATATATAATTATATACATTGTGACTTCTTAGCTATATAGACGTTATTATTTTTGCTATATAGAAATCTGCTGATGATGAGATTGATGCACGTTACACGTGTGGGAGAAAACCCATATGACTAGTGAGCATCTACACCTTCCTCATACTAAAAGTTATATTTCCTATATAGGTATTCGAATTTGCTATATAGACTTCATTTCTTTGCTAGTTGTGAGGTGGGTTTTTTATATGACCATTATCATTTACTATATAGACACTTCACATTGCTATATAGAAAATATTGTTTGCTATATAGGGAAAACCTATTTACTAGTTGTAAGATTAATTTCCTTTCTTGTATAGAAATTACTTCATTACTAGATGTAAAGTTGGTTTATATATAGATATTGCCATTTTCTATATAGGAACCATTTATTTGCTAGATAGATAATGTAAATTGCTAGATAAATATATAGGAAATCGTGTTTACTATATTGAATAAGAAAAATGTGTGTTGACATCTAGCAAATTTGTCCAAATTTGCTAGATAGATTCAACTTTACTATATAGGAATGCGTTTGAAGTCCCTTGTGGGTGATGATGATGATGAGCAACTATCTATCGGTGCTCCATAGCACTTTTTTGCTGCCAAGCAGCGCTTTGATTTTTTGCTGTCCATTAGTGAAAGAACGTTGCATAGCACTGCCTACAGTAGCAACGAAAAAGTCCTACTATACTGTAAAAATATCTCGCTTTTTTTGCCGCTGCGTAGTTTTATCTTTTGAATACAATAAACTTGTACTTTGAGTTTTGTTTTACAGGTTTTTGCCTTGTCTATCACTTCTACCTTTCCTACCCTATCCTCCTCAAGCTCAAGCAAGGTATGTCTACAGATTTCATTTATCTCCTATGCAAACAAGCTTTCCATGAAAGCTATCTTTTGAGTATTTCCTTTCTCTTTTAAGTTTTTCTTTTCTTCTTTTTCCCTTTCTCAAATTTTTCCCTAATTAACAGCTATCCATTAAAGCTTCATATGGTAAGAGATCGTGATTTTTTTAAATACTATTTTTTTCTTGACTTGGTTTAATTTTGTAGGTTTTCAACACATACAAACCTGACAAGAGATCTCTTTCTTGTATGTTTCTTATTTCATGCTTTTACATGTTTATAGGGTTTGTAAGTTTTAGGGATTTTAAGATTCGAATTTGTTCTTAATACATTTTTTTCTTATTTTGGGGTGATTTTGTAGGTTTTCAACATATATAAGCCTCACAAGGGAAGAGATCTCTTTCTTGTGTGTTTCTTCTCTTATGCTTTTACATGTTATAGGGTTTGTGAGTTTTGGGTTTTAAGATTAGAATTTGTTTATTTTCCCATGCTCCATGCTTGTGCCAGTAACTACCTATGCATGCTGGTAGCAACCAATGCATGCCGATAATATCCTACGCATGCCGGTAGCTTCCTACGCATGCTGATAGCTTCCTACACATATCGGTAGCTTCCTACGCATGTTGGTAGCTTCCTACGGATGCCGGTAGCTTTATGCATTATGCCGGTTGCTTCCTAAGCATGCAAGTAGCTTCCTAAGCATGGCGGTAGCAACCTAGGCATGCCGGTAGCAACCTACGCATACAAGTAGCTTCCTACGCATGCCAGTAGCTAACTACGCATGTCGGTAGCAACCTATGGATACCGATAGCTTCCTACGCATGCCGGTAGCTTCCTACGCATGCCGGTAGCAACCTACGCATGCCGGTAGCTTCCTACGCATGCCGGTAACAACCTATGCTTGCCGGTAGCTTTATGCATAATGCCGGTAGCTTCCTAAGCATGCCGATAGCTTCCTAAGCATGATGGTAGCTTCCTAGGCATGTCGGTAGTAACCTACAAGTCCCGGTAGCAACCAATGCATGCCGATAGCTTCCTATGCATGCTGGTAGCAACCAACGCGTGCTGGTAACAACCAACGCATGTCGGTAGCAACCAACGTGTGTCGGTAGCAACAACCAACGCATGCCCGTAGCTTCCAAGCATGCCAGTAGCATTATGCATTATGCTGGTAGCTTCCTACGCATGTTAGTAGCTTTCAATGCATGCCGATAGCCATATGCATAAGGCTATATACATAAGGCCGTATAGATAAGAGTTTTAAGTATTTATATTTTTCTTGGACAGATGGCAAATAACTTGAGGCACAATGTTACACGACGTGAAGGAGGAGTCGATATCGTAACAATATTTGTAACTACATAGTAGCCTCAAATTATATCTTATTATTTAATTAAAAAAAGATTATCTTCAATAACAACTTTCTAAAATGTTCATTTGTTTGTATGTGTATAGCTTGAAGCTGTGGACCACCCCCTTACTTAAGATGAATATAATTTTGCATTACAACGGGGTTTGTAACCTCTATTTGATAGGGTGCAAGACGAAGGATATATTGTTATTACTGGAGGAGATGCTTCGCAAGCATGGCAAGTAAGTACATTCCTAAACCCTAAACCTCTTTGTTTTTGCAAATTGTGTGTTAAGATCGTGTAACTAGAAACGATGGTGTAAATGTCCATGCCGGTAGCAATGAAAATGTGAGAAGCAAAGGGAGCAAGGAACAATAATAATCGCACAGCAAGAGATCTAGATAGCCCCTAGCTCCATAGGTTTTCATTACGCTTTATTTTGTATATGAGTTTTTTAGAATCATACACTTATGTAATTTTGCTAAGTATTGTAATTGAATTTTGACATTCCTAAAACCATGAATTGCAATTGTCTTTTCTTTTTGGTATTTGTCAAGTTTTACATTACACTTGTTCATGATGATATGAAGTTGTGTTAGTTTTACTGTGTCTACATTAGAAAAAAAGAGCTACGACAGACTGGGGAGTCCTGTGCTGCAGACTCCCCAGTCGGCCCCAGCTTTTTTTAATTATGCAGTAGTTTCGCTGCTACAGAGCAGTGAACCTATTGCTACAAAAATAGCAATGATATAGGCCCGACATCTCCGTACCCTTCTAGTTATAAAAGCGTTGCTATTTTCGTTATTAAACACTCATTCTGTTATAGTGGTTTGGGTATCCAC
The DNA here is from genome assembly GCF_041138505.1 of Cibotium barometz. Lineage (NCBI taxonomy): Eukaryota > Viridiplantae > Streptophyta > Polypodiopsida > Cyatheales > Cibotiaceae > Cibotium > Cibotium barometz. The sequence continues at coordinate 48,001,711 of NC_141065.1, forward strand.
ATTACCTCCATGAGATTTTGCAAATTGTGACATGGGCAAGCCATGGATTTTTGATACCTTGTATTCCGTGAGTGGTTAACTTTGGGTGCTCTCTGCTTCGTGCTAGTCTTTGAGTGCAAGAACTTCCTCAGTCATTCAGCTGCTCTCTTTGTTCTTATGATGTATCAGCATATTCTCCTCGGCTACTCTCAATTTTAGCATTATGGGTAACAATGTTTGGCATATAAAAAACATATGCATTATGGTAGACCTGATGATGAAACAAAGAAATTGCCTGCAGGACCTGCTCCTATGTAGGCATACCAACTACGATAGCCACAGTGGGGTCGCAATTGTGTTGATTGGCATTATTGGGCAATTTATAGGAACGGTGATCGTAGATACAACGACATAACTGTAGGTAACAGGGGCAATACATTTAGGAAAAAAATAAATTTGTAATCATGTCATCTGCAGTCTACTTAGCAGAGTGTAATCTCCAAAATTCTCCTACGACATTGGTAGCCGTTTGTTCTTCAGTCGAGGTGGGGGCTCTTCCTCCTCACTATCAGAGTTGATAATCAAATTTTGGTGACGCTTTGACCGTGTAGCAGCCGACTTGCCCTTGCCCTAGACCCCCCGGAACTGGCTGGCTGGTGGTAGGTTAGGATAAAGACCATCCTCTAACAAAAGAACTTCAAAATTTCCCCTAATTTGGTTTGGGCCTCCTCAACTTCCCAAGCATTCTTCTTGCTCTGTCGTCTAAGAGGAGTTTGATGTTGTACCAAAACTTGTTATGTAGCACAGATTTTAACCCGATATTTTGTATCACTTTAGGTAACTGAGTTTGATGTTCGGTAACATCTTAGTGAAATGAATGTCTTGGTCAAAATAGCCTTTTGTTTTAGTCGAGTGAGAAATTAGAATGGCCTAAATAATAGAAATAGTTATGGACAACTTCTTGTAGCCCTTTTTAGCTTGCCTATGTGGCATAGGGTCCTAGATTTTCAGCTATCGCCTTTTTCATTACCTTTTTTAAGAGAAGGATAGATGCACAAAGTCAACTAGGTATCCATTACCCAACGTAGCATAGTATTGCTTATAAGGCTGGCAAGAGGCATGCCACACATCATGATCTAGGCAAAAGAAACCATTGAGCACACATCCATGCCCTCCCTGGAATCTCCCAAGGTAAGAATGTGCATCATCAAAGAGGACCTCCCTCGAACAAAAGGAAGGCAATGCAAGATTAAAAATTGCAAATCAACCCTTATATGCAAGGGGAAGTCCTTCTTTGGAAGGTTTTGAGACCCTTAAAGGCTTCTGAAGACTTTTTTTTAGTCACACCGCATCTACTTGAAGATGAATAGAATAGAGAAACCAGACAATTTATGCATTATCTAACAAATCCCAACCGGTGCTCATATTTGTTGGCCGAGTTATAAAATAAAGAAAGAACATATTTTTTGGAAAGATAAAAATAAAAGAAAAAATGGAGGGATTATAACAAAAATGCCAATGTTTTGACTACAAAATGGTCTCTCCTAGCACTGACCATAACTAAAATGCCAATTTTTTGTCTTTCCTAGCACTGATTACAACCTTCAAATAAGACAGATAGAAAAAACATAAGATAGTACATTAGCATAACAAAGGCGGATTTTATTTTAAGACACTGAAGGAAAACCAGGCACACGGCTTCCACGGGATTTGAACCCTAAGCAAGGGATCCAAAGGAGAATACCTTGACCACTACGGCGACTCCCTTGCAAGGCAAACGAGAATTACATTACAAATTATTAAAAGGGGATGGAAGCTAGTTTGCAGGCAAGGTGTTGAAGTCAATAGAGGGTGGGATTCCTGTGGGAGAACGACGAATAGTCTCATTACTTTGGATGTTTTGGAAGTCTCTAAAGCCACCACTATACATATACATGCGGTTAGCATGTATACCCGCACCGTAGTCGTAGCGTTGATGCTTAGTGGAGCTGGCAGTGGTGGAGAAGGAGGCAAGTGGCAATTCCACCCAAGAACCTCCTATGGTGCAAACCCATTGGTTCCTGTAGCGCGCTTCAAAATAGTCGTTTCCAGTTTTGTCAAAATTCTCCACAAACGAATAAAGGCCCTTGAGCAAGGCTCCCCCCATCTTGGCCTTGTCCCATTGCGCTATCAGCTTCCATGAGCCCAACTCTGGTGCATAGAAATAAGCAGTGAAGAGTGTATGGTCACCTGCAGCAACTGCATTCACAAGTAGTCTGTAAGTCGTCTCTGTCTTCCACATGAATCTCCAGTAGCTCTGCCCTCCAGAGCCTTCATTCCCAAAGCTGCCGCTGTACACATCACTTCCCTTCTTTATAAGCGTCACAGCATACTCTTCAGGAATTGCACTAGGATCGTCAGTTTTTTAGTTGCTCCAGATTGAGAACAGCACCCTTCTTTCTGTTGCAGAGTTTACCTATATATGCACAGACAAATTCCCATATTGAACAGCCAAAATTTGCACTTCTCAGATTATGACAACATCCTGAGCTTATAAACGCAACGCACCGCATACCTACGTAGGTGCGGTTATGTTTCAGATGGGGTGACCACGGTTCCCGCATCTGGATAGGTATAATGAGCTTTTGCAGCATAGCACCACATACCTAGGTAGGTGCAGTTGGGGGGCAAAGGACCTCCGGCCCCGATGGGGCCCTATCACGTGCGATGGGGGGCCGGCGGCCCCAACCACACCTATGTGGTGACTTCTCTACAGAAGCTCATCATATTGAACCCTATCAGGAGGAACGCAGGGGAATCCAAGCAATGTAAGCTTGGGTCATCCTTATTTGGGGAAAAATGTTGAGTGTACACACATATTACAAAAACTTTAGACAATTTTCCACCATAATTCTCATTTCGATGAGGGCCGACAGGGGCCAGTAGCCCTCTGCCCCCCACCGCACTTAGCTAAGTATGCGATGCCTCTTCTACATGAGCTCATGATGTTCAACATTATAAGGGACACTTGCAAAACTTCTATTGATATATATAAAGGCATTAGGCAATCTCTCTCTCTATGCAATTTTCTCTCTCTCTCTCAATTTACCTGGATGCCGAAGTAGCCGTCATCAAAGCCATTGCTCATGTAATAAGAATTCAAGGGATCCGCGCCTTGAGGAACAGAGACCTCGTTGTAGAACCAGGCCACGTTAGCGACAGGGGCGTCGGCCTTGTGCCAAAGGTGGGTGGAAGGAGCGCTGCGGAAGTCGCTCTGGTTGAACAGGAGGCCTGCAGCGGCGGGCCCAGAGAGCAGTAGGGCCTGCACGTCAGGCAAGTAAGCCCCGTTTTTGGTGACGGCCCTGATCTCCAGGAAGTGATACTGGCCTGCGATGTCCACGTGGAAGGAGCCGGCGTGGATGTTTGCGAAGGAGGAGGAGAGGGGAACGTTCACGTCACGAGCCACGCCAGCGCCATCCAGCAGGAGGCGGAGGGTGTTGGCGTTGCTGGGCGCTGCGCCCTCACGGCCACTGTCAGCTCTCCGGTCACCACCGGGCAGAAGAAGACACGTGTAAAGCCCTGTGTGTCCGTCCATGCCCCCAGCCCGGACTCGGAGATGCTGCCATACCCGTTCCCCTTCTCCCACGGGTACACATACCCGTTGCTGAAAACCGTCACCGTGTGGCTCGCCATCGAGAGAGAGACACAGAGAGAGAGAGAGACAGACAGACAGAGTGAGCGAGAAGCGTACTGCCTGGTATGCCGAATGCCTTCCGAGCTCGCCCCCTCTTTTAACGCTCCAGCAGGAGGCGGACGCCGGAGGGTGTTGGCGTTGCTGGGCGCCTTCGCCCTCACGGCCACTGTCAGCTCTCCGGTCACCACCGGGCAGAAGAAGACACGTGTAAAGCCCTGTGTGTCCGTCCATGCCCCCAGCCCGGACTCGGAGATGCTGCCATACCCGTTCCCCTTCTCCCACGGGTACACATACCCGTTGCTGAAAACCGTCACCGTGTGGCTCGCCATCGACACACAGAGAGAGAGAGAGAGAGAGAGAGAGAAAGAAGTGAGACAGAGTGAGCGAGCAAGCGAGTAAGCCAAATACTAATAGCACCTCGCAAACAAGCCTCCCCAGGCCATGTGTGCAAAAATGTCATTTTCGCACTTGCCATGTGTCTAAAAATGTCACTTTTGTCGTTGCCATGTCACAGTCGTTTGGTAGGACACTTAATAAAGGGGTCTTTATTAGGGAGAGACTTTATTTGTAACCCGAGCCATGTGTGCAAAAATGTCATTTTCGCACTTGCCATGTGTGTAAAAATGTCACTTTTGTCGTTACCATGTCACATTCGTTTGGTAGGACACTTAATAAAGGGTCTTTATTAGGAAGAGACTTTATTTGCAGAGGATCATCTAGGCTAATTCCTCTTCTTATTCCACGTGTAGGTTGGTGTATGTAATGTATGGGGCCCTGTTCTGGTGTTGTGTCCTTGGGCAGTTTTATATCATGTTAACTTAGCAACTTTTTGGATTTGTTGTGAGATATTGTAGTAAAAACTCTTTTGAGGTTTCTAATTATTGATCTAACTAGGTTTTACCCTATAAAAATAGTTAAGATTTTTTTGGATTACAAGATATATTTTGGATTTGGAGTTCTAGTAGAAGTAAAAAAAAACTATTGCCAAAACTCTAGTAAAAGTTTTTTTAAAAAAAATCAGTGTCTTTGGTGCGCTCTTCCTCTTCCTCCTCGGTAGTATCCCCTTTAGCCTGGGCCACCACTTACTGGAGTTTCGTTAGCAATTCGTCAATGGCATTAATGTCAGCAAGCCACTCGGCTCTGCAGTTCTTCTTTGATCCTGAGCGGGAACTCGTTCTCCGCGGTCCTATTTGCATATTGCACCTTTAGAGTGTTGTGGTCTTTTATAAAATCTTCGTTGCTCTTCCTTGTGGCCTCCACTTCTTCTTGTAGGACTGAAATTCTGCTCCTTGACTTGGCAAGCTCCTGCTCTTTGGCATTTAGCTATCTCATTCTTCTGGAAGAGCAGGGCTACTATCCCGGAATGCATAGTGTTGGCCAGCATTGAGACATGCTCTTGCATCTTCCACAGCTCCTTGGGATTGCTGGCCAAACTATCGTTGATTCCTTGCGCGCTTATCCACCTCTTGGTGACATATTCCTTGTACATTTCTTCGAGGGGATGAGTGCTTTCTCCTCCCCTGCCACTAGTATCCAGTAGTAGGCGGCTTGGATCATCGAACACCTAGTTTTCAGCACCCAAAAATTCCGTGAAGGACGGGAGGTCAGAAATGATATTAGTGTCAAATCCACTCCCCCAAGGTTTGCACCTGTTCCCTCACTAGCACACCTAGCTTCCTCTTCCTCCTGCAGTCTTGCCTCCTCCATATGGAATCTTTCCTTCACCTTGATATTCTCCGAATTTCCCTGCTGCTCTCTTTCCCATCTTTTCCTCTTAGCTTCAGCAGCTTTACCTTGATCCATCAGGCCCTTCAGCTTCTCCATATCCTCTGTTATCTTGTCCATCTCCTTATTGCACCATTTGCTCTCACTCTTTTTACCTTCTTCCTCAATTTGGGGTTCGGAAAGGCCCACCAGTTCTCCCAACTCCAGAGCTCCGTATGGGTCAGATTCCCAGTCTCACTGCAGCAGGCAATGCTGTATGTACTTGTGAAGTATTCCGGGTGGTGTATCTTCTTCTTCTTTCCCTTGTTGATAGCTTCAAACATCTCGTTGTAAATATTTGGCCCAATATCTACGTAATTCAATTTACTATATACACAATATGGGCTGTATGTACTTGTGAAGTATTCCGGGTGGTGTATCTTCTTCTTTCCCTTGGTGATAGCTTCAAACATCTCGTTGTAAATATTTGGCCCAATATCTACGTAACTATATACACAATATGGGCCAATATCTACGTATTCCGGGTGGTGGTTCATAAATTTCATCATCAACACCTAGGTCATAATATTTTTTATAAAAATTCTTTTACACTTTATAACTAAATAACTTACTCTAAAATAATATTTCTAAATAGCTAAAACTTTTCAATATTTTAAGATTAAAAGACATTACAATAGTTTGAGATAAAAAATCACAAGAGCTTGAGATTTAAAAAAATAAAAGTAGATAAAAACAATACATAACTGTGAGATCTGAATTGTACATTAATACTCGTCCTTCTTGTAATAACCAAGCTACAAGGTCTTCTCTCATCCCTTTAGAACTTTGTTCACTATTTTTGTTAGCAGCGAGCTTTTCTCATCATGGCATATGTTAACTTCATTGACATGTACAGGTCCTCTATATTCTTCGCACCTAGAAACTTCATCAAAATCGTTTCTTGGTCATCTGTGGTATATTCACTTGCTTCCTAAAATATGGATAAGAAAAAAATGAGTTTGAAATTTTAATATAAGTAAATTTTTTAATCATTTAAGAAGAAATCCTATTAACATCATATATCTAGCATTTTAATTATTTAATATAAGAAAAAAAAAATCATTAAGGAAAAAATGCTATTAACATTATATATCTAACTACCTTGAGCTTTTTTAATTTGAAGGTAGAAGAAGCCAAGGTTTGTTTATCCTCCAAGTGTTTTTGTAACTTGGTACTTATCTACACCAATACCAAGAAATAAATTAAAAAATATCTCAATGCGTATAATCATCATAAAGAAAGTAGATATGGTAGAAATATTATCTTTCGTGCTCATGAGCTTTTTCTTGTATTTGCTTCATGCATTGGTGAGGCACTTTTATCTCCAACAATCTTTATATAAAAAGTGATGTTCATTAGTATATCTAAATCTACTCGACAAATTTATAAAAAAATAATAAAAAGGTGATAATTGGACCTCCTGAGTATGGCATGCAATATTAAGCAACTCTGTATAGGTTCTAGTATTTGAATGACCACCAACATCTTCCTCTATGCTCCAAGCATCATTATCCAAATAGTCATCCTGATTAAGTATCTATCATCAATCAAGATACTTTCATAATCTATAATTAAAACAAAAAGAATACTTTGAAAGAAGTAGAGATGAACATAAGAAAGAAAATTGATGTATCGAATATATTACTAACCTTCTCTACATTGGTATTGTTAAGAAGTGTCATGTCCAGTATATAAGCACTTATATTTTCATTCTATAGTTAAAATAACGATCAATGAAACCAAGGTTAAAGTATCAAATACACGTATGGCTCCATAAACTTCTCTATAGTTAACAATGATCAATGATACCAAGGTTAAAGTATCAAATACACATACGGCTTTATAAATTAATCCAAGGATGAAATAATATTTGTACAACTTGAAACATACCTACCTCATCAATGTTTGTAACCTTCTTCAAGAGCATCTTTGGAGTAGAAATTGAGCTTGCATTGTCACTCTAAGATCATAAATATAAATGAACAAGTCAATAATATTAACATTATCATTTTTTATAAATAATATTAAATATTTAAAAAAATGAAAGAAGTATTTTTAAATTATATTACCTGTAATGTATCAATACCATTGGTATTCTTCTCATTCATATGATCATCCTTTGTTTGTTTCATATTACCCTAACATGTAATTTTATTATTATTAGAATGACTTTAAATTTACAAAAGTAGACACAAAACATTGAATTAAATAAAACTTTAGGGAGCATACCTCATCCATGGTTGAGAAGGATTTCGATTGAGCTATTATTTTCTTCATTTCTTCCGACTAGAGTGTATTGACTTTAGATACCATGCATACACATCTTCTATCTTCCATGAGTAAGATGCACCTCGAAAATCCAAGGACTTTCAAGAGTGTAAATAAGAGGATGAAGTGTAATTAAATAATTATCCAAAAATAAGTTTACACACTACAAGACAATGCTGCCATACACGCGTTTCATACACGCGATAAATTATGAACGCGTGTATGGTCGCGCCTGTATTTGAATAGAATCGGGCGCGTGTATTTTAGCATTTAAGTTCGCGTGTATGTTTGCATTTATCAACGCGTGTATAAACGCGTTTATATACACGCAGTAATACACGCATCTATACACGATAATATTCACGGGGTAATACTCGCTATTATACACGGATAAATACACGCTACTATACACGGATTAATACACGCATGGCAGAGAAAAACTGAAGAAAAACTGAATTCCTTTACAAAATTAAAAACTATTTTCCTTAAACCATCTCATAGTACATTACATTATACATCATTACACAATCCCACTACATGCATTTACAACAATGAAATATATTCAAAAATAAATCATGCATATGAGATGATAGAAATGTCATCAATTTAGAACACGGATTGGTTAGGGTTCGATCTCATCTTCAATAAGATCCATCCTTGCCAAACGATCAACATCAATATCCATTTGATCAATTGGTAAGGCTACGATTAAATTTATTTCACTATCGATATTCTGTACTCCATTGATAATTGTATCGATGTCCTGATCATCCTCATCAACATCACCATCATCCTCAATGGTAGGGTCATTCTCATGATCATGAGAAATGGCATGCTCATCCTCATTATCATGATCATCTCTTATTTCTTGATCATCGATCACAACATCTTCAATGGCATGTTCGACATCATCTTCATTGCGGCTTGTTACATCCTCCATATGCTCCATATCAGTGAATGTATTATACATCACTTTGGAACGTGGTGCAATAGGGATGACGTACCACCATTTGATGTCATGCACCATTGGTAGATAGATAACCTACTCAAAAACACACAGTACAGTAATTAATTAGCATATCAAAAGTCAAGGGGTACGCGAGCTTAGATATATATGTACATGAAATACATTAGTAAAAAAATGCATACCTGCTCACATTGTTGTGGCAATACGAGCCTATCTTTCTTTGTTTGCCAGAACTTTGTAGAGTCAATAGTTATATATCCACTTGCATGGCGTTTTATCGTTGCATCAGGCCCTTTTTCCACCACGTTCATTTGCCATTTGACATCCAAAACATACACAAAGAAGCGACGAAAGTCAAGCCTAAATATGTCTTGGATTATGCCACAATAATCATCCATTTTTCCATTAGCTCCCTCAAAGCTACTAATGACACCGCAATCTTGTGTATTTCTCTTTTCATCAATTCTTTGTGTTCGAAAATGCTTGCCTTCACACCATATAGCATTGAACATAGTGCACTGGACCAAAATAGAAGCAATATTTGTGTAAGCAATGTGAATAAATATTAGAAGCAAATCACTTACAACTAATGCAAAACATTAGTTCTATGTACCTTTGACATGCATTCTCGTGCATACTCCCATTCTTCCGCCGTGATATGCAGCCCCTCGTCGCTCTCTGCTCTCTCCATTTCCTCATGCAACCAATCAACATGGATATCATTCGGAAGTGTTGCTAGATGCTTAGGGTACGCCTTCCGAGAGCCATGTTGCCTCCGAAAGAGAGCTCTTTCTGCTTGCCTGCTTGTCTTTGCATCCTCATATCTTGTAACCCATCTGCTCATCACATCACTATTAAGGATACAAGTGAAATTGAGATCATCAATCAATGTTCTGTCAATTACTTTACTCTGTCCTTTTCCTTGAGGCACAATAGAGGTCATCCTCAAGTCCTCTTCATTGCTCCATAGTCGTGGCAAAGAGCTGTCCACCTGACCAAGAAATTCTGAAATATATACAAGAGACTCTTGTATCAACCAACCCTCGGCCATGCTTCCTTCAGGCCTTGCACTTTGCCTCACAAAGTCTTTTAAGGTCTTCATGAAGCGCTCTAGGAAGAACATCCAGCATGCATGCACAGTACCACATAAAGCAATTTCGTCCACTAAATGCACAATGAGATGTAGTTGACTTGTGAGAATGGTTCGCGGAAAAGTCTCCTCTACCAAACAAACCACCTCCACTGCCATAACACGCGCATGGATCAATTGCTTTGGAACTAACATATCTGAAAAATAAATAAATAGTATGTTATACCTCATGCACGTTCATTTTGCAAGGTATAATGAAGGGTGATCTGAGCATGGGTTTTACATACCTCACAAGCTCGCCCATCTTATAAATACATTTTTTCAAACTCTTATTTGCACAATGGTCGATGCTGGTAGGTAGTATGAACTGCGCACATAAGAGCACATTTATGGTTTATGGCATTACAAAATTTAATTTCAACGTACGTACAAGACTTGGAAAACACTTACTTGAAGCATCTTGTGCCAATCGTGGGACTTCAACCCATATAGTTGCTCAACGCCTCTTTTCTTAGTGGTTGTAAAGGCTCCCGTCAATGATCTCATGCATCTAGTGGGAGTACGCAAAGTGGTGATGGCCTGCTTTACCTTCTTCTCCTCTTTCTTTGATATAATCCATGGTGCAGGCGGAAGACGAACGTGCCCACCCACCTCTCGTGGCCAAGCTTGACGCATACGTCCTGCGACCGCAAGTCCTCACGTACGCTAACATTGTCTCGTTTACCAGTAATATGTTCCCAAATACCAGATCCCACATTCTTGAAGATGTGCATGGGATCAAGAAGATGGTTGATCTTAAGATGGGTCCAATATGGCAGCCGGAAAAAAATGGAGTACCTACACAAGGGATTGCTCTATGTGACCTTTAATCCAATTAGAGACTACACAAAACAAGATTGAAAAAACATCACTATACCTGTTCATGCCATCTGGAGGAAGAATAGTTGTAGACTCCCAAATACGCTTCCAATCTTTTGCACGAAGTGTTTGTGGAGGAATGTTACTCTTACTAGCAACATATTTAGGATGATCTGAGGGGAGAAATCGATGATGATTATCGAATATAGTCTTACACAAACCATCAGCATACTCATGTACTAACGAAGGGCCACAAACAGGACATGCATGTTTACCCGATGTTTTCAAACCTGTTAAAATATAAATAAAAGTTAGAATAATAAAGTCAAACCGTCTAATTAATATATATAGCCAATAGTAATAGAGTAGAGAGGTAATTAGAATTCTTACCAGAACAATCGCTGTATCCTGGAAAGTCATGCATTGTCCACATCAACACTGCTTTTAAGTCGAAGTGTCGAGAGGAGGGAGGCCTACTAATGTCCACCACCGCAACACCTCTCCATAGTTCCTCCAACTCATCAATCAGTGGTTCAAGATAAACATCCATATGCTTGACTTTATGTTTCCCTGGAATTAGAAGGGATAACATAAGATGTCCCTTCTTGATCGCCATTGATGGTGGAAGGTAATTCACCAACACAACTGGCCACACGCTGTATGCGGTGCTTTTGAAACCAAATGGATTCACTCCATCCATACCCAGGCCAAGTCTCAAGTTTCTGGGCTCTGTTTTAAAGCTGGGCCACTCATCTTCAATATGCTTCTAAGCAGGAGTGTCTGCGGGAATTCTCCACATGCCATCATCCGATCGATGTGAGGAATGCCATGACATGAGCTCTGCTATGGATTTGCACTTGAACATGTGTTTGATGCGAGGAATTATAGGAAAGTGTCGCAAGACTTTACGAGGTACATCAAAACTCTTCATATTTGTTCTGTACCTTGCTTCACCACAAGTGGGACAATGTAGAGCCTCCTTATGCGTCCCACGAAAGAGAATGCAATCATTGACGCATGCGTGTATTTTATCATAATCCAGTCCTCCAAGAGATGTCACATAGCGCCTCGCTATGTCTCTTGAGGTGGGTAGTCTATTTTCCTTTGGAAGCATGTTTGATAATAGCGTGCATCCAATATCATCAATTATAATTAGTCTTAAATCCTAAACCTTAAACCACTAATTCAAATTTGTAAGTTAGAATGCTTACTTCAACAATGCGTTAAGACTTGCATTGCTCCATCCATAAACTGTTTGTATATTAAGTAGTTCAAGTGAAGCACGTAAAACAGAGAATGTGCACCCTTCAAACACCGGTGTCGATGAAGCCTTATAAAGATGCTCTTGTTCCATATTATCGTCGTCCATACCTTTGGGATCATCCTTAAAAAGATTCCGCACCATATCATCAAGCACCTCCTCTTCCACAACTTCGTGGGGTGCAGGGCTATTGTCATCCCTTTCCCACTCATCTCTGACAATAGATCCCGAAGCTCCAGCATCATCTCATCGACGCTTTACGTGCTCTCGTCGCGCGTAGGGTACCATGTTAGGTTGTGGTATTGCATCCTGCTTCAATTTATCAAATTATATGTTACAACTCTATTAATTTAATTTGGATACCATGAGTCATTTGAATACCATCAATTTACATCTACTCACCTCTAAACTTGTTTGATTCCATTCTCCATACATGGAGATGTGATTCAAGGTAATTCGACGTGCTCGTACAATGCATCCTTGACATTGATTACACATACATTTGATCCGTTGTCCCAACCAAACATCGCGATTACGATGACGCATTGTCTCATCTTCCCCAGAACTGCTTGAAGAGGTTGATGACATCCTGTGTACAAATCAGAAAACACAAAATCATTATATGTTTTTAATGAAAGCGCAAAAATCGCGTGTATTAACGCGGCTATTTCCTAAAAATTGCGTGTATTAACGCGGCTACTTCCTAAAAATCGCGTGTATTCACGCGGGTAATGTCTACAAAACGCGTGTATAAACGCAGCTAAAATATCATACACGCGAATATAAACGCGAATATAAACGCGACGGTGTGTTTAAACTAAAAATAGCCCGCCTTCCCCAAATATAGATTTTGAACTAAGAAATCGACTCTGCTTGCGTTTTCACCTGTTTTCGCCTCTTCCAACAGCAAGGAGGGAGCAGAGAAAGGAGCACACACACGGGAGAAGGAGGGAGCAGAGAAAGGAGCACACACACGGGAGAAGGAGGGAGCAGAGAAGGAGCAGAGAAGACTCACTTTTTCAGAGGTGAGTCACTTTGTCCTGTGCCTTCTCTTTTGTCAGATTTGCTCTTTGCTCTTTGGGTTTGTCCTTTTGCTTCTGTGCACACGATTGGGTTACTGCATCCTGACAGGGGCGACAATGGTTGGTCCTTTTATAAGGACACTCTGTCTTTGTCGGGGGTCGGTCTTTTCGAAAAACAATTTTCGCAGGTCGCGTGTAGAAACGCGTGTAAAAGCGCGTGTAACCTGTCTGCAGAGTCTGTTCACGCGGATATACACGCGTTTCTGGACGGGTGTATACACGCATTTTTTGACGGGTGTCCGCGTTTCTGCACGAGACTGCGGCGTTTCAGATTTCGTGATTTGCAGCCCATGATGTACATGAAGATGTTTGTTGCAGGTTCTTTATGGATATTCTAGGTTCTTCATCCGATCCATTTGCGTACAGCAATTAGCTGATGGAGATGCTGAATCATTTTGGGCGCCAACGTGGTCCGGTTGAGCTTACAGAGTATATGTATGCCCATCCCCCTCCTTCCCTGCCTGGTGTCTATACCCCTACCGCGAGTATCCAGGGCACTCCAGTGCCGTCTATTCCTCCGAGTCCGACGAGACGGCATGCAGCTTCTCCTCTTCCACGTCCACCGAGGAGACATACCTCGTCCCAGACACACTCACGTACACCCTCACAACCACCATCACGTGCTCCCTCAGAGCCACCGTCACGTCAGGACTCACAGCCACTGTCACGTAGACAATCCCCCAGTCGTGACTCCACCCGCACAGCAGTAGGAAGAGTGGGAGTGGAGGATGCGGCGGGTGCTTTGGTGGGGGAGGTGGGGGAGGTGGGGGAGGTAGTAGGGCACGCGGTGAGAGAGGAGATAGAGAGAGAAGAGTTAGAGGAGACAGTTCGGAAGAGGAGGAGATGAGAGAGATAGAGAGAGTGGTCTGCTATGATGTGATGGATAGGGGCGGGATAGTGATGGTTGGATGCGAGGGGGAGGGAGGTAATGGAGTATATGCGTGGGGTAGTATCAAACTCATATAGAAATTGTTTTATTAAATTTAAAGATCAAAATAGCCGATTAGTTGGGGAGGTGATAGAGGCTGTACATAGTCGGTACCCCAATCCCCCACATGCTACATTCTCGGGGATGTATGGGGAAGGACGCGAATAAGGGAGATCTTAAGTAATAAAAGATCTCACCTTAAAAAACTCTCGTACGATGACCGGCTAAATGTAGCTGCGGGTGGCTATCCTGCCGAGAAACCTGCCACTGCGCACAAACGCGAGTGGAAGGAGGCAAAGAAACGAGCAGAGGGTGGCGTGAAGAGCAGGCAGCATGTGGAGGCACGACGGATCCAGATGGAGACCATTGGATCTTCGCATTTCGGATCTGGCGGCGTCGAGTCATGGGAGGCAGAGTTCGTAAGTATCTTGCCACTTTATTTGATTGTTTACTTAATTCATTGATTCTATGATTGTTTTAATCTTACAAATTGTGTTGATTATGATACAGCGAGACGGGTTACGGGGAGGAAGCCCACAACCCACGATACTGCGTATGCTCGCCGGCATAGCAGACGTGACACGTGGGCCATCTTCAGAGCCGAGGGACGTATTACGGACGCGCAGTTTGAGATGGCCATGAGACCATACGGTCGATAGGTACTTGAAAATTCTAAACGAATGGTTTTGGTTTATTGAATTACATATATATATACTTATATACTATATATTACTTGAACAGGCACAAGCTGCTGATGATCCACCGGCCGCCGCTGCAGAGGGTGGACGTGAGCACTACTCCTCGGACATTCCGACCAATGTGAGCTCATCTGAGCATGGAGGGAGCACCGAGTCATCATCTGGGTCTGAGTAGTACTCAGACTTATAGTATCACATTCCATATTGAGGATGTGATTTTATATATTTTTTTGTAAACTCAAGCCATGGGCTACTTCGAGATATAGACTCCCTTGTATACATGTATGAAATTTTGATAGTAATATTGAATTGATTGATCGATAGTATTACATTCATGTCTGTCTTGAATCGTGTATTGACAATGTATGCATTCATGTCGTTCTTGTCTTAATCTCCCTCGTGCATATGTTCTTCGTGGATGGTCTAATGGGATGGTCTAATGCACAAAAAAAAAAAACCAGAGAGTGCTATTGGGTGCTGGAATGCTGGAACAGTATTCAGGCACCAAATAGCACTCTCTGGATTTTTTTTTTGCTCTCTGTTCGCGTGTATAAATGCGTCAGAACTGCTAAAACTCGCGTGTATCTACGCGGATACCCTGGAAAATACGCGTGTATTAATGCGTCAAAACTGGTAATTACGCGTGTATAAGCGCATCTAAATTAAAGAAACGCGTGTATAGACGCAGGTATAAACGCGTCTGAGACATTTGAACTGAACAGGACGCGGCTATACACCCGTGTATAAGCGCGTCTAAAATAAGAAAAAGTGTGTATAGCCGCATGTATCAACGCGTCTGTAAAAAGAACGCGGCTACACACCCGTGTATACGCGCGTCTGAGAGGTGCTATACACGCGCTTTTACACGCATGTCTCTGGCCGCGATGATACACGCGCTGATACACGGGCCCGCTACTTTTTTTCACAAGTCATTTTTAGCGGCTAGGAGCGCGGGTATGAGCCCGATCCCTTGTAGTGACATAATGTTTCCTAAGTGAAATAGAAGACGAATCCATAAGGTATAATTATTTCTAAGTGAAACAAAAGACAAATCCATAAGGCATAATTTTTCCTAAGTGAAACACAAGAGAAATATGTAAGGCACAAAGACGTACTTTCACGAGTGAAAATTAAAGAATTGATGTAGTTAAAATAATTATCCAAAAAAAGTATACAAAATTTTTCTTAAGTGAAACACAAGAGGAATCCATAAGGTAAAAAGATGCACTTTCTTGTGTGTAAATCAAAGAAGTGGAAAGTTTTGCATAAGTGAAACACAAGAAAAGTCTATAGGGTAAAAATATATACTTTCGTAAGTGCAAATTTAAAGGTGTAAGGTAGTTGAATAATTATCCAAAAAAAGTATTTCGCCTAAGTGAAACATAAGAGAAGTCCATAAGGAACAATGACAAACTTTCCTAAGTGCAAATTAAAGAATAGAGTGTAGTTAAATTATCCCAAAAAATAAGAATACATTTTTTGTTAAAGTGAAACATAATAAAAATCTATAAGGCACACAGAGTACTTTCACGAGTGTAAATTAAAGAAAATAAAAAATATGGTGAAGCGAAAAACATCTATAACAATTTTCTCTAAGCAATGAAATAAACTTAAACACTATAGTAGTTAAGAAAATAGTTTGAATATTATGATTTATGAAGTATGAAAATACTTGTTTACATGGTTTCTCTTGTAGCATACTCCATAAACAGGAGATAATAGAAATCCATATGCATATGAAGATAAATTTCTTTTACAATATTTGCTCTTTGTAGGGTCATGCTCAGGATCTTGGCAATGTTTGTTGCCATGTGGCTATTTTCCAAATGTGGTTATAGGCTTGGGTCTCAATGTCTTTCGTTTTCCTGGTTTGCACCCTCTCTTACTACTAAGTACCACAACATTGTGTGTTTGGTCATTATCTTTTGTTAACCAATCATCTAAGAATGCATTACAAACTAAAAACTCAGAGTCAAGATTTAATGAGGAGAAGCCATGTAATCGTCCAAAGGTACTTTGTCTTGAGGATACAAATCCACCAGCCAATTCCATCGATTAGAGATTTGATGAAGACTCTCATAAGTTAGCATGGATCCACCAATCCCTAAGGGTTTCTCAAATGTATAAACAGCATGTGGCCATCCTGGAGGAATGAAAACAAGTGAACTTGCCTCAGCTGTAAAGCTGAATTGTGTGCAGGAGGTAATGTATGCTTGCCTTCTTGCATACAATTTTTCCAAATGGCCATACTGTTAACATCATTAGGGTCCCAAAATACCAAGTTTTTTTCCCTTCCACTAATCCCATCCATCCTAGAGTGCACATGGGATCTATATGTGATGCACTAAAGAATCCTTTATCACTGTAAATGATAAAGATCACTGTAAATGATGCAAACTTTTGAATCATGCTTTCCTCTTTTAATAGATTCTAGGAAGTCTATTACTACTAGAATTGCACAAGGTTCTAGTTTCACCAAGTGGTTTTATGGTGGCCGACCATGAAAAACTCATGTGTTTGCCATGGCATAAAGATGGAATTTTTTAGGTTTCATTAACTAATAAAGCTAAAAAATTATGGAGTCATATGAGAAAGTATAGACAAGATTGTTATTGTGAAAGTGTGATAAAGAATAAGGGCATTGCAATTACAAGACAAAGACGTGAAATTCGTGATGCAAGCATAGATGAGGTAAGATATGCAAAGAAATTTTGGAATATGAAAGCTTAGATACACTCCAAGTAACATGCTATAAAAGTGTATTTTACAATGGATACCTATACAATATTGGCGATGACGTGGTAGTTACGGTAAATAGAGAACAAACACCACAAGATAATGTAGGCCATTAGAAGGCACACATTACTTCTTTATTCTCTATGCAATATAATGGAGAGAGAATACTCTTTTTTGGTGGAGAGTATTATAAGCAATGTGTGGTTGGAGATGGTGGTGATGAACACTTGCATATAGATGCCATCACATAAATGAGTATTTTGGAAAAGAATTGACTTGCATTTGATTGGGATAGCATTAGACCAATTTCTTCAGTGTTACATAAGTTCTATTCTCTATCTTTGTCCTAAGATCAAAAAGTAATTGCATATGAGGTAAAGAATTCACAACAAAGAAGTAGATTACTTAGATATGGATTAGTAAGAAATGTGCCACCTTGGTTGGAATCCATGACATTGTCAAAGTGCAAAAAAGCAATGAGAAAAATTGTAGCCTAGAATGTGTAGTGGTGAGAGAAGTAAACCATAGTGAAGAAGGAGTGAAGTTAGTGTTCTTGAAATGCAATGAAAGAAATGAAAAAATATGGAAGGTTCAAGTGTGGAAGAAAGATCTTGGAGGCATTGGAGTTGTTGTGTAACAAGAATTTTTGGGGTGGACAGTTACAAAATGACAAAGAGTTCTTCATGAAGGCCAAGTGAAATGGATTCCTATAGCATGGTAGTCTTAAAATTTACTTTTTTTTCTAGGAATGAACCTTTATCACAACTATTTTTAACTTACAAGGTCTTTTTCTTAACATATCAAGCTAGCATCTCTCCAAGTCAAGTTAATCTCTACTCTAATTCTTTGATAATAGTTTACTCTCTTTAATACTATGAATTCTTAAGTACATTGGTGTCTTTTTCTTTTTCTTAATTTGAAATGCTTGTGCGTGATAGTCTTTATGCACAAGAGTCGAATCTATTAAAGAAGTCTTTACTCTCATCAAGTTGGCCTCTCTTAATGAAGTCTCCACACACACACACACACACACACACACACACACACATAGAGAGAGAGAGAGAGAGAGAGAGAGAGAGAGAGAGAGAGAGAGAGATTGTCTAGACTTGTTAAGATTTTTACATAATCTTATATGTATGATTTCAGCTATATATGGCAAGGATGTCATATGAAGTTCGCGAGATTGAAGGGGCTCATGCATAGGCCACTTTTAAAACCAACTCTTGTTTCTAATTGTATCAACTCTTTCCTTCCTAGTGTACTAGCATGTACAAAGATCTTTCAAGACCGTGTTCGAGAGCATATGGGAGGCAATCGATTGCACTAGATAAAAATGGAAAGAGGCATTCTTTGACTTATAGTCAAGTATTAGATGGCGGGGTAGGGGAATCATGCCTTTCTACTCTTGACTATTCCATTCCAAAAGGCAATTCAATGCTTCAAGATCTAGAGTGACTATAGTGATGTACATGAGTCACCTCATTGTTGAGATTATTAGTTTTAATCGCAACATAAGAAGACACATTATGCTCAAAGGTATAACACCAAACGCGATCATGTAGACCATGCCTTACAACATCATCTAAGATCTCTCCATTACCTGTAAAAATATAATTAAATTAATTAGACTTAATATTATTATGTAAAAGATATAAAAACTATCAAAGTTTCATATTGATATACCTGCAACATGTTCCAAAGGATAAGAATTTGGCTTTGTATACTTTTCTTTTTTTTTCAGACTCTCCATGATTATAACAAAGTCCTCACAACTTCCATACTTTCTTTTGACCATCCATAGTCTCAGTTGAAGATGTAAAAGCTATGTGCAATATCAAATCAATAAGACACCCAGGTCTTTATGATGTTCTGAAATGCCTTCCACTACACACAGGAGTACATATGGCAGCACCATTGGAGTAACTTTTGATTTTCTTCGGCTTTGAAACTCTCAAACACTACAAGGGATCGGGCTCATACCCGCGCTCCTAGCCGCTAAAAATGACTTGTGGAAAAAAAGTAACGGGCCTGTGTATCAGCGTGTAAAAGCGCGTGTATAGAAGCATTTAACCGCACTGATACGCGGGCGTATACACACATTTTGTCAGTTTAGCTGCGCTTAAACGCGCTGATACGAGGGTGTATACACGCGTTTTGTCAGTTTAGCTACGCTTATACATGCACATTTCACAGTGTATCCGCATATATACACGCGTATTTCGCAAAGTATCCGCGTATATACACACGTATTTCCCAAATATCCGCGTATATACACACGACTTTTTGCAGAGTTGATGCATCTATACACGCGAACAGAGAGCAAAAAAAAAAATCCAGAGAGTGCTATTTGGTACCTGAATGCTGTTCCAGCATTCCAGCACCCAATAACACTCTCTGGATTTATTTTTTTGGGTGCATTGCACCATCCACGAGGAAGATTTAAGACAAGAACAACATGAATTCATACATTGTCAATACATGATTCAAGACAGACATGAATGCAATACTATCAATTCACGATTCAATATTACTATCAAAATTTTATGTGTACACATATATACAAGGGAGTGCATATGTCGAAGTAGCCCATGGCTTCAGTTATAAAAATATATATACAACCACATCCTCAATATGGAATGTGATACTATAAGTCTGAGTACTACTCAGACCCAGATGATGACTCGCTGCTCCCTCCATAATCAGATGAGCTCACATCAGTCGGAATGTCCGATGAGTAGTGCTCACGTCCAACCTCTGCAGAGTGGGTGGCGGCGGGTGGATCATCAAGAGCAGGTGCAGCAGCAGCTTGTGCATGTTCAAGTAATGTATAGTATATATATATGTAATTCAATAAACCAAAATCATTCGTTTAGAGTTTTCAAGTACTTGGCGACCGTATGGTCTCATGGCCATCTCAAACTGCACGTCCGTAATATGTCCCTCGGCTCTGAAGAGGGCCCACGTGTCACGTCTGCTATGCTGACGAGCATACCCAGTGGACTGTGGGCTTCCTCCCCGTAACCCGACGCGCTGTATCATAATCAACACAATTTGTAAGATTAAAACAATCATAGAATCACTGAATTAAGTAAGCAATCAAATAAAGTGGCAAGATACTTACGAACTCTGCCTCCCATGACTCGACGCCGCCAGATCCGAAATGCGAAGATCCAATGGTGTCCATCTGGATCCGTCGTGCCTCCACATGCTGCCTGCTCTGCACGCCACCCTCTGCTCGTTTCTTTGTCTCCTTCCACTCGCGTTTGTGCGCAGTGGTGGTAGGTTTCTCGGCAGGATAGCCACCCGCAGCTACATTTAGCCCATCATCGTACGCGAGTTTCTTAAGGTGAGATCTTTTATTACTTAAGATCTCCCTTATCCGTGTCCTTTCCCATACATCCGAGAATGTCGCATGAGGGGGATTGGGATACCGACGACTATGTACAATATCTATCACCTCCCCAACTAATCGGCTATTTTGATCTTTAAATCTAATAAAATAATTTCTATACAAGTTTGATACTACCCCACGCATGTACTCCATTACCTCTCTCCCCCTCGCATCCATCACTATCCTGCCCCTATCCCTCACATCATAGCAGATCACTCCCTCCACCTCTCATCTCCTCCTCATCCTCACTGTCTCCTCTAACTCTTCTCCCTCTTATCTCCTCTCTCACCGCGTGCCCTAATACCTCCCCCACCAAAGCACCCGCTGCATCCTCCACTCCCATTCTTCCTATTGCTGCGGGCAGTGGGTGGAGTCATGACTTGGGGATTGTCTACGTGACGGTGGCTGTGAGCCCTGACGTGACGGTGCCTCTGAGGGAGTACATGATGGTGGCTGTGAGCCCTGACGTGACGGTGCCTGGGAGGGTGTGCGTGAGTGTGTCTGGGACGGGGTATGTCTCCTCGCTGGGCGTGGAAGAGGAGAAGCTGCATGCCGTCTCGTCGGACTCACAGGCATAGACGGCAGTGGAGTGACCTGGATACTCGGGGGCGGGGTATAGATACCAGGCATGGAAGGAGGGGGATGGGCATACATGTACTGTGTAAGCTCAACTAGACCAGGATGGCGCCCAAAATGATTTAGCATCTCTATCAGCCAAGTGCTGTACGCAAATGGATCGGATGAAGAACCTAGATCCATAAAGAATTTGTAAAAATAAAAGTATATACATGATTGCATCAAAGCACAAATGCAAGCTAGCACATATGATTTTGTGAAGGCAAGCCATATGCAGATGGGATCATCTCTCTGAACCTGGATCGCAAGCATGGGTGAAACATAGTCGCGTGTATACACCTGTCCAAAAACGCATGTATATGCGCGTGAACGTCTGTGCAGACAGGATACACACGGACATACACGCGTTCCTACATGCGGCCTGCGAAACTTTTTTTTTTGAAAGCGACCGACCTCCGACAAATCGTCCTTCTAAAAAGCCCACTGTCGCCTTCTGTCACAATCATTCACCAGAGAAGAAGAAGGATGGAGACAAACGCATAAAAGAAAGAGACAAGAGCATAAACAAATGGAAGGAAAGAGACAGGACAAAGGACAAACTGACTCACCTTTGAAAAAGTGAGTTATCTTTTTGGCTGGTTTCCTTCACCCGTGTGTGCTCCTTGTCTGCTCCTTGCACTTAGGTTTAGTGCTCTGTTGGAAGAGGCGGCGAGGAAGGAGAGCAAATCTTTAGTTTGAAAATGTTTATTTGGAGAAGGCGAGCTATTTTTAGGTATGGACAGGTCGTCGCGTGTAACCGCGCGTGTATTTTCGCGTTTATAATAGGCCAGCCGCGTTTATACACGCGATTTTTAGGATGTAGCCGTGTGTATACATGCCATTTTTAGGATGTAGCCGCGTGTATACATGCGATTTTCAAGATATAGCCACATTTATACACGCAATTTTTAGGATTTAGCCACGTTTATACACGCCATTTTTAGGATGTACCCGTGTTTATACACGCGATTTTCAGGATGTAGCCGCGTTTATACACGCGATTTTTATACTTTCAATATAAACTGATTATGATTTTGTGTTTACTCTTTTGTACATAGGATATCATCAACCTCCTCAAGCAGTTCTGGTGAGGATGAGACAATGCGTCATCGTAATCGCGATGTGTGGTTGGGACAAAGGATCAAGTGTATGTGTAATCGATGTCAAAGATGCATTGTACGAACGCGTTGAATTACCTTGAATCACATCTCCATGTATGGAGAATGGAATCAAACAGGTTTAGAGATGGAGTAGATGTAAATTGATAGTATTCAAATGACTCATGGTATCCAAATTAAATTAATAGAGTTGTAATATATATACTCTAATTGAAGCAGGATGACTCATGGTATCCAAATTAAATTAATGGAGTTGTAATATATATACTCTAATTGAAGTAGGATGATGCAGTACCACACCCTAACATGGTGCCCTACGCGCAGCGAGAGCACGCAAAGCGTCGACGACGAGATGATGCTGGAGCTTCTGGATCTATTGTCAGAGATGAGTGGGAAAGGGATGACAATAGCCCTGCACCCCACGAAGTTGTGGAAGAGGAAGTGTTTGATGATATGGTGCGGTATCTTTTTAGGGATGATCCCAAAGGTATGGACGACGATGATATGGAACAAGAGCATCTTTACAAGGGTTCATCGACACCGATTTTTGAAGGGTGCACATTCTCTATTTTACGTGCTTCACTTGAACTACTCAATAACAAACAGTTTATGGATGGAGCAATGCAAGTCTTGACGCATTATTGAAGTAAGCATTCTAACTTGAAAATTTGAATTAGTGGTTAGAGTTTAGGATTTAGGACTAATTGATGATATCGGATGCAGGCTATTATCAAACATGCTTCCAAAGGGAAATAGACTACCCACCTCAAGAGACATAGCGAGGCGCTATGTGACATCTCTTGGAGGATTGGATTATGATCGCATACATGCATGCGTCAATGATTGCATTCTCTTTTGTGGGACGCATAAGGAGGCTCGACATTGTCCCACTTGTGGTGAAGCAAGGTATAGAACAGATGTGAAGAGTTTTGATGTACCTCGTAAAGTCTTGCGACACTTTCCTATAATTCCTCGCATCAAACACATGTTCAAGTGCAAATCCATAGCAGAACTCATGTCATGGCATTCCTCACATCGATCGGATGATGGCATGTGGAGAATTCCCGCAGACACTCATGCTTGAAAGCATATTGAAGATGAGTGGCCCAGCTTTAAAACAGAGCCCAGAAACTTGAGACTTGGCCTAGGTATGGATGGAGTGAATCCATTTGGTTTCAAAAGCACTGCATAGAGCGTGTGGCCAGTTGTGTTGGTGAATTACAACCTTCCACCATCAATGGCGATCAAGAAGGGACATCTTATGTTATCCCTTCTAATTCCAAGGAAACATAAAGTCAAGCATATGGATGTTTATCTCGAACCGTTGATTGATGAGTTGGAGGAACTATGGAGAGGCGTTGCAGTGGTGGACATTAGTAGGCCTCCCTCCTCTCGACACTTCGACTTAAAAGTAGTGTTGATGTGGACAATGCATGCTTTTCCAGGATAGAGCGATTGTTCTGGTAAGAATTCTAATTACCTCCCTACTCTAATACTATTGGCTATACTAATTATAACTATTGACTTTATTATTCTAACTTATATTTATATTTTAACAAGTTTGAAAACATCGGGTAAACATGCATGTCTTGTTTGTGGCTCTTCGTTAGTACATGAGTATGCTGACGGTTTGTGTAAGACTATATTCGATAATCATCATCGATTTCTCCCGTCAGATCATCCTAAATATGTTGCTAGTAAGAGTAACATTCCTCCACAAACACTTTGTGCAATAGATTGGAAGTGTATTTGGGAGTCTACAAATATTCTTCCTCCAGATGGCATGAACAGGTACAGTAATGTTTTTCAATCTTGTTTTGTGTAGTCTCTAATTGGATTAAAGATCACATAGAGCAATCCCTTGTGTAGGTACTCCATTTTTTTCGGCTACCATACTGGACCCATCTTAAGATCAACCATCTTCTTGATCCCATGCACATCTTCAAGAATGTGGGATCTAGTATTTGGGAAAATGTTACATTAGGACCTCAATGGAAGGCTTCTTGGGCCCTTTTATTTGGCAGTTTAAGGGAGTCAAACCTTTTCTCTTAAGAAGAAACGTTTTCTAATTAGAAGCTTCAAAACGGCTACTTTATTCAAATTTGAATTTTGGAGGGAAAATGGAATTTAAAATCTAGCGAATAAAACCATATCATGTAACATATCTATGGAAAGCTCTTGATGCGTAGATCACGGATCTGTAATCTCCGCTCAAATTGGAGCTTGTATGTAGAAGTTATGGAGGTCCAAAAATTATAAAATTGCCCCCCTCCCCTTTTTTGGGAGAAAAAGTGCACCCTTTGACCACTCTTACACCTCTCTTAAAAACCCAACATTTTAGTCCACATGGCAACCCCCCATTTGGCTATTCCTTAATCACCTTGATTAGGCTTGGGCAAATTAAAGGGCCCAAGAAGACCCCATTCACTTCCTAATGTTGGTAAACGAGACAATGTTAGCATACGGGAGGACTTGCGGGTCGCAGGATGTATGCGTCAAGCTTGGCCATGAGAGGAGGGTGGGCACGTTCGTCTTCCACCTTTACCATGGATTATATCAAAGAAAGAGGAGAAGCAGGTAAAGCAAGCCATCACCACTTTGCATACTCCCACTACTAGATGCATGAGATCCTTGAAGGGAGCCTTTTCAACCACTAAGAAAAGAGGCGTTGAGCAACTATATGGGTTGAAGTCCCACGATTGGCATAAGATGCTCCAAGTAAGTGTTTTCCAAGTCTTGTACGTTGACATTAAATCTTGTAATGCCATAAACCATACATACATGTGCTCTTATGTGCGCGGTTCATACTACCTACTAGCATCGACGACCAGCAAATAAGAGTTTGAAAAAATGTATTTATAAGATGGGCGAGCTTTGTGAGGTATGTAAAACCCATGTCAGATCACCCTTCATTATACCTTGCAAAATGAACGTGCATGAGGTATAACGTACTATTCATTTATTTTTCAGATATGTTAGTTCCAAAGCAATTGATCTAGCCACGTTGGATGATGCGCGTGTTATGGCAGTGGAGGTGGTTTGTTTGGTAGAGGAGACTTTTCTGCAAACCATTCTCACAAGTCAACTACATCTCATTGTGCATTTAGTGGACGAAATTGCTTTATGTGGCACTGTGCATGCACGTTGGATGTTCTTCCTAGAGCGCTTCATGAAGACCTTAAAAGACTTTGTGAGGCAAAGTGCAAGGTACGAATGAAGCATGGCCAAGGGTTGGTTGATACAAGAGTCTCTTGTATATATTTCAGAATTTCTTGGTCAGGTGGACAGCTCTTTGCCACGACTATGGAGTAATGAAGAGGACTTGAGGTGGATGACCTCTATTGTGCCTCAAGGAAAAGGACAGAGTAAAGTAATTAACAGAACATTGATTGATGATCTCAATTTCACTTACATCCTTAATAGTGATAGGATGTGAGCACATGGGTTACAAGATATGAGGATGCAAAGACAAAAAGGCAAGCAGAAAGAGCTCTCTTTCGGAGGCAACATGGCTCTCGTAAGGCGTACCCTAAGCATCTAGCAACACTTCTGAATGATATCCATGTTGATTGGTTGCATGAGGAAATCATAGAGAGTAGAGAGCGGCGAGGGGCTGCATATCACGGTGAAAGAATGGGAGTATGCACGAGGATGCATGTTAAAGGTACATAGAACTAATGTTTTGCATTAGTTGTAAGTGATTTGCTTTTAATATTTATTCACATTGCTTACACAAATATTGCTTCTATTTTGGTCCAGTGCACTATGTTCAATGCTATATGGTGTGAAGGCAAGCATTTTCGAACACAAAGAATTGATGAAAAGAGGAATACACAAGATTGCGGTGTCATTAGTAGCTTTGAGGGAGCTAATGGAAAAATGGATGATTATTGTGGCACAATCCAAGACATATTTACGCTTGACTTTCGTTGCTTCTTTGTGTATGTTTTGGATGTCAAATGGCAAATGAACATGGTGAAAAAAGGGCCTAATGCAACGATAAAATGCCATGCAAGTGGCTATGTAACTATTGACTCTACAAAGTTTTGGCAAACAAAGAAAGGTAGGCTTGTATTGCCACAACAATGTGAGCAAGTATGCATTTTTTTACTAATGTGTTTCATGTACATATATATCTAAGCTCGCGTTGTGAGGTGAAAAAGAGAAACAAACACCAGGCCTCTATAGCCTTCCACCTCGTAACTTTGGAATACAACAACAATATGGGGGCACCAGAGATGATATCACACACGTCTCACTACACTCAACTCACTCTCAACCTATGGGAATGGCCAGGTCATCGAGGCCGGAGCTCGGCGGCTCAACGTATCCTCTCCTACAGCCGAAACCATAGACAATGGGGCACCACAATCCCCAACACAAGACACTCTTTCTTCACACTTTACCCTTCCCAAACCACTCACAAAATCACTCCTTCCATTAAACATACAGACAAGAGTCCACACACAGGTTGCCATCCGAAATTGAAGTCACACACATACCCACTCTTTTGATCCACAAATCCACAGAAAAGACAGCCTCAACGGCTCACACATCTCTCCTCGCCATTCGCTGCTGCTCAGCCACCCGAGAGACATCCCAACAAAGCGACAGCCACCCTTCCTTTTGGTCTGCAGAACCACCAGAGCTTCGTCTTCTCGCACAAGTCGGCTCCCCAGTTGTCGCCTGGCCCTCTCGCAACTCACAAAGCCACGCCAAGCTTATTGCCTGGCCTCTGCAGCGCCATTTTCCACACACGAAGCCTCTCTTCTGCGAAATGGCCACCCCCTCTACGTTGGCTCTCTTCGCTCACACGAGAGGTCTTCTCACCCGGCGGCAACTCTAGCCCAAAACTCTGTCTCTGCAGAATCCCCAGCAAGGCATCTCTCATCAACGAGGCGGCTCCCCAGTCATCGCCCTTCAGCACGCTTCCCTCTGCTCACACCTGCGGCTACGCCTAGCCACGCTAGCCCTTCGACTCCAGCTTCAAGGCGGTAGCTCCAAAAGATGTGAGGTGAAAACAAGGAAGAAAACACAAGGCCTCTATAGCCTTCCACCTCGCAACTTTGGAATACAACAAATATGGGGGCACCAGAGATGATATCACACACGTCTCACTACACTCACTCACTCTCAACCTATGGGGATGGCCAGGTCATTGAGGCCGGAGCTCGGCGGCTCAACGTATCCTCTCCTGCAGCCGAAACCATAGACAATGGGGCACACAATCCCTAACATAACACACTCTTTCTTCACACCTTACCCTTCCCAAACCACCCACAAAATCACTCCTTCCATTAAACACATAGACAAGAGCCCACACAGGTTGCCATCCAAAATTGAAGTCACAGACATACCCACAGCCACCCTTTTCTCTGCTGCAGCACCTTCACATGTTGGCACCACAGTCCTTGCAGCCACAGCCAGCTAAAAATTCATGAACCTTGCGCATCCAGCTTTTCCTTACCAGCTCGTCGCCAAGGCCACCCTTGTCTTGCCTGAATTCAGCACACCTGCCGGTGCTTCCACATCCGACGCCCTCTGCAACTGCACCAAGGCGGCTCTTTCTCTCACACGTTGGTCAGCCACACAACCACCAGTGCTCGCCAGCCGGTCACCAACGTCGAAGCCCTCTTGTGCATTCGCTTCAAAAACACCAGAGCCGCCCAACAGCCCGACGTCCAGCCTCTCGTCTGGCCCTCTGTAGAATCACCCCAGCCAGGCTCCAGCACAAGGCAGCAACTTTTCCCACGCATCTAGGTCTGCACAATCACCCGCTAGCCCTCTTCACGTACAAGGCGTCTACTACTCTTTCCATTGGCTCTCCTCCAAAATCACTAGAGCGGCCCCTTCCAGTCGCCTCTGCGCCTCTTTTCTACAGAATCAACTAGGCGATCTCGTATACAAGGCGGCTGCTTCCCTTTCGCTGTCTCCTCGCCTATCTGTAGCAACAATACCCACCAGGCCTTTTTCCTTCTAGACCTCCTTTCACGTGCTGGCGGCTACGTTGGCAACCAAGCTATCCTCCCACGTGGCTCCTTACTAGCTAGCCACTTATATTATTTTTTATTATTTTTCTAAAGCCTAAAAGATGGCCACTTAAACAGAGACCCCCAAGGCAACCTTTCAGCTATCCCAGCTCAATAATCTCTGCGCCGCCAACAAAAGAAGCATCCACTCTTTCTCAGAGGCGGCCACCTTCAGCTATTCACCAACCTTTTCCGAATCAATCGGTGCCCTGCATTTGGCAACCACCCACACACCATACTGATGCAATAAAACTTCTAAATCTCAAGCACCTGCTCCGAAAAAAACAACGTGCATGTACCAGCTCACTGCAAAACCATCCGCCCTGTACATTTGCTAGGGCATTCAAGGCAAAGCTTATTCACAAACCATGCATCCCATATGTACACAGACTCAAAACACTTTTCAGATTTTCACCTGACATACTTTGCCAACCCCCCGGCCTGCTAGAGCATTCATGCTCAGCAGAAAACAACATCTTAAGACGAAAGTCCATGTCCACAAAAGGCTACCCTTCAATGGAAATCATATCCTCTAACACTGCATCCTGTACAATCACCATTAAAACCCTAAAAAAACGGTTGCGAACCATGCACAAACCACACCATATGTACAACACTGTACAACACTTCAAGTAGCTGTCAAACAACTCTACCACCTGGATCCCAATTAAACCTTATTGCTACTCCACACATAAGTGTAATAAACAAGGCCCGCATAAGAATTGCTCCCGCAAAAACCAGGTAACCCAATGCATAGACTACAAATCTATGATCATCAATTCCCACACACCATGCATTGGCACCATCAAACTGCTTACTCCCATCTACTTTCCACTGCTGCTGCTGCTGCATATCTTTACAGGGGACCATTTGTCCAAGATTGCTATCCACATTCACAGGCTCACCAAACACCTCTTCCAAAAACATTGGAAACCCATTTGGAACGTGCCCTTCACACTTATAGTGGCATTCATCACGCAAACCTGAATCCATCTCTACATATGCTTGGTCCAAAGTCTTTGCAGACATCCCGTCCGCCACTGTGCTTGCGTATTCTTCCCGCACATCAAACACACTCTCATTCACAAGGGAGTTGTCTGGCTCCACCTTGCCATCAATATCTTGAAAGCCCTTCAACAGCTCAACCTCCTCAGGAACTTGAACACCTGCTGATGCCCCACCCACCCACTGATAATTTCTCTCTTAGCATCCTTCGTACAAAGGACTCCAAACTCACAAGCTAATTCTTCTACAGTTTCACAAACCTTTAAACTCCCAGAACACTCACTCACTTGCTTAGTTTCCAAGTCCTCTAAGCATACAAAGTCCTCGAGTACACCATCCAAGATAGCACTAGACTCTGCATCATTATTAATCAAACTCCCATCTTCACACTTATCAAGCTGACAATAACAAGAAGGAACAAGCATTGGCACTTCATCACCACACACCAAAAACCCCATGGCTGCTTCATCCAAGAGCGCTTCTTCAGTGTCCAGCTCTTCAATATTCCTACCAACTTCACTCTCCTCACACTCGTTGCAGTGTCCCGCCACATCCAGTTGCACACACTCAACACCCACTTCCTTAACCTTAACAAGACTAGGGTTTGTCACCTTGGAGGTCGTCTGTGACACTGACTTTTGACAATCCATCTCTTCGGGCATCATGACCTGCACAGTCTCTTCAGGCTCCTCCGGGCCACTACTTGCAGTCACCCCCTCACTCATGGACTCCACAAAGTAGCTGTGAAGCTCCTTACCATCAAACAAACCACCTATTCCCTCAGGCACACACTCAAAATCCAACTCCACACTTGGATTGGCATCATCTGCAACATCCATATTCAGCACATCCTTAGATGCACTGCGTTCCTCATCAAAATGGACCTCATCCGTCCCCACTTCACACAAAGCTTCATCTAAACAACAGCATTCTTGCTTCTCTTCGCAGCCAAGATCGATTTGCCGAATCCTTGTTTCAAACACCACCTTTAAACAACTCTTCATCATGCCCTTCTTCCGATTGCACCTATTCCTTACAAGCATCACTTTTCACCACCACTCTGTTATCTTCATCATAAACATCCCTGGAAAAAGAGTTTGAATCCCTATCGTCGCTAGATGAATTATCAACTTTTGAATCTGTGGAAGCGTGCAAATCCTATTTTGGAAATGTCATAAGATATGCCACCATACTCTTCACATTCACAAAATTCATACAGGCCATCTGGATGCCCAATTGCATAGGCAGCGTGCCAAGAAACAGAAACTTCACTTCTTTCTTGGTCAAAACCACACCGTAATCCACTTCAAGCACCCCAAGCAGACTCTTAAATCTCCAATAATGCGCTTGGACTTCATACATCGACTCTAGCTGTAGCTTCTTCACCTTCTGGTTCATTCGAAGAAGAACTCTACTAATTTTCACCATCGTAAACTGAAGGCAACCTGTAAACTGAAGGAACCTGAAGAAAGATCCTCAGTGGAGGCACCAAAAAGATGTGAGGTGAAAACAAGGAAGAAAACACAAGGCCTCTATAGCCTTCCACCTCGCAACTTTGGAATACAACAACAAATATGGGGGCACCAGAGACGATATCACACACGTCTCGCTACACTCAACGTAAAAAATAATAATTTTTTGCAACAGAATAACAAACCCTGGATAAATTTGTCATGCCATCTTCATTCTCATCATATTGACATTGTAATCCTTCCGCAAAGTTTTTTTCCTATGATGAGTTGCCCAAATCATTAATTAATGACCCTTTTATTGCACATGTGACACAAAGGCAGTATGTTAAATGTTTATCACCCCTTCTGTTCCGAAATCATTTTTGCACTTCTTGTCCAATTCACAGAAGGCACAAAACAGTTTTCTTATCTCTGTATTAAACTTCAAGCAATGAAATTCAAATTTCCATTTTGCATTCCATGAAAGTTTCGCTCTCTTTCTACGATTGGACTCCTTAATATCTATCTTTGCTAACTCCATGTTTGTCTCAACTTCCACCTCTTTACCTAATGTTTCTTTCCTCTCTTTTCTCTTTTCAAACACCCCTCGCTTATTGAACCCAAGAAAACCTAGTAAAGTTTGGCTAAAAGCCATTAGTGACCTTAGGAGCAATTAATAAGCTGTTCATAAGCTCTTGCATTTGAGCTTTCATAGGTATCCACCTCGCTTGCCCTGATAACTCATGTGCGTCTACATCATTATTTGCTTCAAGAGCGCTAACTCTACTTTGGAGCACTTGCAAGGTTTCCAGACCTTCTTTTCCTTGGGCCTCATGTAACTCACAAACGATATGCTATCTTAAGAGATGTTGGCTTTGTAGCTCACCATTTATGTATTTTTGTTGTAGATCTCAAATTTGATGTTGCATTTGCATTTTGGCCTATGATAACTCTTAATCCTAGAGCCACTACAACAAGATGAGGGTGTAGCAAGGAAAATAGCAGCATTTTTATAACTAGAAGGGTAGGTAGATGTCGGGCTTTTTTCTTGGCTAGAAACACTACTATTTTTGTTGAACAAGTTTGCTAAGCAGCGAAAATAGCAATAAAATATTATTGCTGAGCAACGATATTCCGTTTTCTCGCGGAATGAAATTATGCTGCTTAGTAGTAGCGATATTTCGTTGCTTTCTTTGCTGCTCATCAGCAAAAGCTGTACATAGCAAAAAAGAGTTGCGACAAATCGAGGAGTCTGCAGAGGACTCCCCAGTTCGCCCCAACTCTTTTAAAAAAAAAAAGTCACACTTTTAGTTTCATGACACAAACACAAATATAAGAAACACATAGATTGTGGAGAATGCAATTGAGCCCAAAATTTACTATATTTCACGAAGTGTTGGGCCTTTGGCCATATATAAAATGTTTACAATGTAGAAGTGTTGGGCCTTTGGCCATATATACATAAAATGTTTACAATGTAGATGTATCTAACTGGAATCCTCATCGGATTGTGAGTGATCATCATCATCGTCTTCCTCGTCCTCTTCACTTGCTTCTATCGCTTCTCATGCTCATAATCACGATCCTCCTCTTCATCTTCCCCTTCATCCTACATACATGTTATCAAGCGCAAGGTAAGCAAGGGCATTAAAATACAATTAGATGTAGAAAAGAGAATTCTTTAGGCTTACTCACCTCATCTGCTTTAGTCCCCAAAATGGACTCATCCAAGCGTATGCCTCACATATGCATCAATGCCCACAATTGTGGACGGGGGATTTGTACCCAATGGTACTCCTTCTTTGAGACATCTATAGTAAGGAAAAAAAATTATAAAATAGATAAATATTAATAAAATGATACCTCAATGTAAGCCATTTCATTAACCAACATCTCATAATTAATAATTTCACACTCATAAATTCAACTAGCAAGAGATTGAACTTGATTATTACCTTTTTGCTAGAGTCCCACGCAATCTCAAAACCAACAAAACACAGAGATTCAAAACCTACAAATAGCAAAGAGAAAAAATTTAGATATTATCAACACATTACATTATCAAGGATACCAATAAAATAGAAAATAACAAACTCACCATTTAAAGATTAGCAAACTTTGAATAAAAAAAGAAAGAAAATTTCTAATTACCTTTACCTTTCCCAAACTTAAAAAACTACAGACCAACACCAAAGCTTTTAAAAGTACACAGCAAAGATTTTTAATTATTCTCCATAGTAGAAGAACAACATACAAGAGAGGATGCAACCTGTAAATTTTTTCCCAAAAAAACAAGAGGATAAGGACTAACTTTATGAATACCATTAGAAAGTAGCATTATATCATTAAGCTTATATTCAAAGAAGAAAAAAGTTTACCGGAACATGAACATACTAAAGAGAAACCTATCTCTAATTTTCTCCCCAAAAAAGAACAGAGAAGAAAGACTACCTTCAAGAATGCAATGAGAAATTAGTAATATTTCAAAGAGATTATGTCCAAATTAGATCAAAATTTACCATAAGATAGACATATTAGAGAGGATGCTTATAATAAATGTTTGTGAGAAACAAAGCAAGGAAGCGTTAAATAAGATAAAATCGAATTTTGCAGAGAAGAAAAGGAAGGAAAGTGAGAAGGGAAAAAAATCAAAGCATGAAAAGTGAAAGAGGGGAAAGAAATTGTGATTGAGAGACAGGACATTCACTATTCTGACACTATAATATTTTATTGTGAGGACCATAGGGCATATCTGACATTTCTTTAGTTTTTTAATATTTGGTCTCAATATTATATTCCACTAGCTTGATCTTGTAAGATTTGGTGGTGGCAGAAGATTCAAAAAGATCCATGTTACATAGATCTGGAATCCCAACTCTCTCATTGGCTAGCTCATTCTTTTTTTCATATTTTCTTAGATCAGGGCCCTTTTGTGAGTCCAAATTTTTCATAATGCCTATCACACTCTTTTGAAGAAACTAGCAACTTCATTGAGAGTATCCATAAATCTAGCATATTGAAATTTCTCAATTGTTTTACTTGTTTGTGCGATGTACTATACATTGTATTGACGTTAGAATGGACACATTTACTTCAATCTCTTTGCCACACTTGTCTTGTAACCTATCATTATCGAGGCTCCATTAGAACCAAAACTCACAACCTTGCTCAAATTTTTAATTGATGAGCCTTTGATTTCTCATGTGACACAAGGACACAAGGGCACTATGTTCAATGTTTATTTCTCCTTGTGTTCCAAATTCATTTCTACTTTTCTTTTCATCCTTACACAAGGTATAAAACAGATTTCCTATCTCTCCATGGAACTCCAACCAATGAAATTTGGTTTTCCATTTTTTATCCATAAAGTTTTTGCCCTCTTTCTATGATTGGACTCCTCAATGTGTTCTAATATCACATGTTTCCTCTTTTGTTTAAGCTTGAAGCATTCTTCTCTTAGAGAATTCTTGTGTTGTTGCCTCTTTTGTTTTTTAGATCTTGCACTAATTCTCTCTTTCAGCTTCACATAAGAGGGGTAATCTCTCTTCTTCTTTTGATTGCTTACAACATGTTTTTCCTTTATTGCATGTTTGAGTGCTGGGTTTAGGTTTAGATTAAGTTTACCTCTATGCATAGGCTCTTGCAAGCTGTATATGCATAAAGCTTCTATGTGTAGGCTCTATGCATAAATCTTCTATTCATAGGCTTTATGCATAAGGCTCTATGCGTAGAGCTTTATGTATAGGTTCTTGCAAGCTCTATGCATAAAGCTTCTATTATGCGTAGGCTCTATGTGTAGGATTTATGTATAAGTCTCTATGCATAGAGATTTATGCATAAGACTCTATGTGTAGTCTTTATACATAAGGCTCTATGCGTAGGCTTTATACATGAGGTTTTATTCGTAAGGCTCTATGCGTAGATATTTATGCATAACTCTCTATGCATAGGATCTTTAAAGCTCTATGCATAAATCCTACGCATACAGCCTTATGCATAGAGCTCTATGCATAAATCCTACGCATACAACCTTATGCATAGAGCTTTATGCATAAGACTCTATGCATAGAGATTTATACATAAGTCTCTATTTATAAGGCTCTATGCATCGAGCTTTATGTATAAGGCCTTTATGAATATCCATTTATGAATGTTTTATGCTTCAAGCAATTGAATTTTATGCATGCATTTGGGTTGGGTTATATGTTTCGATCGACCCATCACAAGACCCAGATGTCGTAAATCTACGCTCTATCATCAATGAACGATATGGGCAATATGCTTGGTCACACTTTACTTAGACACTTGTATGGTTTAACAAAACCTTCTCACATATACAAATTTTATCCTTTATGCATTCTATAAGTCTTATTGTTGAATCTTATTTGCAGGTAGGCTTGCCACATTGGACCGGTTGACACCATGCGGGCAAGCTACCCCAGTTGTCCACTCGGGGTAGACCACGCCTTAGAAAGGTGCAAGTGCAAGTGGCATGGGTCCATGGTGTAGGCCCATCACAATATGCTTGTGATGTGCCTACACCACCTACCTCAACTAGACCCACCCTCGCTCCCTCACATCCGTCTTCCATCACAACGAGGACGACGTAGTAGGGAGTCTGGGGGGATAGTAGATGTGCTAGGCGAGGGGTAAAAGGCTTCTTTTTCTTTGGCAAAAGTAGCACCATGTCTCTCGATGAGTTTCCCTAGGAGTGGGCTCTTCATCTACTCATTATGAACGTGCCCCCAACAGACCGATTCTACTACTTGAGCCACACACCCTACCATACAACATGGATGTTGATGGTGCCCTCATGGTGGATGTACGAGAGAAGCAAGTCATGAACCACATGCATGTACTTGCTAATCTAGAGTCCATGAAATCCTTCAAAAAGTGGAAAGCACAAGATGAGCTTTTCTCTATCTCTCTCTCCCTCCCTCCCTCCCTCCCTCCCTCCCTCCCTCTCTCTCTCTCTCTCTCTCTCTCTCTCTCTCTCTCTCTGGCTGTGCTTTCATCAAGTCAAAACTTTCCATTCCGTTGATGACACAAGCCCTTGTGCTACCCAAAAAACATGTGGAAATTAAAATCACAGCCCTGTTGAAATGTGAAAAGCCAGTCATTTACTTAAGAAATTTGACAAAAAATTTCCAAAGTTGCAATTACTATAAAAACATGGCATTAGCAGTTCTACATTTCCTACATTTTGCCCTCACGCTTGGCACGAACATAGCATTAGTAGTTCACACATGTCTTTCATTTTTAAAATCTTATTTCGAGGTCGCAAGATCTAAGTATCACCAATGACCATTAAGTGAGTGAACTACTTGTGCCAATAACACTATCTTCTAGGATGTACCAAAATTTAAAGCCTTCATACAACCGACGTGCCAAAAAAATTAAATTCTTTCACCTTAAAAAACCTTCACCTTCAAAAAGGCTTTTTTCAAATTTTGGGCTTAACTTTTTTCTATTTCTGAAATTGGAAAGGTTTTTTAAGGGAAAAATTAAATTGAATCCTTAAAAAACCTATTTTATAAATTTCTTTAAACGAGTGCAAGAGCCTCTAAGTTGTGACGGAAAGCCTAGAAGCATTTGTAAATTGCAAGGAGACAAAACATCGAAAGTTGCAAAAGGCATTGCTCAGAGAGAGAGAGAGAGAGAGAGAGAGAGAGAGAGAGAGAGAGAGAGAGAGTCTTTATATTGTATACTAGGCCTATAACGTACTCATATGTACGTATTTTTGGGTCCATTTGACTCGGCGATTGTTACCATATACATTTAATGTTGAAAAGAGAGAAATACTAAGAGGACATAGATATTAAGTTTGGTCACAAATTTAGTAATTTTAGAGATATCGATATTTTGTCAATTTTGGGACTTTTTATGCATGTTTTGTGGTGTCATTTGTAGGCAATTTGTATTCTGTACGTAACCATGTTAGATAATATATAAGAGGGTCATAGTGAGTATTTTAGCCTAAAGGAAACCCATATGGGGGTTTACATAGTAGATATAACCGCAACAGGCACCCAAAACAGAGCTCGTACACCAAATTGACCATTAATTTTCAGTAACGGCCTCGCATGAGGAGATAGGTAATTTTATTTGTCAGAGAGACGTATTAAAGAAAGTTAGTTCATCACAAGAAGAACAAATTCCCTATTCGAATTTTGGCGGTTCTTCCCACATAGGGTTGTAGATCGCACATGTTCTCATAATTTTAAGTACT
The DNA here is from genome assembly GCF_041138505.1 of Cibotium barometz. NCBI lineage: Eukaryota > Viridiplantae > Streptophyta > Polypodiopsida > Cyatheales > Cibotiaceae > Cibotium > Cibotium barometz. The sequence goes on from NC_141065.1 coordinate 48,038,853, forward strand.
TACATGACTAGTTTTTAATAACTGTGCGAAGTTATACCTATTGTAGGTTGCATCCCTGACATCAGATCTAAGAGGCTTGTCAAATCTACAAACAGCTCTTCCACAACTTCTAGAGAGTAGACATGGATTCCCAATCAATTAAGACATCGAGGAGATTGAAGAATATACACATGTCAATGCTACTGTTCATGAAGGTAAGGCCGAAAAACCTTCTAGAGAGTAGACATGGATTCCCAATCAATTAAGACATCGAGGAGATTGAAGAATATACACATGTCAATGCTACTGTTCATGAAGGTAAGGCTGAAAAACCTCAATTATAAAAATTCCTATCAAGATTGCGAATAATGTTTTTCAAGTGTTGATTGACTCGGGAAGCACCCATAGTTTTCTACAACCTCATGTGACAAAACAGTTAGGAATAATTAAAAATTTAATCAAAAGAAGCTTATGGTAGATCTTGCTTAAGAAAAGAAGAATATGGTAAAAATGGTGATGATCATCCTATGCTTCAAGAGTTTCAGAGTTTGTTTCCTGATGACTTGACTGAATTGCCTCTGCGTAGATTTGCATATCACAAAATAGAGCTCATACCTCGTATAGAACCTATATGTAGAGATCCTTATCTTTTATCTGTGGAGGAAAGTGCAGAGCTAAAAATGCAATTGCAAAAATTGTTTGAGTAGGGATTTATTAGGCCTAGTGTGTCGCCATGGGGTGCTTTTGTTCTTTCATAAAGAAGAAGGATGGGACTATAGAGGGCTCAATAAGATAAAGATTAAGAATAAGTACCCATTGCATGGGGGAGCTTTTTGATTGGCTTGCAGAGGGAGTTTCATATTTTCTAAAATTAGCCTACGATCTAGTTATCATCAGATTCGCATCATAGACAGTGCTATAAGAAAGGCTTAGTACATAAAATATTAAGTTTGGTCACAAATTTAGTAATTTTAGAGATGACATTTTTTTTGTCAATTTTGGGACTTCTTATGTATGTTTTGTGGTGTCATTTGTAAGAGATTTTTATTCTTTACTTAACCATGTTAGATAATATATAAGAGGTTCATAATGAGTATTTTACCCTAAAGAAAACTCATATGGGGATTTACATAGTAGATATAATCGGAGTGGGAGCTCGGAACAGGCCGCCCCAAACACCAAATTGACCCTTAATTTTCAGTAATGGCCTCACATGAGGGGGTAGATAACTTTATTTGTCAGAGAGACATATTAAAAAAAGTTAGTTCATCACAAGAAGAACAAATTCCGTGATCGGATAATTGGAAGATTCCGCATGGGGTGGTCGATATTCACGAAATGAATCAGTCACCACTTTCTAATGATAATGTACCATCTCTAATTTGGTTCAAGGTCATGTTTTTATTAGAAGGGATTTATGTATTTAACTTTTTTCTGCATGATAATCTACTAATTCTCATGGGTTGTTGTTTTTGGCTTCTTCTAGAGCCTTGAGGTGATTTCTGTGCAAGATAGAGAGAGAGAGATTTTGAGATTCGGACCAGTCGTGCTTAGACAGGGAACGCCAACAGAGAATGTGATTTATGCTCTCAAAGGGGCATTTGGTAAAACCCAAAGTGGATAAGATTCAGAAGAGGCATAACTCGGATAGCTGCGACGTCCAGCGGTGATTGGGTGGATGGGCATCGGAGAAAAGCCCAGGATTAAAGCCCTGGATTGGCTAGATCTTTTTGTTGGCGATTCTTGAGATTGTTACTTTATATTGTCAACGATTATGGTTTATTGAAAATTTCTTTATTTTTTGAAGTATGATGTGTTTTTTCCTCTAAGTTTTGAAGAAATTTTGTGCATAGATCATGGAACAGAATATGGGTACATTTCAAGGCCATTGGATATAAAAGAACATTAAGAAACCAAAAAATTGAATGGATATCAAATAACATTCTTCTTTACATTTTCTGTTGTGCTTACAAACAAGAACAAAAGGAGTCTATCTATCTATCTTCTTCAAAATTTGAGAGTGGCAAATATAATGATAAATTTTTATGACATCATGATATGTCCATAAAAAAATGTAAAAACAATACCTTTATTCACAAATCCACATGACAAACTCAAAAATTGAAAGCATTTCTTATTTGTGCCTTAAAGTATATCAAACAACATAGTTCGGTTGCAAGGCCATCGAGAAAAATGAAATTTTTAAAAATTGTGTACTTAAGAAAAAAATAAACATTAAAGAAAACATAAGTCCAAACCACAATCATGTAAAAAAACCCTTTACTATCTTCCTTGCTTGCATTAATATCTATAGAAGGATCTATGATAAACTCCATCTCCAAAAAGCATAAATTTCAGCATTAACCAAACAAGGAAATGAAGTAACATCCACATAATCCTTTTGAAGACCTTTACAAAGTATAGCAAGGTGTTAAAACAAATCCCCAAGAAAAGGAAGTCAAAGAAAAATATTCTCTCAAATATTGTTGCATTGAATATTCTCTCAAATATTGTTACAGTTTGAGTGCAAAAACACTCCAAAAGGGGCTCTAGTGACTCACAATATTTGGACAACAATTTATGCCTTCTCAACCAACAAATCTTGTGAATCTTTTCGAGCTTTAAAATGGACATATTAAATTCTTCTTACAAATGTTTCAATGTTTCAATGCATATCACACTGTTTTTAAGAAACTAGCAACTTCCTTAATGTTCATTTTGAAATTTCTCAACTATTTTACATGCGCATAGATTTGTGCGATGTGCTATAAAATGTATTGATGTTATGAATGGATGCAGTTTCTTTAATCTTTTTGCCACACCTATCTTGTTACATATCATTATCGAGGCTCCCTCCTCAGAACAAAAACTCACAAGCTTTCTCTCTTTCAGCTCGTGATCTTTCATCATGGTCTTTGATAATTTGAATAAGCCTTCAAAAGGCCGATCCTTAATATCCAGAAGATCTAAAAAATCAACTCTAGGATAGTCATAGAAGATCTAAAATGAGAGATACATAATCAAGTTCTCTTTGGTGATTATATCAATGGACCCATCAATCATCATACCATAACATGGTGTCTTTTTTATTTCAGCCATGTGAGAAACTTATAAAGACTTGCCAATATAGTGAACAAAGCTTGCACAAGATCTATCATCATTGTACATTTGTTCTAGCACATTATCTACTTTGCAAGCTCTCAACAATTGAAGAGTAGGAACATACTTGTGAAAAAATAAATCATTGCACATTTGTTCTAGCACATTATCTACTTTGCAAGCTCTCAACAATTGAAGAGTAGGAACATACTTGTGAAAAAATAAATCATTTTTTTGCAACAAAATAACAAACTCTGAATAAATTTGTCATGACATCTTCGTTCTCATCATATTGACATTGTAATCATTCTGCAAAGTTTGTTTTCCTATGATGAGTTGCCCAGATCATTAATTAATGACCCTTTTTAGCACATGTGACACAAGGGCAGTACGTTGAATGTTTATCACCCCTTGTGTTCCAAACCCGTTTTTGCACTTCTTGTCCAATTTACACAAGGCACAAAACATTTTTCTTATCTCTCTATTAAACTCCAACCAATGAAATTCAGATTTCCATTTTTTATTCCATGAAAGTTTCGCTCTCTTTCTATGATTGGACTCCTTAATATCTATCTCTTCTAACGCAATGTTTGTCTCAACTTCCACCTCTTTACCTCATGTTTATTTCCTCTCTTTTCTCTTTTCAAAAACACCCCTCTTATTGAACAAGGAACACCCAATAAAGTTTGGGCTAAAAGCCATTAGTGACCTTAGGAGCAATTAGTAAGCCCCCAACACCTGAAATCATACGATAATATTTGACTTTTAGAGTTGAATTTCGCATCAACTAGTTGTTACCTGTAAATTCATAAAGGTACCTTCATACCCAATCTCAACAATACAAAATTTCTATCATTTTTCTAAAGCTTGAGATCATTTTTTCTAAAGCTCAAAAACATTAAAAAATTAATAGGAATCTCTATGGAAAATAGTTAAACATCATAAATTAATGAAGATACCTTCTTATCGAAGCTCAAAAATACAAAATATATATTATTTTTCTAGAGCTAAAAAATAATTAAAATTTTATTAGGAAGCTCTATGCAAAAATTTTATCAAGAAACTCTATTCAAAGACCGTAGAAAGGTTTAAAACATAACAATATATGGAAAAAAATGACGTAAAAAGCTATGTATTCGTGTGCTGACAAAGATCATGCTTTGGCTACAAGACGATGGACTTCGATGGGGCACAAAACTGGTTGAGGGGTGTCCAATAGTCCAAGCCTCTTCAAGTTGATGACGGAGGAGAGCTATGTGGATGGCCGGAAGTGATATGAACTTTAGAGCTGTGAATGCACAGAGCTACACCAATGAGATGGAGCTGTAATATAGCGGGCCCAATGACGGACTGTAGAGATTAGACACTGGTGGGCTGGAGTTTCAACAGTGCCGGCACCGGCCACTGGGCAGCTGGTGGACGTAGTGGACGCTAGCCGCTAGAGCTCACAGACTTGCAGAGCTTGCTGCTCGTTGCTCTGCAGAGTCTCGACTCTCGATTAGAGAAGATTTCAGAATGTGTTAAGCTTGGCAACCTAAACGTTGGGTTCCTGAAAAGATAGGTTCTACTTAGCCTAGAACTTGTTTAGCTTTAGGAGAAACCTCTTCAAAAATTTCAAGATTTAGTTATATTTAGGAAAAAATATAAAGAAAATGCTTGCCCAAAATGATAATTTCCTCCTCAACAGTGGGCAAAAAGGATTCATGTAAGGTTCAGTAAAAAGAATTTTCCGAACGTTGGTTAAACGCTAAGAGAATGCCTTATCGACAACTCTTAGTCAGAGTCAGACAAGGACTCCATAGTTTAGAAATGATGACAAAGACTAGAAGCGCACGTTTTGGAGGAAAAAATCAATGAATTAAAGACCATGTTTTAGACGAAAAATTGGTGAAAAGCGCTAAAAACTTGGAAGGAAGATTAAAGTTTGCTTTGTGAAAATACAAATTTAGATTACTATTAAATTTAGAAAGCTAAATGCTAAGGTAATGCGTAATCAACAAGTCTCAATCAGAGTCAGATAGAGACTCTAGTCTAGAAATGACGATAGAGACTGGAACCATATGTTTTGGAGGGAAAATCGATGAGAAGTTTTGAAAACTTGGAGGGAAGATTAGAATTTGCTTTGTGAAAATACAAATTTGGATTACTGCTAGGTGACTGCACCTCATCTTTGTGCTTGAGTCAAGCCTTTTGACAATTGACCTTTGTGTGTAGGTTCGTTGTATCTTCTTCGGCGCTTCGCACTTTGTCATCTAGAGTTTCTTGTCAACAGTCCTATGCATGAGGTTACTGGTTAAGAGGCAACACATCCCTGCTGAAGAGTGCCATAATGTCCTTCACTAGGGGAGGGGAAATTTGTGAGAGCTAAATGTCTCCAATACTTCTACTATACAAACTGCACATCACTCGATCTCCCTCTCTAGAAATTGCACTGAATTTCTGGGGGTTAGCTATCATGCCTTCACTTTCATTGACATATTCTCTATGGTCATTCAACAAGCATTGAAGTTCTTCTTCATATTGTTCCAGCTTCTTGATTGTATCCTTTCGCTTAGTGGAAGAAGCAGCTTCTTCCCACTGCAGTTTATTTATGAGGCCAAATCATGTATCTTCTCATCTTCCAAAAGAGTGTTACGCTCTTCCAAGTGCCCAGGTGCCTATTTGCCACTTTTAATGCCTCAACTTCATTGTTAAACTACTCGTCATTGTGTGAGATGAAATGCCTAAGCTTGCTCCTGTGATTACAATGTGCTGCGAAAGCTAGATCTGTCGAATGAGCCCACCTACTCGCCCTTAGCTTTAGGATCATTTGATGTCTCTCGTTGATCTATCCGAGTTCCTTGCTCTGTCGACTGGCTGAATAGGACCAGTAGGTCCATATTGTCCACCTCCTCTTCCAAAACTGCATGTGCCGGATCCATCACCATTTTGTCGGTGTTGGAGCTCATGTAGGTGGCATGTCATCTCAATAATTTTTTTGAATTCTTCAATGTAGCCTACGTATAAGCTGTTCATAAGCTCTCGCATTTGAGCTTCATAAGGTATCCACCTCTCGCTTGCCTTAATAACTCATGCACCTTTGCATCATCATTTGCTTCAGGAGCGCTAACTCTACTTTGGAGCACTTGCAAGGTTTCCCGTTCTTCTTTTGCTTGGGCCTATTGTTGCTACATCACAACCATATGCTATCTTCAGAGATGTTGGCTTTGTAGCTCACCATTTATGTATTTTTGTTGTAGATCTCAAATTTGATGTTGCATTTGCACTTTATCTTGCTTGTCCTATGATAACTCTTTGGCTTGGAGCCACTACAATAGAATGAGGTGTAGCGGAGCAAAAATAGAAGCATTTTTAGAACTAGAAGGGTAGGTAGATGTCGGGCTATTTTCGCAACTAGAAACACTGCTATTTTCGCTGCAAAAGCACTGCTATTTTTGTTGCAAACAGGTTTGCTGTTCATCAGCAGCAGCGAAATATTACTGCTGAGCAATGATATTATGTTTTCCCGCACAATGAAATTATGCTTCTTAGCAACGATATTGCACTGCTTTTTTCATTGCTCATCGTAAGCTCTACATAACAAAAAAGAGTTGCGACAGACGGGGGAACCTGCAGCACAAGACTCCCCAGTCCACCCCAGCTCCTTTTTTTATTATAACGAAGTCACAATTTTAGTTTTATGACACAAACACAAACATAAGAAACACATAGATTGTGGAGAATACAATTGAGCCCAAAATTTACTATATTTCACAGTGTTGGGCCTTTGGCCATATATACATAAAATGTTTACAATGGAGAGGTATCTAGCGGGAATCCTCATCGGATTGTGAGTGATGATCATCATCGTCTTCCCCTTCCTCTTCACTTGCTTCTATCGCTTCATGCTCATAATCACGATCCTTCTCTTCATCTTCCCCTTCATCCTACATACATGTCATCAAGCGTAAGGTAAGCAACGGCATTAAAATATAGTTAGATGTAGAAAAGAGAATTGTTTAGGCTCACTCACCTCATCTGCTTGAGTCCTCAAAACAAATTCATCCAACCGTACGCTTGGCATACGCATTAACGCCCACAATTGTAGACGGGGGGCTCTGTACCCATAGTTATACTCCTTCTTTAAGACATCTATAGTAAGGAAAGAAATTTATAAAATAGATAAATATTAATAAAATGATACCTCAATGTAAGCCATTTCATTAACCACATCTCAAAATTAATAATTTCACACTCATAAATTAAACTAGCAAGAGATTGAACTTCATTATTACCTTTTTGCCAAAATCCCATGCAATCTCCAAACCAACAAAACGTAGAGATTCAAAACCTACAAATAGAAAAGAGACAAATTTCAGATATTATCAATACATTACATTATCAAGATTACCAATAAAACAAAAAATCAAAAACTTACCATTTAAAGATTAGAAAACTTTGAATAAAAAGAGAAATAAAATTTCTTATTAGCTTTACCTTTCCCATACTTAAAAAACTACAGACCAGCACCAAAGCTTTAAAAAGTGCACACCAAATATTTTTAATTAGTCTCCATAGTAGAAGAACAACATACGAGAGAGGATGCAACTTGTAAATGTTTTCCCAAAACAACAAGAAGAGAAGGACTAATTTTATGAATACCATGAGAAATTAGCATTATCTCATTGAGCTTATATTCAAAGAAGAAAAAAGTTTACCGAAATATGAACATACTAAAGAGAAACTTTTTCCGAAAAGAACAGAGAAGAAAGACTACCTTCAAGAATGCAATGAGAAATCAGCAAAATCTCAAAGAGATTATGTCCAAATGAGATCAAAATTTACCATAAGATAGACATATTAGAGAGGATGCTTACAACAAATGTTTCTGAGAAACAAAGCAAGGAATCGTTAAATAGGATAAAATCGAATTCTGCAGAGATAAAAATGAAGGAAAGTGAAAAGGGAAAGAAATTAAAGCATGAAAAGTGAAAGAGGGGAAAGAATTTGTGATTGAGACGGGACATTCACTATTCTAACACCATAATATTTTATTGTGAGAGGACCACAGGGCACATATGACGTTTCTTTAGTTTTTTAATATTTGGTCCCAATATTATATTCCACTAGCTTGATCTTGTAAGATTTGGTGGTAGAAGATTCAAAGAGATCCATGTTACATGGATCTGGAATCCTAACTCTCATTGGCTAGCTCATTCTTTTTTTCATATTTTCTTAGAGGGCCCTTTTGTGAGTCCAAATTTTTCATAATGTGTTTCACACTCTTTTAAAGAAACTAGCAACTTCATTTGAGAGTATTATCCATAAATCTAGCATATTGAAATTTCTCAATTGTTTTACTTGTGCACATATTTGTGCGATGTACTATACATTGTATTGACGTTAGAATGGGCACATTTACTTCAATTTCTTTGCCACACCTGTCTTGTAACCTATCATTACTGAGGTTCCATTAGAACCAAAACTCACAACCTTGCTGAAATTTTTAATTGATGAGCCTTTGATTTTGCATGTGACACAAGGACGACACAAAGGGCACTATGTTGAATGTTTATTGCTCCTTGTGTTCCAAATTAATTTTTACTTTTTTTTTCATCCTTACACAAGGTATAAAACAGTTTTCCTATCTCTCCATTGAACTCCAACCAGTGAAATTTGGTTTTCCATTTTTTATCCATAAAGGTTTTGCCCTCTTTCTATGATTGGACTCCTCAATGTGTTCTAATATCACATGTTTCCTATTTTTTTCAAGCTTGAAGCATTCTTCTCTTAGAGAATTCTTGTGTTGTTGCCTCTTTTATTTTTTAGCTCTTGCACTAATTCTCTCTTTCAGCTTCACATATATTCAGCTTCACATAAGAGGGGTAAGTTGTCTTCTTCTTTTGATTGCTTACAACATGTTTTTTCTTTATTGCATGCTTGAGTGCTGGGTTTAGGTTTAGATTTGGTTTACCTCTATGCATAGGCTCTTGCAAGTTGTATATGCATAAAGCTTCTATGTGTAGGCTCTATGCATAAAGCTTCTATTCATAGGCTTTATGCATAAGGCTCTATGCGTAGAGCTTTATGCATAAGGCTCTACGTATAGGTTCTTGCAAGCTCCATGCATAAAGCTTCTATGCGTAGGCTCTATGGCATAAGTCTCTAGATCGCTACCCACAAAATATGTGGAAATTAAAATCGCAGCCCTACTAACACGTGGAAAGCCAATCATTTACTTCTTTTAAGAAACTTGACCAAAAATTTTCAAAGTTGCAATTACTATAAAAACATGGCATTAGCAGTTCTACATTTCTTACATTTCTCCCTCACGCTTGGCAGGAACATGGCATTAGCAGTTCACAAATGTTTTTCATTTTTTAAATCTTTTTTTGAGGTCTCAAGATCTAAGTATCACCAATGACCATTATGTGAGTGAACTACTTAGCAATAACACTATCTTCTAGAATGTACCGAAATTTGAAGCCTTCATACGAGTGATGTGCCAAAAAAATGAAATTCTTTTACCTTAAAAAACCTTCACCCTAGAAATTCAAATAGGTTTTTTTCAAATTTTAGGCTTAACTTTTTTCTCAGTTTGAAATTGGGAAGGTTTTTTAAGGGAAAACTTAAACTGAATCCTTAAAAAACCTATTTTACAAATTTCTTTAGAAGCTTCACATTTGTTAATTAAATGAGTGCAAGAGCCTCTAAGACTTGTGACGGAAAGGCGTAGAAGCATTTGTGAATTGCAAGGAGACAAAACACCTAAAGTTGCAAAAGGTATTGTAGAGAGAGAGAGAGAGAGAGAGAGAGTCCCTATATTGTATACTAGGCCTGTAACGTACTCATATATAAGTATTTTTGGGTCCATTTGACTCGGTGATTTTTAGCATATACATTTAATGTTGAAAAGTGGAAAATACTAAGAGGACATAAAATAGTAAGTTTGGTCACAATTTTTTTTAAAATCAATTTTGGGACTTTTTATGCATGTTTTGTGGTGTCATTTGTAAGTGATCTGTATTCTGTACTTAACTATATTAGATAATATATAAGAGGGTCAGAAGTATTTTAGCCTAAAGGAAACCCATATGGAGGTTTACATAGCAGATATAATCGCAACAGGCGCCCAAAACAGAGCCCGGCCAACACTTGAAATCATATGGTAATATTTGAATTTTAGAGTTGAATTTCGTATCAACTAGTTGTTACCTGTAAATTCATAAAGGTACCTTCATACCCAATCTCAACAATACAAAATTTATATCATTTTTCTAAAGCTTGAGATCATTTTTTCTAAAGCGCAAAAACATTGAAAAATTTAATAGGAATCTCTATGGAGAATTGTTAAAGATCATAAATTCATGAAGGTACCTTCATACCGAAGCTCAAAAATACAAAATATATATTATTTTTCTAGAGCTAAAAAACAATTAAAATTTTACTAGGAAGCTCTTTGCAAAAAATTTATCAGGAAACTCTATTGAGAAAGGTTTAAAACAACATTATGTGGACGTAAAAAAGCTACGTATTCGTGTGCGGACAAAGATGATGCTTTGGCTGCAAGACGATGGACTTCGATGGGGCACAAAACTGGTTAAGGGGTGTCCAATAGTC